>NC_042616.1:585609390-585959985 GCF_901001135.1 Rhinatrema bivittatum | reverse complement strand
GGTCTCTGTCCTTACTATTTATAAATATGTGCTGGATAGGAAAGTTGACAAACTGCAGGTTGCCTTCAAACATACTTGGTCAGGTGTTTTAGGTGCTGATATTATAAAATCTATTCAGACATCTACAGAGGAGATTTACTCAGGGGTTTGTCAATAATTCTCTCAGAAGCACAATTCACACTGCTTCATAAATGGTTCATCTTCCCTTCAAGATGGCACAAAAAGGTTTTATTGAATATAGTGAATAACAAAAGTGTGCCTCTGAAGCAGTATTGCTCTTGGGATTGTTCTAATATAAGGAGGGGGTGGTGGATGGAAGTTGATTGATTTGGACTATCACCACCATTAAACAAATGAAGATTATGGGGAAACTCACAATAGTGAGAAGCTTACTAGTCAACACTTGAGCAACAGGGTACACGCTGGAAGCAGGTATGAGACTAACGGACAGATTTTAAAAGGTCCACACACGTAAAAAACGTGGGTTAAGCACGCAGCCGGCCTTGCACGTGCCGCGCGCATTTTAAAAGGGGCACAGCTGTGCGCATAACCCTCTTTATGCGCACCAGAGCCGGGCCAAAGAAAAGGCGCGGTCTGGGGGGTGGGGCTGGAGGCGCCGGTACAGCAGCCATTTGCCGCTGTGCCGCGAAGCGCATGCCGGCAGTCGGCCAGCGTGTGCAAGTTGTTTCTGCTCCGGAGGAGCAGCAACTTA
This sequence comes from Rhinatrema bivittatum, assembly GCF_901001135.1. Taxonomy (NCBI): domain Eukaryota; kingdom Metazoa; phylum Chordata; class Amphibia; order Gymnophiona; family Rhinatrematidae; genus Rhinatrema; species Rhinatrema bivittatum. The sequence goes on along the minus strand of NC_042616.1, from coordinate 585,959,273 downwards.
AAAAACAACCCCCCCCCCCCGAAGATAGGTAATATTTAGTAGGGATGTGCAGAGGGACACCATACGTTGCATTCAGGATTCGGATTCGTCGGGGAGCAGATACGTTGCATTCGGCCGTATGGCGTCCCGATGCGTTAATACAGCAATTTCTATTCGTGTCCCAGCTAAAATTAAAATTAACTACAAACTCCCACCCTCCTGACCCCCCCCAAGACTTACCAAAACTCTCTGGTGGTCCAACGGGGGGTCCGGGAGCCATCCCCTGCACTCTCACACCCTCGGTGCCGGTTTCATCATGGCGCCGATAGCCTTTGACCTACTATGTCACAGGGGCTACCGGTGCCATTGGTTAATAGGGATGTGCATCTGTTTTCCACAGTTTTGTAATCCTTGCCAATACTCAAAATGGCGCCGATCGCCTTTGCCCTCACTATGACGGCGATCGGCGCCATTTTGAGTATTGGCATCGGACAGCGATTTTGAGTCTCAAAATGGCACCGATTGCCTTTGCCCTCACTATGACGGCGATCGGCGCCATTTTGAGTATTTGCATCGGACGGCCGGCGTTCAAGGAGGTCGCTCCTGGACCCCTGCTGGACTTTTGGCAAGTCTTGTGGGGGTCAGGAGGCCCCCCAAGCTGGCCAAAAGTCCCTGTGGGTCCAATGGGGGTCCCGGAGCGACCTGCCGTCCGATGCCAGGACTCAAAATGGCGCCGATAGCCTTTACCCATACTATGTCACAGGGGGCTACCGGTGCCATTGGTCAGCCCCTGTCACATGGTAGGAGCACAAGATGGCGCCGATGACCATGTGATAGGGGCTGACCAATGGCACCGGTAGCCCCTGTGACAAAGGCTATCGGCACCATGATGAAACTAGCACCGAGTGTGTGAATGAGTTCCCGGACCCCACCGCTGGACCACCCGGGAGTTTTGGTAAGTCTTGGGGGGGTCAGGAGGGTGGGGGGTTGTAGTTAATTTTAATTTTAGCTGGGACACTAATTTAACTCGCCGTAGTAACGTATTTACAGATCGACAACTTATGCAATTCTCCATACTTCCGCATGAAACGGAATTGACCCCCCATGAATACGTATCACGTTCGCAATGAAAACTTTTTGGCTGCACATCTCTATTGGTTAACCCCTGTCACATGGCCATTGGCGCCATCTTGTGCTCCTACCATGTGACAGGGGCTGACCAATGGCACCGGTAAAGGCTATCAGCGCCATTTTGATTACTGGCACCGATGGCCCGAGGGCAGGAGATCGATCCAGGACCCCCGTTGGACCCCAGGGACTTTTGGCCAGCTTGGGGGGGCCTCCTGACCCCACAAGACTTGCCAAAAGTCCAGCGGGAGTCCAGGAGTGACCTCCTGCACTCTGGCCATCGGATGCCAATACTCAAAATGGCGCCGATCGCCTTTGCCCTCACTATGTCACAGGGACCATCGGTCACTGTCACAGGGACACAGGGGTTTGTTTAAATTGATTTATTTAGGCGGCCGAATAATTCGGCGAAGATTCGTGTATTCGTTGGGAATCGCGATACGTTTCACTTCCCCATGAATACAATGAAAATGGCAACATTTGTTGTGGATTGCCAATACGTAGGGACCAAATGCACACCCCTAATATTTAGGGGGTGGGGTGGAGAGGGGAAGGGGAAGGGAGGTTAGGGTAGGTGGTAGGGAAGCTCTCTCCCAGTCTGCTCTTTAATTGGACCAGACTGGGAGGCAACTGGGAAATGCTGCGATGCGTCGTTACGCAAAACTTACAAAATTCTACCCCCCCTCCTTGCGCGCACCACCCCAGATTTTATAACATGTGTGTGCGCCGGCGCGCGCATGTTATAAAATTGTGCATATGTTTTTAAAATCTATCCCTACATAGAGTGCAGAAAAGGCTTTGAGAAATAACTGGAAGCATGGCCATCACAAGAAGATGGCAATCAGGGTAACTGCCTAGAGCAGGAGCGTGCCATGTTGCCCATTTAAGTTAGTTCGTGAGAACATGTGGATCCAAAAAGGAAATGGCAGTGGCAGTGGACACCATAAAAAACATTGTCCAGAATACCATTTTCTCCAGTGAATGCTCCATCTGAAAGGCTATGAGCACAAATACTTGAAGTCTAAAGAATAGAATGTCTGATTTGCAAGACCTCCTAGCGGAGGCAGAACTGGATATTGCTGCTATCACAGAGATATGTTTCAATGAGTTCCATGAATGGGATATGGTCATATGGGGCTATAATCTCTTTAGGAATGACTGGGATTGTAGAGAAGGGGGAGGAGTAGCTACTATGAATAAAGTAATATTAAAGAAATTCAAACATAAGGATCAAAGGGAGGAAGGAGAGATATGATGGCCATCGGAAAGGGGGAGCTGGAACATCAGTTTACACCAATGTGGTCTTTAAACCTCTGACTCAGGGAGAAAAGGCGGATCTGAGATTTTGGGGAAAAAAAAACCACACAATTAGCTGATTGTATCAATCACTTTGGATCCTTCTCAAGAAAAGTTTCTTATACTGAGGGCTCTCTGATACTGTTAATGTGGAGTGGCAATGCTGGTTTCTCTGTCTCATGGGCTCTTTCCCTGAGAATTCTATGCAGCTCTTTTCTTATGACATCTCACAACTCCATCACTCTCTATCCTCAACAGCATTCTCTACTCTCATTCTCCTCTTCTGTTATCTCCCTTCCAACTGATGGACAAGTTTGTTCTAAACATTTAGGGCCAGATTTTAAATCACCTACGTACATAAAACCCGGGGTTTTATGCGCATAGGTGGCCTTACACGTGCCAGGCCAATTTTCAAAGCCCGAACACGTGTGTAAACCCCGGGCCATGTGTAAGGGGTGGTCCGGGGTGGGGCAAGGCTAGAGGTGCCCGGCACAGCAGCCATTTGCCACTGTGCCGGGGGATTGCATGCGCCGACAGGGTGCCGGCGCATGCAATTTGCTCCTGCTCAGAAGCAGGCGCAAAAGGTAGGTTAATGATTTTGGAGGGGTTTAGGATAGGGATACGGGGAGCACAGGATAGGGGAAGGGAAGGGAGGTCAAGCTAGGGGGGTTGGGAAGTTCCCTCCCAGTCTGCTCCTTAATTGGAGCAGACTGGGAGGGAACTTAATTGGAGCAGAGTGGGGAAGGCTCTGATATGTCGCTGCGCGTAACTGCAAAAATCCTCCCCCCCCCCTTGCGCACGCTGACCCGGCATTTTATAACATGCGGGCACCAGCATGTGCATGTTATAAATAAAAATAAAACAAAAGTCTGCTGAACTCTAACCTTAACTGGATTAACCCCCCACTCCTCCCCCGTACCTCGAATAGACCAACACGTACAGCCCTCCAAGGAACCCTACGCGCCCAACCTATCAAATCTTTTAAATTATCCTCCACCATAAGCAGAGCTTTCTCTCTCGCCGGCCCATCTATTTGGAACTCCCTGCCCTCTGATATACGCCTGGAAACATACACTCCTACCTTCAAAAAAAAACTGAAAACATGGCTCTTCCAGCAAGCTTACCAGATTTCACCAGCCATTACTTAAACCCCCCTGTTCTACTAAAACTCTTTTTAACTAATAATCCTACTATATGACTAAGGAATTCGACCCCGTGGAATCTGTCTTATGCCCTTCGATTTGGTACTTTTGAATCGGCTATTTATGTCATTATCTATTGTATATAGTTTTGTTCTTATATGTATATAGTGATTATGCTGTATCTATTTATTGACTACATGGACTCTGCCCAGTATAGTCAGCTCTATACCCTTCCAAGTTTTAGCCTCCTTTTTATCAGTTACATGTAAGGGCCCTGCCCAAAAGTTACGCTGTTTTACAATGTTATATGTAAGGGTTTCCGCCCATCTGTTACTGTTTAATTGTAAACCGATGCGATGTGTGAACAGTCATCGGTATAAAAGAGACTTTAAATAAATAAAATATATAAATAAAATAGCGCGTCCATGTGTGTGCACCGGGTAGCGCATGCACATGGTCGCACACGTGCAATTTTTTAAAATCTACCCCTGAATCTGTTCCTGATTGGATAAAAGCTTCTGATAGTCCTGACTGACTCTCACATTGTCTTGCTTTTAAATTTATTTTGAATTTTTCTATACTGGCGTTCAAGTACCAAGTACATATCACGTCGCTTTACATTAGAACGGGGGTTGCATAAGAGCATTACATGGAACAGGGGATAAAATGAAACTTGTGACTGAGAAGATAATATCTGGGATAAATACCAGTTGCTTAAATACACATTTGAGAATAACAATAATAACAATAGATAATAACAATAGGTTGACAAATAATAGTAATAAATAGATTAATAATAATAATAATAATAATAATAGGATGAACAGAACAATAATAGAAAAATAGATATTTGTAAATGAACTCAGAGTATGTACAATAAACTGTCATTAACTCTAGAAGGAGCTGTAAAGAGTCTAGAGCAAATGTAGGAGTGCCCTGGTCAGAGGCAATAAGGAATCTCGGTTATGGGATATAACAGATGTCGAAAAGCAGGTGGGAGAGAGCGGATATACAAAGAAGAGGTGAATTTATTTGGAATGGCCCAGATAGTTCAGTCTTTATATGGAGTAATCGTCATTCGCATGGAAAAAAGCTTGGCTAAATAGCCACGTTTTCAGTTTTTTTTGAAAGTCAATGTGCATGGTTCTTCTCGGAGGTCTGGGGGGAGAGCATTCCATTGAGGGGGACCTGCTATTGATAAAGCGTGTTTTCTTAAGGAGGTCTTTGCTGGAGGAGTGTAAAGAGAACCTTTGTAGGCATTTCTCACAGGTCTGGAGGAAGAGTGGGACCGCAGAGGAATACAAAGATCCAGTGGAGAAAGATTGTGAAGGGCTTTATGGATTAGCATAAGAACTTTGTACAAAATTCTGAATTTAATAGGAAGCCAATGAAGGTTCCTAAGGATGGGGGTAATGTGTTCTCTTTTGTTGGTGTTAGTCAGAATCCTAGCGACCGAGTTCTGTACCATCTGCAGGGGTCTGATGTGGTTGACTGGAAGTCCGAGAAGGAGGGAGTTGCAATAATCAAGTTTTGAAAATATGATGGATTGGAGTACCGTGCGGAAGTCCTGAAAATGGAGAAGGGGTTGCAGCTTTTCTAGAACTTGTAATTTAAAGAAACATTCTTTAGTGGTGGTTTTGACGAATTTTTTGAGGTTTAGGTGGTTGTCGAGGATGACATCAAGGTCTCTCACTTGTTGGGTGAGACTCAATTGGGATGAAGGAAGAGTGTTATGAGGTCCGAAGCAGTCGTCCTGGGAGAAAATTAGGATCTCCGTCTTGTTGGTGTTTAGTACTAAGTTAAGGCTGGTGAGCAGGTGGTTGATCGATTGAAGGCAGCTATTCCAGAGCCAGGGTCTTAGTGAGGGACTCCGTGATCGGGATGAGTATTTGCACGTCGTCAGCATAGATATAGTGAGTTAGCTTTAGATTCGTTAAGTAGATTACAGAGCGGGAGGAGGTAAATGTTGAAGAGGGTTGGAGAGAGCGATGATGCTTGTGGGACTCCTAGAGTAGAACTGACCGGGGGGATACTTTATCATTAATTTTTACTTTGTAGAACCTATTGTTTAGGAAAGATTTAAACCAGTTGAAAGCAACTCCAGAGATGCCTATATCTGCTAGACGATATAGTAGAGTTGTGTGTTTCACTGTGTCGAAAGCCGCCGAAAGATCTAACAGAACGAGGAGAAATGGTTGTTTATTTTCTAAATTCAGGAGGATGGTATCTGTTAGAGAGATTAAAAGGGATTCAGTATTCAGCGATTTGCGGAAACTGAATTGGGAACAGGAGAGGATCTTGTTTTCCTCAAGGTATTCTGAAAGTTGTTTGTTAACGATTTTTTCCAGTAGTTTGACAATGAAAGGCAGGTTGGCTATAGGGCGGAAGTTCGCAGGATCAGCTGCCAACAGGTTTGGTTTTTTTAAAAGGGGTTTGAGAATGGCAAGTTTTAGGGAGTCTGGTACTGACCCTTGTGATAGGGAGCAGTTTATGATTTCTGCAATGGGCTTGGTGATAGTTTTAGGGATGGTGATGAGGAGGTTAGAAGGAATCTGGTCTGAAGGGTGGGAGGATGGTTTGAGCTTCTTGAGAATGTTTCTATTCCAAGGATGATGTAGGCTCAAAAGCTTTGAATAATGATTCACAGTGGATTGTAGTGAAAGGATTGGAGAGGGCTGGTGAGAAACATAGGTCAGAGGGGTTATAAGGTTGGTGATTTTTGCCTTGAAGAAGGTAGCCAGTTCTGTAGCTTTGCTTAGTGCTTGGTCATCCAGGATAGTTGTTGGAGATGGTTTGTTGAGACGGAGACGTAAGAGAACAGAGCTTTGAGTCAAAGATGAAGTGATGTATTTTTTGGGCGAAGAAATCTCTCTTTGTTCTGAGGATAGTGTTCTGTAGCGATTCATGAGTGCTTTGTATGCGCCTATGACGTTGAGGATGGGTTCTTCCGCCATCTGTGTTTTTGCTTCTTAATTCCTGTTTGATGGTTTTCAATTCTGGTGTGAACCCGGGTTTCCTGTTATCAGGGTCACGGTGTATTATTCGTAGTTAGAGGGCAGGTTTGCTCTGCTACCTTTTGGTAACGTTGAACCAGGAGGTAGTGGCTGTCTCTGCATCTGAGAGATCAAGCTGGGAGTGTTCTTTAGATAGGTGGGAGCAGAGGTTGTCCATAGTACATGGTTTCCTGAATTGGACTGTTGTTTTAGGGAAGGAGTGGGATGGGAGATCGGTTGTCTCAAGAGTTACAGTGATCAACCAGTGGTCGGACCATGGGACAGGAGAGCAGTTGGGTTTAGAGGCGGTGTTAAGGCCTTCATTTAAGAAGATTAAGTCCAGGGTGTGTCCTGCTTTGTGAGTAGGGGTATTGATGATTTGTTTAAAGCCCATGTAATTTAAAGTGGAGAGTAGTACTTCGCAGTTGGGGGATAGAAGAACAGCGTCGACATGAAGGTTGAAATCACCCAGAATTATAGCTGGGGAATCGGTGTTGATATGTTTCGTGATGCATTCGATAAGCAGAGAGGGGTCTGAGTCTAGGAGCCCCGGGGGGGGCGTAGATTAAGCATATTTGAAGGTGTTTTGATCTGAAAATGGAGAATTCGAGTTTAGATGCTGAATTAGAGAGATGAAGTGATAGTCTTAGCTCTTTCTTGGCAGCTAGAAGTAGTCCGCCGCCCCTTTTTTTAAGTCTAGGTATTGAAAAGATATCATATAAATGTATGGGAAATTGGAGGGTTAAGGCTAAGTCTGTGAGTTTCAGTCATGTTTCGGTGATTGCACATATGTCAGGGTTGGCGTCCAGTAGGTAATCCTTGATGATGTGAATTTTTTTCGTGAGTGATTGGACATTGAAAAGGGTTAATGTAAAGAGCGAGAGGCCAAGGAGTTGCGTGAGTGGAGATGTCATGATGGGAATCAGCCTTTTTGTCAGATATTAAGAGGGGTGTTTGGGTTGGTGCGATTTCTGTGGTGATAACTGATAATGGGGATAGGGAAGGAGGACATCTTTGTAGTGTTGTCGAAAGTGGGTTGAGCAGTGGGTCTGTAAGATATCCTGAGAGTTGAGATTGGAGTAGAGAAAAGGCCTGCACTGAGAGGGCTGTTGGATGTGTTGTGGGCCTGTGCTCAGATGCGTGCACCCGCTGCCAGAATTGTAGCTTATGGGCTAGTGCCTTCTAATCCTGTAGTCACGGAAGCTGCTCTATGGGGCTGCATGAAGGGGCACACTAAGGGCAGGCCCTTTGTCGCGCTCCTTCGGCGCGCGGTGCCTGGAAGAGATGCCGGGGTTTAAAGCCCCTCGAGTCACGTCTTCATTGGATCTGGGCCTCCCTGCCCCTGATTGGTCACTGAGCCAATGGGGTGGGTCGAGTGCCCCGGCGAGGAGGCGACTGGTGCGGACTGCCTCGTGGCCAGCGGGGGAGACGTCGGAGGTAAATGGAGGAAATATGTGGGCCTTACCCCGATGGGCTCTTCGTGCCGGCTGCACAGGCCCTGGCTTCCACCCCTGTCCCTGGCGTCTCACGGGCGGTCGCGGTCCGTCAGGTCTTGGTCGCGCGGCAACGAGGGCGCCTGGAAGAGGTGCCGGGGTTTAAAGCCCCTCGAGTCGCTTCTTGATTGGATCTGGGCCTCCCTGCCCCTGATTGGTCGCTGAGCCGATGAGGGTGGGTCGAGTGCCCCAGTGAGGAGGACAACTGGTGCGGACTGCCTCGTGTCCGGCGGGGGAGTCGTCGGAGGTAAGTGCAGGAAATATGTGGGCCTTACCCCGATGGGTTCTTCGAGCCGGCTGCACAGGCCCTGGCTCCCACCCCTGTCCCTGTCGTCTCACAGGCGGTCACGGTCCGTCGGGTTTTGGTCACGCGGCAAAGATATCTTTATTGGCAAAGTTGTGTCTTACAGCTCACAACTATCACCTTTAAGTTGGATATAAATAGGAAAATGCTGATTTTTAAAGTCTATTGCCCTTACCTTTTGGATATTTAAAGCCAAGAGGAAAGCAGCATACCAAGCAGATGTTTTAAGGTAGGGACTAAACTATTTTTTAGATTTTGGGTTAATCATTTCAGTGTGATTGATAAGTGTGAGTAAGACTGATTTAATTTAAAACAAATTATCCTGAAAACTTAAGGAAATGAGAAAGATTAATTTATCTATGAAGCAGAGATGCGAGAAAATTAAAAGTTTGCCTTCATTTCTAAAGAGCTTAATGAGAGTGAGAGGTCTATGATCCATCATTAATGACTATATTTATAAAAATGTGGAAAAAAAACAATTAAAACACAGGTTGCTTTGAAGTAGCTGAGACATTTCCTTCTGAGAAATTTTGTCCCTTAAAAAGTGACAGACCATGCTGGCAGCCCCAAATTACTCACTTGCTGAGTGATAAAATTGTTATAATTTGATTAAAAATAATTGACTGAAAGAAAGGAAACTGGAAATATTCCATTTGGAGAAAACTGATGATTTGCAGTGTAGGGGAGGAAGAGCTTCAAGGTTGGAACAGTCGGCTGCAAACCAAACAAGCCAGATTTAAAATCCCTTTGCTGCTCCTTGTAACCTTGTGGCAAGTCATGTCACCCTCCATGCCTCAAGTACAAACTTAAAACTAGATGCACTAAGCCATGAATTTTTTTTCGCAAGATGGGTCCCACTGTTGCAGGAGGCGTCACTGGATAATGGGCCCCTCCACCAAAACAATAATGCGGCTGTATCGCTGCATTGTTTTGTCTCAGGTAAAAGAACATGGCATCAGCCTTTTACGTATGATGGTGGCCTCAACCTCAAGGGACTGCTATGCCTTAAAGGGCCATACAAAATTTAAAAACATATCACTCAAAATCAAAAGGGTGTGTGTGTGTGTGATGGTGGGGTGGAGGGAGGGTGTCAAAACAGACCCCCTTCCAGGGGTGGATTGTTGGAAAATATCATCCCAGGGGATTTTTTCAAAATTGGCATATGGGGTATCTGATAGGGATGTGAATCGTGTCCTCGATCGTCTTAACGATCGATTTCAGCTGGGAGGGGGAGGGAATCGTATTGTTGCCGTTTGGGGGGGTAAAATATCGTGAAAAATCGTGAAAAATCAAAAAAACGTAAAATCGCAAAACCGGCACATTAAAACCCCCTAAAACCCACCCCCGACCCTTTAAATTAAATCCCCCACCCTCCCGAACCCCCCCCCCAAATGACTTAAATAACCTGCGGGTCCAGCGGGTCCGGAACGGCAGCGGTCCGGAACGGGCTCCTGCTACTGAATCTTGTTGTCTTCAGCCGGCGCCATTTTCCAAAATGGCGCCGAAAAATGGCGGCGGCCATAGATGAACACGATTGGACGGCAGGAGGTCCTTCCGGACCCCCGCTGGACTTTTGGCAAGTCTTGTGGGGGTCAGGAGGCCCCCCCAAGCTGGCCAAAAGTTCCTGGAGGTCCAGCGGGGGTCAGGGAGCGATTTCCCGCCGCGAATCGTTTTCGTACGGAAAATGGCGCCGGCAGGAGATCGACTGCAGGAGGTCGTTCAGCGAGGCGCTGGAACCCTCGCTGAACGACCTCCTGCAGTCGATCTCCTGCCGGCGCCATTTCCGTACGAAAACGATTCGCGGCGGGAAATCGCTCCCTGACTCCCGCTGGACCTCCAGGAACTTTTGGCCAGCTTGGGGGGGGCCTCCTGACCCCCACAAGACTTGCCAAAAGTCCAGCGGGGGTCCGGAAGGACCTCCTGCCGTCCAATCGTGTTCGTCTATGGCCGCCGCCATTTTTCGGCGCCATTTTGGAAAATGGCGCCGGCTGAAGACAACAAGATTCAGTAGCAGGAGCCCGTTCCGGACCGCTGCCGTTCCGGACCGCCGCTGGACCCGCAGGTTATTTAAGTCATTGGGTGGGGGATTTAATTTAAAGGGTCGGGGGGGGTTTTAGGGGGTTTTAGTGTGCCGGCTCACGATTCTAACGATTTATAACGATAAATCGTTAGAATCTCTATTGTATTGTGTTCCATAACGGTTTAAGACGATATTAAAATTATCGGACGATAATTTTAATCGTCCTAAAACGATTCACATCCCTAGTATCTGATGCCACTGGCTCACAGTTACCTGGTGTGCAAAAATGTACATTACTGACTCTTGTCTTTAAGGCTGTTCATAACCAAGGCCCTCTTAGAGCCTTCAATCAGAAACTATAATGAAATTGCAGATTCCCACTGAAAGGTAAGCTTGAAGGCTACTAGAACTCGCACCTTTTCAGTTGTGGGCTCTGCTTTGTGTAACACTTTTCCCACTAGGTTGTAGCTTGAGGATTACCTTTTGGTATTTAGGAAAAAGTTAAAACCCTCTTCATTTCAAAGGCTTTTGGAGCCCTCTAAAATTAAATTGTTAGGGAGATGATCTTAACATGCCAGTGCTAGTTTTATAGCATCCTCTACAGCTCATATGATTTTTATGATTCATATCCTAATTGTCTATATTGATTAGATACATTTATGCTGATTGAAATGTTTGTTTGCTTTTGTTTAAGTGTGTGAAAGCTGTTTAATATTATGGATGCAAGCTTTCGTACCTGTGGGTTATAAATATTTCTAAATACATTTTCAAATCTATGTATATTATTTTTCATAGGAATTTTTCCTGAATAAAAAGCAAATACAAAAGCCTGTGGGTATACTCTACCCGATGACAATTTTAATACTTACTGACTTTGTACCTAGAAAGGCTGTTAAAAATTGCATTAAATGGTACCAAAATAAAATATTTATATTAACATTACAAATGTGTCACACTTCAGAACAACAGCCCTGAAAAAGACTAATAAATAACCTTATTATGCATGTCTGAAACAATTAATTATAAATACTTTGTGGTCGATATTCAAAAGTGACTTAGACAGATAACTTGTGGGTGGGCATTGGGAATAATGAGGCAGTACTAATTAGGCAGATTACTTATCTGGCTAAGTAGTGATATTCAGTGTAATGTTTGGTAGTTCGTGGGCTGCTCCCACGAACCACTGCACTCATTCCCTGGCATAGCCTTCCCAACAGGCTTCTGATGCAGCCCTAGCACTCCCAACATCAATGTGGCGGGTCGCCATGCCCCAACAAGCAAGATGCCACTGACATCTGCTGGCCCCCTCCTCCTATGGCACGCACACTCCCAAAGTTGCCTAATTTAAAGGGCACAGAGAGAAAACCCCAGAGTTGCCTTCTGATGACATCAGTACTCCGGCCTATAAAAGGCCTCTGCTGAAACTCCTCTAGCACCTCAGCAACCGGTCTCCCTACTTGATAGTAGTGCATGCTGTTCCTGCATCTTCTTCCTTATTCCAGTGTTCCTGACTTCGTTTCTTCAGTCCAGTATCCTTGTCTTCATCTCGTTAGTTCTTCAGTGTCTTCCTCGTTGACCATCTGTCCTTCTCCTTGCCTTCCTGCCCTGTCTATCCATCCCCCCCTTTCCCTTCAGATGGATACCTGGTTTTAACTCGGCCTGATCTTGGACTTGCTTAACCTTTGTCTGCCTCTGGATATTCTTAACCACTGCCTGCCACCAATTACTACCTGCCTCTGTATATTCTTGACTGTCACCTGCCACTGATCACAACCTGCCTCTGCTTATGCCTGGCTTCCATCTACATTAACCCAGTTTTCCTTGACGAATCTCTCCGCCATTATCAGAGTCCTTCACCTAAGACATGCTGGCCCCAGCACCCAAAAGCTCAATCTAAGGGGAACGAGGGCTGCTAAAGGCAAAGCTCCAGCTGGGCCTCTGCTTCATCTGGGTCCACCTGCCAATGGTAGAGGTCTGCAGGGCCATGAATACATTTGGACTTAGCTAGATAGATTATTCATATAACTGGGTCATTCATCAAGCTGTGTTAGGGCTCTAATGTGCAAAATATGCAATATTTTGCATCTTCCCACCCAGATACCCTCCCCTATTACAATGGCATTCTTTGCATGCATCAATAATGCAAATGCATTTAAAGGATGTCATTACTAGTCAATTTGATGCAAATATTTTATTGTGGCTAATACGAGAAGGTTGTCAGCTGCAATAAAATAACAGCACCTCCTTGGTAAGCATTAGATGTATGGGGAGGTCCGGGATCCTAGCACGGGTCCCAAGGCTCCTGCCGCACATTTAAAGTGGTTGGAAAAAACAAAACTGTGGCCAAATGGGGAGGCTGAGCGGGGATCAGTGCTGACCCCCATTTCAACCCAGGCCTGCCAGTCGAGCAGTTCCAACTCCCCCAAAAGAAAAACATTTTTAATAATGTGCATGGTGGTAGAAGCGACGGTCCCTCCAAGACTTTTCTCCCCAGGCCCAGACGCCTCCTGAAGTGTCCAAAGCCCCCTTGTGCCCCCAGCCCCCAATGCATCAAATAGAGCCATGAAACGATCCATTATATAACACTAAAATAACTCCAATGCTGATATAGAACGAGATCTTGAAAAGTTTCAGCCCGCAAATTTCTTGTTTTAAAATTGTTTTACAAACTTTTCACTTCTTATTCAAATTATCAATTTCTCTATTTTTAGAAACAATACTAATCATTAAATCATCCACATGTTACTCAATAGAAATCTCTTCCGTTGGAAAAAAATCAGCAGAACCAGGGGTCACGATTTGAAGCTCCAAGAGGAAGACTCAGAACCAATGTCAGGAAGTATTTCTTCACAGAGAGGGTGGTGGATGCCTGGAACGCCCTTCTGGAGGAAGTGGTGAAGACTAAACCTATGAAGGACTTCAAAGGGGTGTGGGATAAACACTATGGATCCATAAAGTCTAGAGGATGTGAAGGGAAAGACTGCTGCTACCTGGAGATAATACCCTTATTTAATAGACATACACACGGTAAATGCGACTCCGACAGTGCTCTATGCTTCAACAGCAAGAGGAAATGTGACTCTGACGACAGTGCTCTATGCTTCAACGGCAAGAGGAAATGTGAAAAAAAGGATTTGCATTCACAAGAAATGCGGGGAGTAGCTTGCTTCTTACAGTGGTTACTGCCCCAAACCAAACAAGCCTAATGCTTCACTTTCAATTCATACCCAGTGTTGTTCTCTGCTTCAACGGCAGGGGAAATGAAGAAAAGATGATTTTTATATTCCGACAACAACCAACAAGGACTGAATCCAACAGTCTGGGTAAACAAATAAGCATGGGTGTAGCTTGCTTGCTATGGTGGTTAGTACCCCAAATCAATTAAGCCTGATAATTCACTTTCAATACATATCCAGAGAAGCTCTCTGCTTCAAAGGCAGGGGGAAATGAAGAAAAGTGGATTTATATTCAGATAACAACCAACAAGGACTGAATTGCACAGGCTGGGTAAACAAATAAGCGTGGGAGTAACTTGTTTATTGTGGCAGTTACTACCCCTAACCAATTAAGCTAGATTAATGGGGGGTAGAAGGGAAATAGAATCAAAAGGTTACATTAATAGCGGGGGTGGAAGGGAAATAGAACCAAAAGGTTACATTAATAGCAGGAGTGGAAGGGAAATAGAACTAAAAAGTTACTAAAGGCAAGAGTAACAGATAAGTATGAGAGAGAGGAAAAAAAAGTGTGGAAGCTTGCTGGGCAGACTGGATGGGCCATTTGGTCTTCTTCTGCCATCATTTCTATTTTTCTATTTTTTTTCTGAGAGAGATATCATGCTCCCTTACTTTCTCTTTTAAATCTCCTACTTCACTTCTCAAGGTAGCATGGCCAGGAATAAGAAAATCCTTGCTATCCATAACAGCTTGCCAAATTATGAGAAGTCAATAAGCAAGGTAGATTTAAACTCTTCTGATGCTATATTTAAATCCATCTTATTTGACACCCCCTCATATTTCCAAGGTGGACTTGGCAGTATGCTTCCATGGTACATTTGGGCTTTAAAGCCTCGAAAGATCTCTTGAGCTTAGCTTAGTGTTACAGGTCTTTACTGCTGAAAAGCTCTTGGAGACAGACAACAAAAGCGGGAGCAGACCCCCTCCATCTGTAATTACCCCAGCCCCGGACTTCTCTGGTGCTTCTGAGTACAGCATGATCTCTTCAATCATGCTTATGGTTGCCATCAACCCCCTCTAGACTATTTCCCTCCCAGAGTGCTTTTGCAGGGGGGGCCAGAAAGCAAAGCTAGATGATGTCTGGATAGTTGTGAATCAAGGCTTTTGGCACCAGGATTCCAGCACTAGTTCTGATTGAGCTGAAGGCCGAAAGGAGCAGGAAGAAATTGCTGGATCAAAACCCGACCCCCACCCTTCCAAAAAAACCCAAAGAATCATACAGGAAGTACACTGGGAGGATGGAGAGAAAACTGACTTCCGTGTTTGAAAATTTAAATGACAACCTATCAAGTAGTTAAGATTATTTTATATTATTACTACCACTACTAATAATAATCTTCAGTTATTCTTGGGTAAGTGAATAAGTAAAGGTATTTCTCTAAGATTACATAAAGAATTTATGGAAAAACTCAAATTAGGACCCAGGAATCCTGAATCCCAATCTCATGCCTTAACTGCCAGACCTTCTCCTAGTGAAACGCACAGAAAGATCAGGTAGAATTATGGCTTTCCAAATGATTTTGAAATTTATAGTTTAATATTCTCCTGGATTTTTTCCAAGTTGAGGTTTTAATACCTACCAGTTCATTTTTTTAAAAAGTGAAAGTTCCTTTAATATCTGTGAGGAGAAAGAACAACAGTTGACTGAGCAAATGCGTGAAGGTGCCTTCTAATTGGCATTGAGAAGGAAGTGTTGACTTGAAACACTTCATTCAATTCAACCCAATGTCATTCTGAGTCACTGTCACTGTAATAATAATTACTAGCATCAAAATGGAAGCTGGGAAGTAATCTCCCTAAAGACATAATGTGTAATGCTACTGCTTCTACACAACATTCTTGGCTCTTGAACACGCTTTAAAATTCATTCTGATTGCTATAAGCTAAGCTACTATACTGAAGTACCATTTTATCTATTTCATTCTTTTTGAATTGCCAGCATAGACAGAATCAGGGTATAGTGTCATAAAAAGGAAAATTGTTATATAGTCATCAACTGAAAATGCAGTTAAAACTGTAGCCGTACACTTAACGGACATTAGCCACTGCTTGCTAAAGTGTTACAAAAGGATAATCTGCAAGTTTTCTTTAAAATTCCAGAATATATTTTAATGCTGGGGGAAAAAAATCCAAATCAACAAGAAAAACATGTTTATCCCTATAATGCACATGGAAGTAGTACTCATAATGCTTACTCAAAGGCCTATGGCAGATAACAGGATACTGTCAGAGATACATCTATCTCTTCATGGGCTGAAAAACTGAATACACCTTACTGAGGATGTCCTCTCTGACCCAATTTCATGCAGAAAATGCAGAAAATGCTTCATAGAAAAAAAACAAAACTAAAAACAGAAGCAAACTAAAGAAAAAAGTGTGTGCAAAACTCTAGGTATTATAAGAAAGTTAGCCAGGTACATGAATGAGGCAGTTATTAAAACCCTATGCAGAGTTTGCAATCCCGTAGGACTTACCTTTGAAAATAGGCTGGACTGCGGGAACGGGCCTGAATCTTGGTGGGTATATTTGCATGTGCTTTGAAGGAGATGCAAATATACCTGCAGAAACTACAAGCAGACTTTCAAAATAAGAGTCCTGCTGATATCTTTCCTACCCTGACCCTACCACATCCCTCTCCCTTCCCGTTTTGCTGGCAGATGAATGTACCCATGCTGTGACCAGTGTAGGTACATTTACCTGCAGAAGAGGGATAGGCATTATATGGGTAATCAGCTATTTACCCTTGAAAACGTCTTGGAAAATTGCTCTCCCCATATGCTATTGGTTTACACAGCAATTCCGAGACCAGTTTTAGAATGACCATGGTGGTTACTTTGCACCCATAGGCCTGCAAGCAGATTTTCAAAGGGAAAATTTCCTGCTGACTTTCCCTTTCAAAATTCCATGCTGGTGCAAAGCACCAGGGACCAAAATGAAATCCCTGTGCATACTTGACCCATCCTATCCCAACTCCACCCCCAGCCCTACCTCTTGATCCTGCAATAATTTACCTCAAATGGGGGGAATGGATGTATGCAATTTTCAAAAGTTTTTTTTTTTTTTAAATAAGTACCTGTTTACCCACAGAAATCACTTTGAAAATTGCTCCTTTGCTTTACAATAAAAATTAGACATAACGGTAATTTTCAAACCGGCATGCAGACGCACGTGTGCGTGTGCCTAGGGATGCCTTTCTGCATGCTCGGGTGCCGAATTTTAAGTGGGTGCACGCATGTGCATGCTATCTAAAATGCCACTTCTACTGCGAAAACTGGGGGATTTTAAAAGGGGTGCATGCTGACACTATTGCCGGTTTTACCAGTTCATCCCCAGTTTTCTAGTTAAGAGAGAGGTCCTGCAAATCCCACTAGTTTAAAAGCTTTCGCTATCCCTCCCGTTATCTTCAATCCTTAAAACCCCACAGATATGCCTATTTTTCTTTATTTTTTAACTTACAAATCAATCATAGCAGAAGTAAAGTTACATGACAGGGAGCCTCAGCGCATGCTGGGCTGTGTCAGTATTTACACGCACTTTTCTGGTTCACGCCCTGAAAAGCCTATGCCCCGCCCCCTTTTGGAAACTTTCTAGATATGCGCCCCGAGGGATATACACGTGTATCTCCGCTCTGCGTGCACAAGCCTGACTTATTCATGCATCCCCTATTTAATACGCGAGCTGGGCTTTTAAAATTCACCTTAATGTGTTTTCACTTCTCATAAGATCTATTAAAAGCAGCAAGAACATTAAACATTTTGAACAAAGAGAGGTTGTTTTGTCTTTTAGCCCAAGGAAACATTTTCTGGCATCCAAGAGACAGTAATTTTTGTAATTGGCAATCTGTTTTCATGCTGTAGCAATAAATTTAAAAACATTTATTTAGTTCAACTCTGAAGCGTTTTGTAACAGATTTCTTAAAAGACAGGAACATTAAATCAATAAGACATGCTGTACATGATGTAGTTTAGTAAAGTTGTGGGGGGTGCTCAAAAGACACTGAATGCAGAGAGGATTGCATTTGTTCTTTCTGCTACAATGCAGTTCAAAACCCTTCTCTTGTCCGGAAATATCTGTTTTCTTTCAACATTCTCATTAGGATGTGCCAGACTAAATGCTTTAAAGTACCAACCCCAAATACAAATGTGATTCCCTATATCCTTCATCACTTTGATCTGAAAATCTGAAACAGATGCAAAACAGGCTCATCCCATGCTGGAACTGATTGGCAAATGGCAAGAATTACAAATTAGACATGGCAGCTCTATTTGGAGCATGCTAATTAGCTCTGAATCCAATTTACTGATCATTTTTGTGCCTTGAAAGTTTCATAAAGGGCATTAGTTTCTTCCAAAACACTTAAGCAGTGATAGAGCATACTCTGGTGCAGAGCTTCTCAACCCGTGTGCCGGGCCGCATCCTTCCTGTGCCACAGTGGGCAGCCTCCTTTTCAGCTCTCCCCCTGCAGGGCCGTCACAGGGTGCCACAGAGGACGCTCCTGTGCATCATGCACCGGCGGGGAGGCGCCTTCTGCGCAGGGTGGGGAGTCGCGTGCGGGGAGGATGGAGCCAGAGTCGCCACTAGAGAAAAGAGGGGGGGTCCCAGAAGGCAGGAAGCACCCCTTGAGAGGAAGGGCCCTGGGCCGTCACTGCCCCGTCGTTTGGTTTTGGTGTCCCCCCCGAGGACCAAGCAAACTAGAAAGTGTGCCCTCAAAAAAAAAAAAAAAAAGGTTGAGAAGCCCCGCCCTCGTGCATGTGGGGATGAGGAAGGATTTAGTAGACAGAGTTCTGAACCGGCATTTAGAAATCCTTGGGTATGAGTTCAAAAGGGATGGGCACAGAAACAATCTTTTCAGTTCAGTTCATTATTTTGGCCTGTTTCATTTTGTTCTGTTTCAGGTCTCAAAATTTCATTTCTTTATAGCATTCATGCTCTCTTGAAGCCAATAGGGGAAGCAATGCATGAATGGTCCACAGCAACGAAAGGGAGGCAAAGGGCACCAGCAAGACTGGTATGAACGCTGCAATGCACCAGTAGAGGAGCTAATGGCATCAGCAAGAGTGGCATTAATACCCTACGGCAAAGTGAGGGGGTGGGGGTTGGGGGCAAAGCAGCATCAAGAGTGGCATAAAGACCCTGGCACTCTGAGAGGGGAGGGGCAAAGATAACAAATAGTGACATTAACAGCCCAAGGCACCTAAAGAGGGGCAGAACAGGACCAACAATAGCAGGAACACCCCAAGGATCCAAAAGGGGCAGAGGGCACCAACATGGCAGGGAAAACCCTAAAGCACCAAAAGATGGGCAAAAGCACATACAGTTATGGCAGGAAGTCCCGAAGGCACTCACGGCTGGAGCTAGCTTTTTGCTGCTCTTTACTAACAATTACTGTGCAGCCCCCTGCTTGGTTTTTTAACACTGAATATTTTTTTCCCTCTCCGACAACCAATACACAATAGAAACAGTCTCTGTCTGTCTCTCCATCTCTCTCTCTCTGCCTCATGCTGTCTCTCACATTCTCAGTTTCAGTCTCACATTCTGTCTCTCTCTCTCGGTCTCATTTTATCCCACACTGTCTTAAACTTTGTCTTTAAGTCTATCAAGTCATTTTCAGTCTCTCTCTGTCTCACACTATCACACTCTGTCTCAGTCTCTCTCTGACTTACTTTCACTCAGTCTCACTCTCTCTCTCACAATCTTTCTCTCTGTCTTTCAATCTCTCCCTCACACTCTCTCTCTCTGACTCATGAGCTTTGTCTCTCAATCTCTGCCTCTCCAAGTTTCAGTCTGTGTTTCTATCTCTGTTTCTTCTAAACCAACCATCCACCTGCCAGTCATACCATACCTACCCCTCTTCCCAAAGCTAACCAGCCAACCACCTGAGTTGTTGACAAACACACCACCCCCTCACCCTGGACCAATCTTACCCCATTTGTGGGTCTAAAATACCTAAATGGGGCAAGAGTCATCCCCAGGATCTCTTACCCCATCTGCCAGTATTTAAATATGGTACCAGCTGGCTCTGTGGCTGGAACCATTTAAAAATGTTGGCTGGAGGGGGGAGCAGGAATGCCTGAAGTTCGTTTCTACCCCATTTTGACATTTTGTTCCCACAGACAGGATATGGGTTTGAGAGGAGGAGATGAGTGAAAGCTCATGGGTCTTTTTAAATTATGGATCACAAGTGCTAGCTGGCATCTTACAGTTTTCCAGTCCCATCCATGCTGACCAACCAATAATGCCGCCATCCCCCCAGGAATGCTGCCCTGTGCACTTGCACAATTTGCAAACCCAGTAGCAGCAGGCCTGAAGGCATCAAACGAGCAGCTAAGGGCATTAATAACAGTTAGCATAGACATCCCAAGGCACCAAGAGAATGACAAAGCAGCACCAACAGTGGCAAGCATACCTCAAGGCACCAAAAGAAGGGGACAAGGCATGAACATCTTAAGGCAATGCTGAGAGGCAAGGCAGTAACAGCAGTGGCTGAAATACCGCAAAACACCAAGAGATGGGTATAGTAGCTCCACCAATGACAATACCCCAAGGCTTCAAATTAGGGGCAAAGGGCATCAACAACAATGGAATGAAGACCTCAAGCAATAAGAGAGGGTTTAAGTGGCATCAACACACCCACAGCACAGAGAGGTGCAAAGCAGCATAAACAGTGGAATGAGGGCTCCAAGGTACCCAAGGGCGACAACAGTGGCCTGAACACATCAAGGCACTATGAGGTGAACAAAGAGCCACAACCAACAGCAGAATACGGATCACAAGGCACCAAAAGAGGATAAAAAGCATCAACAACAGTGACATGAACACCCAAGGCAACCAAAATAAGGGCAAAGCAGCACCACGAGCGACATGAACAGCCAGAGGCACCAAGAGAGGGACAAACGGCACAAACAGTGGCATGAACAGCCCCAAGCATCATGAGAGTGAGAAAACAGCAAGAGCAGTGGCGAGAAAATAGCAAGACATTGTAAGAGAGGCAGAGGTTGAAAACAAGAGTGGCATGAGCACCCCAAAGCACAGTGAAAGGGACAAAGCAATACCGGCAGTGGCAGGAGTTGTGCAAGGCCCCACGAGAGGAATAGGAGCAGGCTGGGAGTTAGCAGTAGTGGAGCAATGAATTAACACACTGTGCAGGAGAGGGGTGGGATGAGAGAATAAACGTTTTTTAAATTTTTTCTTTCTGGAGTCAAAACACCCCAAGTATAACCAAGAGACAGTGTGGGAAGATCAAGTGTAACAGTGGCAGAACACAGCAAGGAGCTGAACCACGAAATTTTACAACTGGATAAATAAATAACTGGAGAAGAAAGTTTTACTTTAATATTTTAAACATTGTTTTGGGGGTCAAAACACCACATTAAAGTCAAGAGAGGTAGAGTGGAAGGAACAGGCCAGGTTTCAAAACAAAATGAATGAAAACATAATGAAATTTAGCTCATTTTTCTATTTCATTTTAAAAACAAAATTGAAAATGCCATTGATACATCTTATTTCATTTCAAATGACAGCACATCTCATGTGTTTGCCTCTGTGTTTCACAGATCTCTCTTTACTATGCACTGCAGAAACACCGAGGTTAAAATTAGCCACTGAATATATCCAGCTATCTTAAAGTTAGCCAGATAAGTTTATACAGCATTCTTTGTCTTCAGTCCCAGTGGTTCCTGAGTTTCAGTTATTGTTCTGTTCCTCCCTTGTCCCTGCCCTAACAGGCTACACTCTTTATGACTAAGAAACATAGAAACAGAAAAATGACGGCAGAAAAGGACCAAATGATCCGCCCACTCAGTCCAGCAAGCTTATGCCAGTATCTGCTGCACTGTGCAGATTACCCTCATACTTATCAGTTTCCCAGACTGTAAAAGTCAGGGCCCTCAGATGCTTTTTTTGAATCCAATTTCCCTTAACTCATGCCGTGGAAGCAGAGAGAATTGATGGAACACATGGACGCGGCGATTTTATAACATGTGTGCATCACCACGCGCATGTTATAAAATACATGCATGTTATAAAATACATGCACGCCCCGATTTTATATCGGGGCGTGCATGTGCGGGCGGGTTCAGACTCGCGCATGCAACGGTGGGGGGGGTGATTTTCTAACATAACGTGTGGTGTTGCGAGTAGGCCTTTCCCAGTTCCCTCCCAGTCCGCTCCAATTAAGGAGCGGACTGGGAGGGAAAATTCCTATACCCCTTCCTTCTCTGCCTCCCTTTTCCTCTCTCCTCCTCGACCCCCTAAAACCCCTTTCCCTACCTTTTTTTTTAATTTTGGATCTTACTTCATGATTAGATGGCGCTGTCCCGTCCGACCCCACTTCACCCCCGCCCCTTTTGTAAACCCCTGCACTTCCGCGCGTATCAGAAGATACACACATGGCCAGGCCATTTTTTAAATGCGCTCAATTTGCACTCAGCCTGGCCATGTGCGTATCTCCCAATTTTTGTGTGCACGGGGTTTTTAAAATGTACTCGTTAGTGATTAATGGTAGAAACAACTGCATCAGCAAGTTTATTTGTTCCCCAAACCGTAAAAGTCGGGGCCTCGTTGGTTGCTGTTTGAATCCAATTCCCCCTTTCCCACTGCTGTTGAAGCAGAGAGCATTGATGGAGTTGCATTAACAGTATCAAGGCTTATTTGTTAAAGGTAGCAACTGCCACACCAGCAAGTTACCCCCAGTTATCCCCATGCACTTTTCTTATTTCCATCCTCTAGCCTTTAGGGATCCACAGTGTGTATCCCATGCCCCTTTTGAATTCCTTCACTGTTTTCTTCTTCATCACCTCCTCCTTCATCACCTCCAAGCATTCACCACCCTCTCAGCGAAGAAATGTCCATAGAGAAATAAAAAGTATATACTCTATGGACTTGAATGAAACAGCATTTTTTTAGCTTCAGTTCTTGAGTACATCTCTTGCCTCTTGCCTCCTGCTCTCCATGCCGTCCTATCCTGCCTTTCCTTTCAGATGGATACCTGGTATTGACTTCAGCCTGCCTCCTGGAAATTCTTGATCGCCGCTTGCCACAGACCTCTGCCCATCTCTGGAAATGCCTCACCTACATCTACCTTTGTAGCTGCAGTTTTCAGGTTTATTTTTTAACTATTTTTCTCATTTTATCAGTTTCTAGGGATGTGCAGAAGGAAAAAAATTATTGCTATTCAGTATTCATTTCGCCGGGACCCAAATTCATTGCATTCGTTTCATAGGGGAGGAAACCAATTCATTGATATGTTTTATTCGTTTTCCAATTTCCCATTAAAATCAATGGGGAAAGTATTTGCAGCCTATTTTTGGCTGCAGAATTGGAGTTTTCTTATCAATTCTGATGAAACTTCTGGGGAGCAATCATCAGAACGAGAAAAGAGCTCCAAGGTACTTAGACTGTGGCAAAGTGGCACCAAAGTGGCATGAATAGCCTAAGGCACTTTAAAGGGGCAAAGGGATACCAGGAGTGGCAAGAGTGCTTTAACAGAGGCGCAATATACTTGAGTCTGCAAAACTGGCTGCCCACAGGCACAGTGCCTTGATGTGCACTAATGTAATGTATGTGCACACAACAAAATTGTAACTAACTACAAAAGAGGCCCACTGGGGATTTGCCTTCCGAGACCACCGCTGTCCCAATATACGTGAGTCTGCAAAACTGCCCAGTGCCCACTGTTACTGATGCACAGTGCAATGCCTTCTTGGATTAAAAGAGCACAGAGAGACAGTGAGTTAAAAAAAAAAAAAACTGCAGTTATGCCAGTTAACAAAAAAGCCTGGCTTGCCACAACAACAAAATCGATGAAATATCTGTTTCAATGGCAATTCTATCAAACTAGCTACAAATTGAATATATCTCCCACCCACAACACCCAAATGCTGCTTGCAACCGACCCCAGGGGGTAAAATAAGCAGCAAAATGCCACTGCTAGTGCTAGCAGCTTCTCTCAGTGGCACAGAGAGCCCATCTCAGATCAATAAAAAAATTTGCAGTAAAAAAAAAACCAGGGCTAGTAGCTGGCACTGCAGCCAAATCGAACAAATATCTTTTTCTATCGACGTAGCTAGCAATTGAATACAGATTTGAGACTCTCAGACTAGCTCTGAGTGAAGCCACCTTCCACAGACCACTTCTCCAGACCACCCCTTCAAAGAGAGTGCATGGCACACCGTGATCTTAACATATATATCATCAGGTCATCAGGAGCAGCGTCGCAGAGCACTGAGTGAGAGCAGCGATTCGCTGCATTAGAAAAATGCTTAGCACTGATAGGTTGCATTCTGGTCTCCTTGCCAACCTGTCTGACCCACAGCCTTTGGTATGGTTGATCATCAAACACTTCTCCATAGACTATCTGGAATTGGTCTAACTGGAAAAACTTTAAACTGGTTCAACTCATTCCTTCAAAACAGATCATTCATGTAAACATTAAAACTATATCTCAGATCTAATTCCACTTGAAACCAGTGTACCACAAGGCTCTGCCCTATCTGCCTCATTATTCAACATCTACTTATGCCAACTACTTATGCCAACTACTCTCAAGCCTCAACTTCACCTACTATATGTACGCAGATGACATTCAACTACTCATCCCGTAATGAACACCATTGAAAATGCTCTCAAACTAGCCACCACCCATCTCACCATAATAAAAAACACTCTAAATAACATGAATTTATGCCTTAACATGGAAAAGACCGAATGTATACTACTGGAAAGAAAAAGCCAACATAACCAACCCAAGAACTCAATCCAAATTAGTAACACCATTTATTTATTTATTTATTTATTTTTAACTTTTCTATACCGACGTTCCTGTATAAAATACATATCACACCGGTTTACAATGAAACTGCAAATTCGCTTGATCAAACTAAATGAAAATGTAAAAGACCTGGGAATTTGGCTCGACCCTGAACTGAACTTCTAAAAACATATAACCATGAAAACTAAAGAAGGATTCTACAAGCTTGCAATACTTAAGAGGCTAAAACCACTCCTAATCAACCTGAATTCAGAACCATTCTTCAATCTCTAATATTCACAACCTTTGACTACTGCAACTCACTACTAATAGGATTACCCAAATCAACCACACGCCTCCTACAGCTATTCAGAACACCACAGCGAGAATACTACCAATCACAAAAGATCGGAACACATCACCCCAGTACTAAAGGAACTACATTGGCTGCCCATAGTGAAACGCACAGAATACAAATTACTCTCCATAATTCATAAAAACATAAACAACAATGAAAAAGAATGCCTAAATATGATATTCCAGAAACATATCCCTCAGCGCAACACCAGATCAACTAATAAGGCTCTACTCGCCATCCCATCAGTAACAACTGCTAGTCTTACTACAACTAGAGAAAGAGCAGCTTCAGTAGCCGGCCCTCGCCTATGGAACTCACTACCTGAAATCCTCAGGTT
Source organism: Rhinatrema bivittatum (assembly GCF_901001135.1). Taxonomy (NCBI): domain Eukaryota; kingdom Metazoa; phylum Chordata; class Amphibia; order Gymnophiona; family Rhinatrematidae; genus Rhinatrema; species Rhinatrema bivittatum. The sequence goes on along the minus strand of NC_042616.1, from coordinate 585,934,243 downwards.
ACAAAATGATAGGGATGTGAATCGTTTTTCAACGATTAAAATTATCGTCCGATAATGTTTATATCTCTTTAAATCGTTATAGAACACGATACAATAGAAATTCTAACGATTTATCGTTAAAAATCGTTAAATCGTGTTAGTGCGCACTAACTCGAGTTAGTGCGCACTAACTCCCCGTTAGTGCGCACTAACTCGATTTAGTGCGCACTAACTGAAAATGATACAAATAAACACTTTCCAGGTCACTGAAGGTCAGTTAGGAATGAATATGTGTTCCTATTGGCTGGCTGCCCTCTTATCTATTGATTACCAAGGTTACCACTGAGGTGATGGTTGGGGGGATGGGAAATGGAACTGGAAACTAACGAACACCAACAGAAAATGAAAACAAAGTGTTCACACTTCCCAGGTCAGTAAAGGTCACTTAGGAATGAATATGTATGTATGTATTCCTATTGGCTGGCTGTGCTCTTATCTATTGATGTTACCAATATGGTTGGGGGGATGTGAAATGGAAACAGTTGGAAGCTTGACAAAAAAAGTAATGTAATGATCAGCACTCACGTGACTAGAACTTGTTTGTTATTATTTTTGTTAGCAGGCACCTGAAATGCTAGTGCATGTGAATTTGCCAATCACTGTGCATTTTAGAAAGGTGGTCCTGGCTGGAACTGTACACAGTTCAATATATGTAATTGATTGTTGGTAAGTGTATTTTTAAGTAGCCACACTGGCACCAGTATGTTTACTTTTCCTCCTACTTAACTCACTAGCTCAGCTTTTGTAAGAAGGGCTTCTCTGCTTGTGTGTTGTTTTTGTTTGGTGGAGGAGAGCAGAAACAACAGATCTTTATTCAATCTACTACAGTCATCTCTTACAGTGCCCTATCCCTATTAATACCAGGAGTGTTGTGATCTTCCTGCACACAGTGCCCTAACCCTGATACCAGTCTGAGACAGCTCCCTCCCTGCATTACTAGTGAGAGGCTGGCTTCACAGACAGGGGGGAGCTGCCTGACCCTCACTCCTGACTTCCCCATGTCCCAGAGTGAATGGTGTGGTGTGAGGGGGGGGGGAGGATGGTGAAGTCTGAGACAGCTCCCCTCCTGCATTACTAGTGAGAGGCTGGCTTCACAGACAGGGGGAGCTGCCTGTCCCTCACTCCTGACTTCCCCCATGTCCCAGCTAGTGAATGGTGTGTGGGTGATGGGGGGGGGGGGGTGGATGGTGAGTCTGAGACAGATCCCTCCCTGCATTACTAGTGAGAGGCTGGCTTCACAGACAGGGGGGGCTGCCTGACCCTCCTCCTGACTTCCCCCATGTCCCAGCTAGTGAATGGTGTGTGGGTGAGGGGGGGGGGGAGGATGGTGAAGTCTGAGACAGCTCCCTCCCTGCATTACTAGTGAGAGGCTGGCTTCACAGACAGGGGGGAGCTGCCTGACCCTCACTCCTGACTTCCCCCATGTCCCAGCTAGTGAATGGTGTGGGGTGAGGGGGGGGGGGGAGGATGGTGAAGTCTGAGACAGCTCCCTCCCTGCATTACTAGTGAGAGGCTGGCTTCACAGACAGGATGGAGCTGCCTGACCCTCACTCCTGACTTCCCCCATGTCCCAGCTAGTGAATGGTGTGTGGGTGAGGGGGGGGGGGGGGGAGGATGGTGAAGTCTGAGACAGCTCCCTCCCTGCATTTACTAGTGAGGCTGGCTTCACAGACAGGATGGAGCTGCTGACCCTCACTCCTGACTTCCCCCATGTCCCAGCTAGTGAATGGTCTGGTGGGTGAGGGTGGGGGGGGGGGGGGGAGGATGGTGAAGTCTGAGACAGCTCCCTCCCTGCATTACTAGAGAGAGCTGGCTTCGCAGACGGGGGGAGCTGCCTGACCCTCCCTCCTGACTTCCCCCATGTCCCAGCTAGTGAATGGTGTGTGGGTGAGGGGGGGGGGGAGGATGGTGAAGTCTGAGACAGCTCCCTCCCTGCATTACTAGTGAGAGGCTGGCTTCACAGACAGGGGGAGCTGCCTGACCCTCACTCCTGACTTCCCCATGTCCCAGCTAGTGAATGGTGTGTGGGTGAGGGGGGGGGGGAGGATGGTGAAGTCTGAGACAGCTCCCTCCCTGCATTACTAGTGAGAGGCTGGCTTCACAGACAGGGGGGAGCTGCCTGTCCCTCACTCCTGACTTCCCCCATGTCCCAGCTAGTGAATGGTGTGTGGGTGAGGGGGGGGGGGTGGATGGTGAAGTCTGAGACAGCTCCCTCCCTGCATTACTAGTGAGAGGCTGGCTTCACAGACAGGGGGGAGCTGCCTGACCCTCACTCCTGACTTCCCCCATGTCCCAGCTAGTGAATGGTGGTGGGTGAGGGGGGGGGGGAGGATGGTGAAGTCTGAGACAGCTCCCTCCCTGCATTATTAGTGAGAGGCTGGCTTCACAGACAGGGGGGAGCTGCCTGTCCCTCACTCCTGACTTCCCCCATGTCCCAGCTAGTGAATGGTGTGTGGGTGAGGGGGGGGGGTGGATGGTGAAGTCTGAGACAGCTCCCTCCCTGCATTACTAGTGAGAGGCTGGCTTCACCAGACAGGGGGGAGCTGCCTGACCCTCACTCCTGACTTCCCCATGTCTCAGCTAGTGAATGGTGTGTGGGTAACGGGGGGGAGGATGGTGAAGTCTGAGACAGCTCCCTCCCTGCATTACTAGTGAGAGGCTGGCTTCACAGACAGGGGGGAGCTGCCTGACCCTCACTCCTCTGGGGTATTGTGATCTTCCTGCACACAGTGCCCTATCCCTGATACCAGGGGTGTTGTGATCTTCCTGCATGCAGTGCCCTATCCCTATTAATACCAGGAGTGTTGTGATCTTCCTGCATGCAGTGCCCTATCCCTATTAATACCAGGAGTGTTGTGATCTTCCTGCATGCAGTGCCCTATCCCTGATATCGGGATGTGTGCAGAAGATCACAACACCCCCGGTATCAGGAATAGGGCACTGTGTGCAGGAAGATCACAACACCCCCAGTATCAGGAATAGGCACTGTGTGCAGGAAGATCACAACAACCCCTGGTATTAGGGATAGGGCACTGTGTGCAGGAAGATCACAACACTCCTGGGTATTAATAGGGATAGGGCACTGTGTGCAGGAAGATCACAATACCCCTGGTATCAGGGTTAGGGCACAAGTTCTAGTCACATTGACTGATCACATTACTTGTTTTGTCAAGCTACCAACTGTTTCCATTTCCCATCCCCCATATACTGTCAGTAGGAAACTTGGTAACATGAATAAATAAGAGGGCAGCCAATAGGAATACATATTCATTCCTAAACTGACCTTAACTGACCTGAAAAGTGTCAAATTGTATCATTTTCAGTTAGTGCGCACTAACTCCCAGTTAGTGCGCACTAACTCCCGTTAGTGCGCACTAACTCGAGTTAGTGCGCACTAATCGGAAAAAACGATTTTTAACGATTTTTTAACTAAAAAATCGTGCCTAAGACGATTTTCTTGCCCTGCCACACGATTTCTATCGTTAAGACGATATGGAAAACGATTCACATCCCTACAAAATGATACAAAACTATTCAAAAAACAGCTCAAAACATTCCTATTTAAGCAAACTTACAAAGACGGCATCGGTTAACACAAAGATGGCATCGGTTAACAAAATCACCGCCAAAGATAAACACCAAGATTAGAAATCTTTGCACTTATAAAACTCAGACAAAAGGTGCAACAGTATCATTCAATTACCTAAAATACTAGTAAATCTAAATATAACCAATAATTACCCCGACTATTATCAAAGTTAAAAACAACCAAGCTAACTTTAGCAAAACAAAAGATCACCATGTTAATGCTAGTAAAATTAAATCGCAACTAAATGTACCTGTGTTAACTGTTACGACTATCATTGTAAGAAGTTGCTATATGTATGTTATTAAAGCTCTGTTGTTAAGCTGGGAATTAGCAATCTGTTATTAGAGCTCTGTTGTTAAAGCTGAGAGATAGCAATCTGTTATAAACGGAGAAGTTGTGGGTGGATCCTTGGACCAGTAGCAGGTGACCATGCCTCGTGGGAGATCCCGAGAGGGACCACTGGTCAGGCTTAGTGTAGGAGACAGACACACACTAGTTCATTAATTAGACAATATATTAAACCACCAGAGGTGGCAGTAGTGAGCTGGAAGCGCTCGGCTGGGTTGTAGTCCCTCAGCCACTGGAACAGCAATCCCAAGGTGGCTGAGCTGCAGAGAAACTAAGAAAGTGAGTAGGCATTATATGCAAAGTTCTGGAACAAGTCATTGATGGTAACACAAATGCAATAATCTCTTGAAGCAGCTCAGAGCTGGGATGCAGTAGGCCATCGAGGAGCAAGTACCTGGTCCCAGGGAAAGCTCTGAGAGATAGATGGAAACTCACTAATGTTGTAAACAGCGATGACTTCTTAGCAGAAGTGGAATTCAGGAGCTGGTCCGGGATGTGGGCCCCCGAGGAGCAAGTACCGGTTCCAAACTGCGACCTGAAAAGAAAAAGAGAGAGCGAGGCCCCCGAAGAGCGGGTACCTCTAGTGAAGACCGAGGAGGCAGAGTAGCTATGTTTGCGGAGAGCGAATCCTATCCGCAGCGACCTGGAGGAAGCAAATCCCCATGCTAACTCGTCTTGTTAGCGAAAATTGAGACCTTAAATATCTGGAGTTGATGATGTCATCTCAGGGGGACGCCCCTGAGGTTCGCGCCAATGCCGGTACATCAGTTGGGCCGCGCGCGCTCGCCCTTAGGCATCTGGTCAACATGGCAGCTTGCAGCATCAACCCGGCCCGGGGACGCCGGAGGAGGACGGCCTGGAGATGCCACAGCAGCTAGTCTTCCATCAACCCCGGAGGGAGGCGCCAGCGAGGTAAGGTGGGCGGAGCAGAGACATCGGACAGCGACGGACACAACAGTATATTGATATATATATTTGTTTCTATATTTGCTTTTACATTAGTTTATATATTTGTTATGACATCCATTATTATATCTGTTACGATATTCATTGTAAGAAGTTGTTATACTTGTAAACCGGAGTGAAGGCCTGTACCAAACTTCGGTATATAAAAACACACAAATAAATAAAATAAATAAATAAATATGACAGGGCTGTGAGGTCACTTATGACTCACAGGAAAGGGCTGATTTTTTTTTTGCTATGGATACACCCACATGGCGTTCACCTATTTCAAACGGCCACTAAGAAATCACTGTGAGTGAGCCAAAAGAATAAAACTAATGATATGTTTGTATTTGTGGATGATCGCAATACGTTTCGCGAACCCACAAATACAACGAATATGGACCTATATGTTTGCGGATTGCCAATGAGTTGCAAACAAATGCACACCTCTATCAGTTTCTCTTTTGAAAATTTAGTGCTAGAGCCATGGATTTACTTACTGTGCCCCTGCCAGTCATTAATTAAAATTTAATCATATTATGATCACTATTGCCAAGCGGCCCCATCATCGTTACCTCTCCCACCAAATCCTTCGCTCCACTGAGAATTAGATCTAAAATAGCTCCCTCTCATTGGTTCATGAACCAATTGCTCTATAAAACTGTCATTTATTCCATCCAGGAACTTTATCTCTCTAGCATATCCTGATGTTACATTAACCCAGCCAATATTTGTTAGCTTCCTTAATTTCTTTTAGCATTTCACTGTCCATCTCACCATCTTGGCCAGGTGGACAGTAGTATACTCCTATCACTATACTCTTCACCAACACTCAAGGGATTTCTACTAGGGGTGTGCATTCTTTTGCAATGTATTGGCAATCCGCAACGTATATGCCATATTCGTTGTATTCATGGGGGTCACGGAACGTATGGCGAACTCCCACGAATACAACATATCACTAATGAATAAACCCTCACCCTCCTGACCCCCACCCGCCCAAGACTTGCCAAAAGTCCCTGGTGGTCCAGCGGGGGTCCTGGAGCGATCTCCTGCACTCAGGCTGTCGGCTGCCGGTATTCAAAATGGCACCGATAGCCCCTGTGACATAGTAAGGCCAAAGGCTATCTGCACCATTTTGAATACTGGCAGCCGACGGCCTGAGTGCAGATCGCTCCAGGACCCCTGCTGGACCACCAGGGACTTTTGGCAAGTCATGGGGGGGGGACTCCTAACCTCCCAAGACTTGCCAAAAGTCCCTGGTGATCCAGTAGGGGTCGTGTAGCGTTCCTCCTTCACTTGTGCCGTCAGCTGCCAGTATTCAAAATGGTGCCGATAGCCTTTGCCCTTACTATGTCACAGGGGCTGACTAATGGCACCGGTAGCCCCTGTGACATAGTAAGGGCAAAGGCTACCGGTGCCATTTTGAATACTGGCAGCCGACAGCGTGAGTGCAGGAGATCGCTCCAGGACTCCTGCTGGACCGCCAGGGACTTTTGGCAAGTCTTGGGGGGGGGTGGGGGTCAGGAGGGTGGGGGGTTGTAGTAAATTAAATTTAAAGGGTTGGGATGGGGGTTTTTTTGGAAAATGAATACATATGTAACTAATGAACGGATCGGGGTCCCTCGAGAACGGATGCAACGGATTTGGGTCCTGACAAATCCGAATACTGAATGGGACTAATCCATCCCTGCTGCACATCCCTAATTTCTACCCATAAAGATTTGATTGCGCATTTAGTCTCGTGCAGGATCTTTATCCTGTTGGACTCTATCCCATCCCGGACATACAGTGGCACCTCACCATCAAGATGCTTCTCTCAGTCTCTGCGATATAATTTTACCCTAATATAGCACTATCTCATTGGTTCTCCTCCTGCTACCATGTCACTGAGATGCCAATTAAGTCTATGTCAGCATTCACTGCCATACATTCTAATTCTCCCATTTTACTTCTTAGCCTTCTGGCATTAGCATACAAACATTTCAAAGTGTGTTTATTGTTTGTATTAACATTTTGCTTTTCGTTTGACAGGGATAAATTGGAATATTTTAGCTCAGGTGAGTTTATAATTATAGGCACTTGGACTACTTTTGTTATTATTGGAACCTCACTGTCGGGATGCCCTAACTCTAATGCTTCATTAGTATCCTTCGAAGATACCTCCCTCCAAACCATGCACTGCTGTGCGACTGTCGGCATTCCCCTTTGATTTAATTTATAATCTACTCTATCTACTTTTTAAAGGTTATATCCTGGACTCAAAGGCATTTTTAATTTATTTTGAAAACATTTATAAATCACTTTCCAGTTAAAATGTTTTAAACTCCCAAAATGATGTACAGTTAAAAACAATGGTAAAATACAATACATAAAACGAAAACGAAAACAAAACACAAGAACACAAAATCACAAATAATCTACATACTGTCTTTGCAAACACTGTCATTTGCTGAATGTCAGCATTCAAATCTCCTTGTCCTTCAAGGCAATTTAGGTTAATACAGAGCTTTTTCACACATCACAATGGCAGTGCCAAGTAGTTCTTGGTAGCAGATTTCTCCTCTGCTGCTCCTTTCATAGCTATGCCATTTTGAGTAAGAATGAGTTGCCTTTTAAATCTTCCCAAATAGCTTACAGCTGTTGTCAGATAACTAAACAGCATTGGCTGTCAGCCAGAAACTCTGGCACAGATTCTAGCCAGGCAATGCAACCTTTTGTAGTCTGCAGCTGATGATATAGCTCTTTTGAATGACTCAATTACAATAACTAAGCTCAGAGAAGGGAAGTGTTATATATGTAGTTCTTTAAAGTGAACCTAAGTATAATAAATACAATAAAGGCAGTACATTATTTTCTAAACTCTTTGTTCAGGGAGGTTTTGGCAAGTGGGAGGATTTTAAAGTCAGCTTCCAAAAGATTTCCTTTTTTTTGCATTTCTTCAGCTGGGAGATGTTGCCATGATAGCTGAGAGGTGGCTTGTTATCTCGCGACACCTCCCATCACTGTTTTAGAGAGGATGGCCTTTGTTAATAAGAGATCCAAGGGGCATATTAGTAGAATTTATAGGGCTATACAATGGGCTAAAGACCACCATTCCTTGAAAGTGTGGAATAGATGAGATAGCAAACTAGGGGTGGACATTCAGTTAGAGAACTGGGATAAGATCCTAGAAGATATTTGGAAGTCTTTGCAGCCTCAAATTTTATTGAATAGCAGTATAAGATTATTATGTGGCCATGTTTGAAGTCCTCTTGACTTAGATGAACACTTCCAAATCTGACCTATGATGGAGAAAGCGTGGGCTCAGAGAGGTGCTTAACCCAAATTTTATATAGTTGCCTCATTCTTAGAACCTATTGGGCAGCTGTGACAGGTAAAATACAAGATATTTTTGGGATATCCAAACCCGTTGACCCTCGGATATGTCTTATTCTATCCTCCGACAGATTTGGGTGATGAGAGTCTAAAGAAGTTGTATACTGTTGGTAGGAGAGTGCTGATAAAATTGTGGATGAGGGCAGACCCTCCTGTTAATGACTGGCTCTCAGAACTAGTACATGGACTGAAATGGAACTCTCATCCAAAAAAAGTCCATGGAAAACTTAATTTGGTTGAGAAGTATCTGGAACTGATTCTTGAAATTTTGGAGGGCTGTAGTTTTACTTTTCATTAATTAGAGGATTATTTTATGCCCTCATTTTCATCTCCTTTCTTGGGAAGGGCAGCCAGACTTCTTGAAGAGGGTGGGTTGAGCAGCAGGTGGATGGGTTGGGGATTGAACAGAAGAGTTATGTTAGGAGGTAGGGAATGGGGGAAAATAAAAATTATGGATATTAACTCATTGTTGAGGTTCTCATGTGACTTTATTGTCCTTGTTGTTTCTTATATTTTGCACCTTTTGTGAGGTTCACTGTTTACATGTGCCACCATCTTGGAATGGTTGGTCCTATAGAAATCTGTTAACTGTTTGATTGTATTGCTTTTAATTTGTATGTTATAGAATGTAAAGTTAATTTTAAAAAACAGTATATTTTCAATTCATAAGCTCAGCATTCTGTCAGACAGTTGCCAGTCAGGTCACAAGTACCCGGCAGATCCCAAAAAGTATTACAAGACTATTGGAACCCTAGAAGATTTTGAAAAGATCCAAACTAGAGCTAGAAATGTTTACTGTTCTATGGTAACATAAAAGATGTCAGCAGATAAGGACCACTTGGTCTATCTCTGCTTATATTGCTGTAGCTAAGTATATCTCCCAGCCATCAGCTGTACATGCTTGATTGCTATACTGTAAGCACCTAGCTCAGGTCATAAACCTTTATCTTTACCTCCAACCAATATTCTCACAACTCTTGCATTAAGTATAATTTCGCTATAAAAAAAATTAACAGAAATTTGTGTTTTAGCTATTTGTTTTACAGCTTCATAGAGCATGGCTGAAAACATGCAGATACTACAAATATTAGAAATATTGAATGAACACCCTTTCTGTAACATATTACAAATATATGCTTAGAACTTAGAATGTACTAATTTTTTGTATTTATTTTACTTGTTGTGAAACTGGGGCTATTCCCCTTTAAGGGGATGATGGGGGGGGGGGGGGCGGAGAGGAATGTTGCTCAGAAGCACATGGTTCACAATGATGTATCTTTGAAGGATACTAACAAAATAGGAATGTTAGGGCATCCTGATAAAAGAGGTTGCAGTAAATTCTAAAATAGCCCAGGTGTCTTTAAGTAAAGAGCAGACAGCAGAAAGATTCCAAATTACCCCTGTCAAATGATAAGCAAGTTGTTAATTCAAACAATATACATACTTTGAAATGTCTATATACAAATAATACAAGTCTAAAAATAAGATGGGAAAACTAACATACATAGCACTGAATGAAGAGTAGATATAATTGGCATCTCAGAGACTGGTGGAAAGAGATTAATCAATGAACATTGTGATTTCAGAATTCAGGGTACAAATTATAAGATGGATCAAATTGGATAGGATGGATCAAATTGGTTGTGCTATTTGTTAAAGAGGGAATAGAGTCAAACAGAATAAAGTTTTACAGGAAACAAACTTCACTGTATAAACTTTATGGATAGAAATTCCATGTGAGACAGGAATAGAATAATAGTAGGGGTGTACAATCATCCACGGGGCCAGAATGAAAAGTCAGATGATGAAATGTTAACATAAATTAGGGAAGCTTACAAAAATAGCAACACAGTAATAATGGGTAATTTTAATTACCAAAGTCACAATAGAGCAGTGCTGCACTTAAATAAATGTCACCAAAAACACAAAGTGCAGAAAGAATGTTCAATCCTGAGAAATATTCCAATATGGTCAAGTAAAGATTTTATTGGTACAATATGGCAACTCCACTGTCTTATACAACGCTCATCTTAAAGGCGTCCCCCGACACGGTCCCGTGTTTCGCCTCAGGCTGCATCGGGAGGGCACGCCAACAGGAATTCAAAGCAGAAACTGTAAATAAATGTGTACACATCAGGACAAAATAGAATGGACTTATAGCCGAACATTACAAGTACCATGAGTATACAAGGGTCCACAACATACCTGACTGAAGAACGAACTTACATCTGGCAGGGAGCACACTTCCCCTAAGCATTGACAGGTATTTGAACCCAGCAGAAAGGTGCCAAAACTACAGTCACATGGTTCCGGGGAATCAAGCTCATTGGTTCCCGTTCCTGTAGCGCACCTAGCAGTCACTCAAACAACCAAACACACTTAATATTGATTAGGTGAATAAAAACCACTCAATTTCGCGGTTCCGACCTTTGGGAGAGACTGTATCAAGAAGGAAAATCCATCTTTGTTCAATGCGGCCTAATTGTTCAGCGTAATTACCACCCCGGGGGGATCGGGGAATTACCTCAAGTACAGAATAACCAGATCTGAAATGGTATGGGATTTCTGTACCCAATGCTCGACAAGGGGTTCATTATCCCGAGTGTGGCGAATGTTGGAGCAATGTTCTATCATGCGAGTTTTTATCATGCGGGAAGTTTTTCCCACATACAATAGCGCACACGGGCAAGTAATAACATATATAACCCCAGCCGTAGTACAGTCAGAGTATGATTTAAAAGAAAAGATTTATGAATAACCGGATGAGTGAAGACCGAGGATGACATAGTGTGACAACACATGGCACAGTGCCCGCACGGGTGATGTCCGAGGGCAGGACCAGGATCTCGGGAAATGGGCAAGTCTGTATGGATGAGTTTATCTCGTAAATTTTTACCTCTCTGATAGGTAAAACGGAGTGGACCCGGAAACAGATTATTCAGAGACAAGGAATGCCAATGTCTACGAATAATCATAGTGATTTGGCGACTGAGGGTCGAGAATGGTAATATGCAGTTATTCACTGCATCCTCAGTGTGAGTGTGTGAAAGAAACAGTAAATCGCGGTTAGAGAACAACGCATGTTTCATGGCATTCTTAACCACCCGCAAGGGGTATCCTCTGGATAAAAATCTAGATGTCATTGTGTTAGCTTGTTCTATGAACTCACCCCTAGTGGAGCATACCTTCAGTCAGGTATGTTGTGGACCCTTGTATACTCATGGTACTTGTAATGTTCGGCTATAAGTCCATTCTATTTTGTCCTGATGTGTACACATTTATTTACAGTTTCTGCTTTGAATTCCTGTTGGCGTGCCCTCCCGATGCAGCCCGAGGCGAAACACGGGACCATGTCGGGGGACGCCTTTAAGATGAGTGTTGTTTTAGACAGTGGAGTTGCTATATTGTACCAATAAAATATTGGAATATTTCTCAGGATTGAACATAATTTTAATTACCCCAATATTGCCTCGGTGTTGCGTCAGAGGTGGACCCTTGGGCCAAGGTGGGGTTGACACAACCCGTAGGTAGGGACCTACGGGTCCCCACCATTGGCAGGCGGAGTGGGCTGATAGACAGAGGCCACTGGTGCTTCACCTATACCAGCCCTTGTTCCCCATGGGTTGAGCCTTTGGGTGCCAGGAGCGCAGGACTTAGGTGGGCCTCTATGTGTAGTCAAGGTGAGGGTTGGATCAGCCCAGAGACAGCAGGTGAGAGATGGTACACTCTTACTCTGGACAGGGTAGTGTCCTGGAAACTCGAGCGCCAATGGAACAGAGACAGACAGGGGGCGCTCGAGCAAGAGCAGGCTGAAGCCTGAATAAACCATGTTGAGGGAGTAAGCTGGAGAAGCGTCAAAGAGCGGGCTTGAGTCAGGGCTGGCAGCAATCCAAAGGTAGTGGCAAGCAAGGCTGAGGACTGATCACAGAGATAGTCAATAGTATAGTCAGGTAAAGCAGAGGTCTGGGTCTGGAGATAGGCAATAGCATAGTCAGGAGAAGCAGAGGTCTGGGTCTGGAGATAGGCAATAGCGTAGTCAGGAGAAGCAGAGGTCTGGGTCTGGAGATAGGCAATAGCATAGTCAGGTGAAGTGAGTGTCAATGGCGTGGTCAGGCGAAGCAGAGGTCAGGGCTTGGAAAGAGTCAAAGGCATGGTCAGGCAAAGCAGAGTCAAAGTCCATGTAATCAATCCAAGGTATGAAGCAGGATAGAAACAAGGAGACAGGAACCAGGAACAACGAGGAACAGGAACGCAGAGATGAGACGAATCTCTAGGAGGCAATGAGTACTCGACCAGCGAGGAGACCTGTTGCAAAGGCAACACTAGGAAGCAGAGCCCGAGCTTAAATACTGTAGCTAGGTTGACATCATCATCTGGGCCCACGGCTAGGTTCCCACCGCGGTCCCTACTTAAACATCAGTGGTGTGCACGCGCGTGCCTAGGGACGGGTGCAGCATGGGTAGCTGTGTCTCTCTGTGGGGCCACGGAGAGAGGCCCAATGAGAAGTAGTAGCAGGACCGGGAATGCCAGGGACTGCAGCAGGGCCGGAGGCACCGGGGAGGCCCGAGTATGGAACTGACGGTCCACCGTCGCCGACGAGGAGGAACCAAGAGCTGAAGTCACTGTAGAAAGTGATGGGGTCGTGCCATGGGTCTGCCGCAGACGGCACGTGTAACAGTACCCCCCCCCCCCCTTTATGCCCACCCCCTTGGAGGTTGGGGTTTGCCTGGATAGGCACAATGAAAGCTCAGAAGGAGGGTTTTGTCCAGGATGTTCTGAGCTGGTTCCCATGAATTTTCTTTGGGTCCATAACCCTCCCAAGAAAGGAGGTATTCCTACTGGCGGCCCCTATGGCGGACATCGAGGACTTCATGTACCTTGTAGGTCATATCAGTCTCAGCCACCAATGAAGGTGGTTCAGGAGCTTTTCAGGAAGGCCAGGACAGAACCACAGGTTTTAGAAGAGATACATGAAACGTATTATGCATTCCCAGCACAGAAGGCAGCCGAAGCTGGTATGTAACTGGTCCAATGCGTCGGGTGACCATAAAAGGTCTGATGTACCTAGGAGTGAACCTTTGAGAAGGTATTCTGAGTCAGATATACTGAGTACTTAACCAGACTTTCTGGCAAGGAAGAAATTCGGAGCCGAGCGTCAGTGACTGTCAGCAGATCTCTTGGCCCTGGAAGCGGCTTAAAATAAACGAAGTTCATCTGATCCCATAAAGCCTTGAGGGCATCTGCAGTAGCCTGCACCACAGGGGATGATACTGACAAAGGTATGGGCAGTGGTGGTCGTGGTTGCTTTCTATAGACGATGGAGAACGGTGATGTGCCTGTAGCTGTGGCGATGTAGGAGTTGTGAGAAAACTCTGCCCAAGGGAGAAGTTCAGATCAATTGTCTTGGCGGTCATTGATGTAAGCGCGCAGGAAGGCCTTTAAAGAGTGATTCATTCACTTGGCTTGTCCGTTGGCTTGGGGATGGCAAGCAGTTGTCAGACTGATGTTGATACCGAAAATTCGGCACAGAGCGTGCCAATATCTGGCAACAAATTGAGGACCTCTATCAGAGACAATGTCATTGGGTAGGCCATGTAATCTGAAGATGTGATGGAAGAATAGGCATGCCAGTTCTGAAGCAGATGGTAGGCCCGGTAGAGGGACGAAATGGGCCATTTCTGAAAATCGATCTATGGTTACCCATATTACAGTATCACCCTTAGATGGAGGCAAATTCACGATGAAATCCGTAGACAGATGGGTCCACGGTTCCTTGGAGCTGGAAGTGGTTGCTGTAGACCCCAAGGTTGTCTGACCGGGAGCTTTTGCTGCGCACAAGTGTTAGAGGATTTGACGTATACTTTAGCATCAGAGACCATAGTATGTCACCAGAAGAACTGCTGGAGCAGCACCAAGGTGCGTGCTTGCCCTGGGTGACCAGCAAACTTAGAATCATGCGTCCAGCGGAGGACACTTTCTCGGAGTCATCGGGGCATGACAGTCTTCCCAGCAGGAACTGGGTGAGTAGCAGAGAGACAGATACAAGATGGGTCTATTATATGACCGGGTTCTTCCGGGGTGTCTTCAGGCTCGAAGGAACGAGATAGGGCATCTGCCTGGAGATTTTTCTCAGCTGGATGGTAATGAAGCTCAAAATTGAACCTGGAAAAGAACAGGGCCCATTAGGCCTAACAGGCATTGAGACGTTGGGCATGGCTCAAATGTTCCAGGTTCTTGTGGTCAGTGAACACAATGAACTTGTGTTGCGCACCCTCTAACCACGGGCACTATTCTTCAAGGGCTAATTTTATGGCAAGTAACTCGTGATCTCCAATACAATAGTTCTGTTCTGTGGATGAGAACTTGCAGGAATAGAATGAACATGGGACTGTAGAACCAGAAGCAGTGAGTTGGCTCAGGATTGCCCCAGCTCCAATCACGGAGGTGTCCACTTCCATTTGCAAAGGACAGTTCGGGTCTGGGTGATGTAGACAACACCCCATCTGGAAGGCCTCTTTGAAGCGATGGAAGGCTGCAATAGCTTCCGGTGTCCAATTTCAAGTGTCTTGGCTCTTACGAGTCAATGCTGTCAAAGGAGCAGCCAAAGTGGAATAGTGTGGGATAAAATGGTGATAGTAATTTAGAAATCCGTTAAAGCACTGGAGGGCTTTAAGTTCCATGGGTTACCACCAATCTCAGATTCCTTTCAACTTAGCAGGGTCCATAGAGAATCTTCATTGGGAGATAATGTATCCGAGGAAAGGCAGACTGGATTTCTCGAATAAGCACTTATCCAATTTTGAAAATAAGTGATTCTCATTAAGGCGTTGAAGGATGGTACAGACATCAGTGTGGTGTGTGGCCAAATCATTAGTAAAGACAAGGATATCGTCCAAGTATGCCACAACCTTGGTATACAGCAAATCTCTGAAAATTTTGTTCATCTTTCGTTGGAAAACTGCTGGCGCATTACAGAGGCCGAAAGGCATCACCAGGTATTCATAATGCCCATCCCAGGTGTTAAAGGCGGCCTTCCAAATGTCGTCAGGACAGATCCGTATCAAGTTATATGCACCGCGTAAATCCAACTTTATGAATATAGATGCTCCATGTAAGCAATCGAATAATTTCAAGATAAGTGGCAGAAGGTACTTGTCTTTACAGGTGATGGAGTTTAGGCCATGATAGTCAATACACAGCTTGAGCAATCCATCCTTCTTGGTCACAAAAAAGAATCCTGCCCTGACAGGAGAGGTAGAGGGGTGGATAAATCTCTTTGCAAGGTTTTCTTGGATGTATTCCATCATGGCCTTTGTCTCCAGGAGAGACAGAGGATAGGTGCGTCCTCGGGGAGGCATGGTCCCAGGAAGGAGGTCAATGGGACAATCGAACCTCTGAAGAGGCAGAAAGAGGTCTTCTTTTTGCATGGAAAATACATCTTTGAAATCCGCATATGGAGCGGGTATTCCTGAAGAAGTGGCAGCCAAAGAAACTACGGGTGGCAGTCTGTAGACTGGACTGGTGGCAGGCAGGACCCCACTCCACCAGTTGCAATGAACCCCAATTAAATTGGGGAGAGTGCTTTTGGAGCCAGGGGAGTCCTAAGACTACTGGATAGATGGATTTCTCCAATACTAACAGATCAAGTTCTTCTGTGTGCAGGGCGCCAGTGTGCAGTTGACCTGGCTCTGTGGTAAGGAATATTCGACCCGGTAATGGTTCTCCATAAATAGATGCAATACACAAGGAGGTCTCTAGAGGACAGGTCTTTATACCCAGGAGCTGAACTAGATCCTTGAGAATGAAATTACCTCCTGCTCCAGAATCCACCAGAGCAAGAACTGGGAAGGACCGGGAGTCCCAGATCAGGGTGACCAATACTGACAGTTGAGAGGCCGGAGAAGTTGCGCCCAATTTCAGGACCCCTACTGAACTTAGGCCAGGAAGTTTCCCAGACGGACCGGGCTGGTCTGTAGATAGTGGCCAGGTGCTCCGCAATACAGACACAGACCGGTTTGTCTCCACTGGAGGCACTCTTCTGGTGTCAGCCACCCACGGCCAAACTGCATGGGCTCTACCGTCTTGGCCACCATGGAGACAATGAGCAGGGCTGGTGGTCGGTGGCGAATGGGATCGAACCAGAGAGGGCTTCTTGGGCATCCGACTCTCCCGGTGATGCTCTTGGAGACGATGATCAATTCGGCATGTCAAGTCTATAAGGTCCTCGAGAGAGGAAGGGAGCTCCCTTGCAGCCAGCTCATCCTTCAGCTGCAAGGAAAGTCCATCCAGGTAGATGGCTCATAGGCAGTTTTCCTGCCAAATGAGCTCGGAAGCCAAAATCCAAAACTCAATGGTATAATCAAAGAGACTTCGTTGATCTTGACTAAGATGTAACAAGTTGGTGCTTGCCATGGTATGCCACCCAGGATCATCAAAGGTCCATCGAAACACAGCCACAAACTGAGATAATTCCCTTAGGAGTGAGTCCGATCGTTCCCATAAGGGCGAAGCCCAGGCCAGCGCCTTCCCATTAAAACGAGACAGGATGAAGGTGACTTTAGTCAGTTTGCCTGGAAGACGGAGGACTGCAGAGCAAATTGCATAGAGCACTGATTGATAAACCCTCTGCAGAGTCTGGAGTCACCGTTGAAATGTGGGGGTGCTGGTTGGGCCAGCAGGGCTCAAGGCATCGATGATGATGGCTATGGATGAGGAGGAGCCGGTATAGGAACCGGATTGCTGGTAAGGGCATTAAGCCGAATATGGAGGAGCCCAAAGGAAGAGGCCAAGGCCTCAAGAAACTGCTGCTGTTCTTGTACCTTGGATGCCAGTTCTGATATGGCCTGGAGGGCACATGGCTCTGTGGAGTCCATGGCCTTTGGAACCTGTTGCGTCGGAAGTGGACCCTTGGGCCGAGGTGGGGTTGACACAACCCGTAGGTAGGGACTTACAGGTCCCCACCGTTGGCATGCAGAGTGGGCTGATAGGCAGAGGCCGCTGGAGCTTCACCTATACCAGCCCTCATTCCCCACAGGATGAGCCTTTGGGTGCCGGGGCCGGCAGGACATAGGTGGGCCTCTGTGTGTAGTCGAGGTGAGGGTTGGATCAGCCCAGAGACAGCAGGTGAGAGATGGTGCAGTCTTACTTTGGACAGGGTAGTGTCCTGGAGCTTGAGTGCCAATGGAACAGAGACAGACAGGGGGTGCTCGAGCAAGAGCAGGCCGAAGCCTGAATAAACCACGTCGAGGGAGTAAGCTGGATAAGCATCGAAGAGCAGGCTTGAGTCAGGGCTGGCAGCAATCCAAAGGCAGTGACAAATGAGGCTGAGGTCTGATCACGGAGATAGTCAATAGTGAAGTCAGGTGAAGCAGAGGTCTAGGTCTGGAGATAGGTGATAGCTTAGTCAGGCAAAGCAGAAATCTGGGTCTGGAGATAGGCAAGAGTGTAGTCAGGCGAAGCAGAGGTCTGCATCTGGACATAGGCAAGAGCGTAGTCAGGCGAAGCAGAGGTCTGGGTCTGGAGATAGGCAAGAGAGTAGTCAGGCGAAGCAGAGGTCCGGGCTTGGAGAGAATCAATGCTGTGGTCAGACGAAGCGGAGGTCCGGGCTGGGAGAGAGTCAATGGCGTGGTCAGGTAAAGTAGAGTCAAAGTCCGTGTAATCAATCCGAGGTATGAAGCAGGGTAAGAACAAGGAAACAGGAACCAGGAACAACGAGGAACAGGAACGCAGAGATGAGACGAATCTCTAGGAGGCAATGAGTATTCAACCAATGAGGACACCTGTTGCAAAGGCAATGCTAGGAAGCGGAGCCTGAGCTTAAATACTGTAGCTTGTAGGTTGACATCATCATCCGGGGCCGCAGCTAGGTTCCCGACGCAGTCCCTACTTAAACATCAATGGTGCACGCGCACCTAGGGAGGGGTGAGGCGCGGATAGCAGCGTCTCTCCACGGGCCACGCAGAGAGGCCCGATGGGAAGTAGTAGCAGGACCTTTCCTTCCACCCCCCCGCACCTTCCTCTCCCTTCCCCTACCTAACCCACCCTCCCGGCCCTATCTATCCCTTCCCCCTACCTTTATCAGAAAAGTTACTACTGCCTCCGGGCAGTAGTAACTTACGCGTGCCGGCGCGGCAGGCCCCGACACAGGCCGCTGTGTCGGGGCACTCGGCCACACCCCAGACCGTCCACACGCCCCCAAACATGCCCCCGATCGAAAACCGCACCCCCCTGGCCATGTCCCCGACCGCCCCTTTTTGCAAGCCCCGGGACTTACGCACGTCCCGGGGCTTGCGCGAGCTGCCAAGCCTATGCAAAATAGGCTCGGCACGCACAGGCGGGTTTAAAAGGGTTACGCGCATACCTTATGCGCGTAACCCTTTTAAAATCCGGCCCATACTGTACACATGCTGTATATTACTAATGATTTTTAAAGTATGCCTATCTCACCTCTCACAGGTGCTCATGAGCCTGCCTCCCAGCCACTGGACTACTCCCCCTAACACCTTAAATTGCTCTATTCTGTTATTTGTGCATGTTATCTAAGCTGTATAACCTGCATTGTCTGACCTGCATTGTATAACCTGCATGGTACACTATTTACACCTCTTACCCTACCTAATCAGCTTTGTGCCCTTCCCTCAGTGCCCTTCTCTCAGTTTAACTCCTTGATACCTTAATCCCCGCCTTGTACTACCCTATATCCTCTCAGTTTCCTTTTTACCTACCCCCTCTCCCTCCCTCCTCCTTTGCCTACTCACCCACTATGACCACACAACACATCAACCGCATCCACCTCCCCCACAACAGACTCCCCCATTCCCATCCCCCCCGTCCCACCCCCCCCTACAAATCCCTCCTCCCTATCCTCACTACCCCCCTCAACCAATTCCTTGGACTCACTACCCTCTCCATCATTCTGTTCAACGCCCAATCACTCTCCAAAAAAACCCCCATCCTAAATGACCTCCTCACTGACACCAAGCCAGACATCTGTGCCATCACGGAAACCTGGCTCAAAGAAACAGACATTGTCCTCCTGAACCAGCTACCTGCACAATCCTACGAATTCCTATCCATTCCAAGACCCACGAAAAGAGGAGGTGGCATCCTCCTAGCCTTCAAGAAACACCTTAATCTCAAACTCTCCCACACCACATCACCCTCCAAGCTAGAAATTGGCCTCTTCAAAGCCCCCTCACTGCAAATCTGTCTCATTTATGCCCCTCCTGGATCCATCGAACGGGACCCCTCCCCCTTAATTGAATTCTTATCTGCCAACATAAACATTGAAATCCCTTCCATCATACTAGGAGACTTCAACCTCCATGTCGATGCCACCCCCCTTACCCCTTCTTGTGAGGCATTCCTTACTGCACTCCAAGCTCTAGGCCTTAGACAAATTGTTGCCTCCCCCACGCACCAAGCTGGTCACTCCCTTGACCTTATATTCATCAACCACTGCTTCCTACCATCCCACCCCCCCACCTGCTCCCCTGTACCTTGGTCCGACCACTTCCTCATAAAAGCCCTCCTCCCCCTTAACTTCCCTACTACCCCCACTCCCTCAAACAACACCACCTTCACCTTCAGGAAACCCTGCTCTGGAGATGAACTGGCTCTTGCCATTTCCAACACATCCACTAGCCTTGACTGCTCCAGTCCAGAGACTGCCATCAAATCCTGGCTCAGCATGACTCTTGAAATTGCTGACAAACTATGCCCCATCTCCAGACGTAACATTACCCAACCCACAAATAATCATCAACCCTGGTACACGACTGAACTAAGATCCCTAAAAAATACCCTCAGGCAGCGTGAGAGAAACTGGCGTAAAGCCCCCTCACCCCAACTCGCCTCAAGTTTCAAAACTACCCTTCACCAATATAGAATAACCACCCATCAAAACAAAAAGAGGACTACTTTTCAGCTAAGATCCACCAATACATGTACAACCCGAAAGCCCTTTTCAATTATGTTGCCAACCTCACCAAATCCTCTCAGCCCACTATCCCTGAGAATGATGCCTCCACTAAGAGCGAAGAAATCGCCCAGTATTTCCTCACAAAAATCACCAACATCCTCCGCAGATTTCAACACCCTTCTCCATCCACCTCCCCTTCCCCCTCCCTCCAACCTTCCCCCCACTTCACCCACCCTCCAAACCCTTGACCTGACTTCCGCTAAAGAAGTGGAATCTATTCTCAGAAAACTCAAACCAGCTTCCCACCCTTCAGACACCATTCCCACAAAATCCCTCCTCTCCATCCCGAACACTATATCCAAACCCATCGCAGGACATCATAAACTCCTCCCTCTCTTCAGGCTCTGTCCCAGATGCTCTTAAACAAGCTATTGTCAAGCCCCTCCTAAAAAAACCAACACTAGACCCTAAAGACCCCCGCTAACTTCCGCCCTATCTCTAACCTGCCCTTCCTATCCAAAATTATGGAAAAGATTGTAAACATCCAACTTACAGAATATCTAGAAAGCAACAACATTCTGCATCCAGCCCAATACGGCTTCCGTAAATACCTCAATACAGAAACCCTCCTGCTCTCCCTCACGGACCACTTACTCATAGGCATGGACCGAGGCAACTGTTACCTCCTCGCCCTACTCGACATCTCAGCTGCCTTTGATACCATCAACCATAAACCTCCTCATCAACCGGCTATCCGAAATAGGCATCTCAGGCCTAGCCCTACTATGGTTTAATCCTACTTATCTAACAGAAGTTCTCCGTCAAGATAGGAAACGCCAACTCCACACTCTATCCTTGTCTCAAGGTGTCCCCACAAGGCTCCTCCCTCTCCTCCACCCCTTTTCAACATTTATCTCACACCTCTATGTCAGCTCCTCACAGACCTCGGCCTCAAATTCTACCTCTATGCAGATGACGTCAAATCGTCATTCCCATTCACAACTCTCTCTCAGATGCCCTTGCCTTCTGGAACACATGTCTTGCCAACATCAATGACTTCCTCACCAACATCCACCTCGCTCTAAACTCCTCCAAAACAGAGCTGCTCCTTATCTCTCCTCACCTCCCTCCACAAACCACCGATCTCCAACGATCCAGCTTTCAACGTCATAACACCCCAACCCACAGTAAGAGACCCTTGGGGTTTATCATAGATCAACAACTCAATCTCAAAAAACAGATCAACTCCATCCTCAAAGAAGGTTTCTTCAAGCTTCACATCCTGAAGAAACTCAGACCCCTCCTCCACTATCATGACTTCCGCACCGTCGTCCAAGCCACCCTTTCCTCAAAGCTGGACTACTGTAATGCCCTCTTCCTTGGCCTACCCCTCCTCCACCACCCAAGCCCTTACAAATGCTCCAGAATGCCATCGCCAGGGTCATCACCAACTCAAGGAAAGCTGATCACATTACCCCAATACTCAAAGAACTCCACTGGCTCCCCCATCGCATCCCAAATTCTCTTCAAAATTCTAACCATAGTGCACAAGTCCATCCACTCGCACAATTCCAATTGGTTGGATGAACCCTTTCGTCCTATACGCACTGAACGACCTACTCGCACTGTCAACAAAGGCACCCTCTCCATTCCCCCTTTGAAAAAAGCCCCACCTCTCCTCTACTAGGGACCGGTGCACTATCCATTGCAGGCCCTAAACAATGGAACGCCCTCCCCTACCACTCTCAGGCTAGAGCCATGTTACGCCAAGTTCAGAAAAAAACTTAAAACATGGCTCTTCCGACAAGCCTACCCTGATTAAGTACACCGACTTCCGCAAGTATCTTGCCTACGCCTTGTATATTCCTGTAAATAGTCCGTTGCAGTTTTATTTATTATTGCTTTAATTCCTCCACCTCCTGCTCTTTGTATACTCCTCCTTGTTCGCCCCTCCCTGTTCATTGTAATTTCTACCTTTAAAGTACATTGTAAACCGGTATGATGTATGCATACTAATACCAGTATATAAAAGTTTTTAAATAAATAAATAAAATAAAGTAGAGAAATGCACTGTAGTTGTGTATCTGACTAGAAAAGAGAGAAAGTAAAGTAGCAAAGATCTTTTGTTTCTTCAAGTGTGACCTTGGACTTGCTGTAAAATTTGTAAAGTATACTGTATAGTGGTGTGCTTTTTTTTACATTTAACTTTGTCATCTGTGATAAAAAAAACCAGTACCCATCCATTACTGGCCCAAGCACATTTAGGTATCTGCAAGCATTTGCTATATGTTAGTGACTGGCTGTGCAGCAGTGTGGCACTCTTTTCAACAAGAAAGTATATGACTGTTTGCTTTGTTTTCTCTGCCTACGTGTACATGTACTATGTGACAGTTTCCAGACTCTGTGTGTGTGTGTGTGTGTGTGTGTGAATGTAGAAAATAATATTTACACTAACACACTACTTATAAAAAGACTTATGGGTAGATTTTAAAGGGCTGCACATGCACCCATAAACTGTGCACAAACAATGTAGGATATAAAATACTCTTCACAAACATGTATCTTCAGCTTTACATGCATATCTTACAAGTGGTCAGGAGGAGGGAGAGAGAGAGAAATACAGACTCTTCATAAGCTCAGCTTGACACTCAATATATGGACCATTGTAAGACGGCTCTTTGATTTGGGGTGAGTTTTCAGGAGGTGGAGTGGGGTTAGGGGAGGTGGTAGTACAGACACATTGGGGTAGATTTTATAATTTTGCGCGAGCACCAGGCGCAAACAAAAGTACGCTGGATTTTATAAGATACGCGCGGCTACGCGCGTATCTTATAAAATCCGGGGTCGGGGCGCAAAAGGGGTGCACATTTTGTGCAACCTGCACGCGCTGAGTCCAGCGCGCGCTGCCTGTTCCCTCCGAGGCCGCTCCGATTTCGGAGCGGCCTTGGAGGGAACTTTCCTTCGCCCTCCCCCCACCTACCCCTCCCTTCCCCTACCTAACCCACCCCCCCGGCCCTATCTAAACCCCCCCCTTACCTTTGTTGCACGATTTACTCCTGCTAAAAGCAGACGTAAATCTGCGCGCGCCAGCAGGCTGCTGGCGCGCCATCACCCGACCCGGGGGCTGGTCCGGAGGCCTCGACCACGCCCCCGGGCCCGCCCCTGCAACGCCGCGTCACGCCCCCAAAACGCCGCGTCATTTTAGGACCCACCCCAGACACGCCCCTTTTACAAAGCCCCGGGACTTACGCACGTCCCGGGGCTCTGCGTGCGCCGGTGGCCTATGCAAAATAGGCGCGCCGGTGCACGCAGGGCATTTAAAATCCGGCCCATTCTGAGGTATTCATTGTAAAATTGACATCATAACAAGAAGAGTTGATTTGTACACTGCAGTCTCTGCTAGCTGCATTGAATAAATCAACTTTATAAGTCGAAAATTCTTTAATAATGTCAATTTTACAATGAATACCTCTGAAGGTGTCTGAACACCACCACCCCTAACCCCAATCCACCTCCCGAAAACTCACCCCGAATCAAAGAGCCCATTACAATGGTGCATATATTGAGTATCAAGCTGAGCCTTATGAAGAGTCTATATTGCCACTCTCTCTCTCTCTCTGTTCCCCCCCCCCCCCCAACCCGATGCCCACTGAATGCCTATGAGGAGCTGCAGCAAAGTTATATGCGTAACATACGAGTTTTGGCTGAGGAAAATTAGGAGTTATGCGCATCAGTGCTGGCCCTGCCTATGAACACCCCTACCCCTTTTCTGCTAATTTATCTGTGCCCTTCCCAGCTATTTAAAATTGATGTAGCTCCTGCGCCCTCCCACTTACGTGCATACGTGGCCGTTTTTGCGCACGCAAGGCTTTTAAAATCTACCTCAAACCCCTCTCCTAGTGACTATGCCAAATTTCCATCATGCCACAGGCAATAGGAGGAAAATGCTGAGGTAATGGCAGAGGGAGAGAAATGCATCCCAAAGTGAATATCCCAGAACATGGGATATCCACTGCGATATCCACTTCCAAGCTAAAGAGAGATTTTTTTTTTTTCTCAAGGAGAAGCTGCAGGCATATGAAGCGTCAAGCAAGCAGAAAGTAAGATTGGAAGAGCACATGCTGCCTGCTGCAACTGTTACCTCTATTCCTAAGCTGCAGAGACAGTGGAGGTGCAAGGGCAAAGCCAACAGTACTAAGACTGGAGCAGCTGGAATCAGCACAGGACTCCTTTATGATGGTTCCTGAACAATAACTGCAGAGAATCCTGAAAGAAAGTATTATTTTAGAGGAATCAAGCCATGGGTTCTCTGAATCAGAGGAGATATTTACTTATTTGTTTGACATTTCTTATATTCCACAAACTCCACAATGTTCAGCATGGGTAACAGTATAACATTCACTATCAATAAGTGCAAACATTACATACAATACTTATATCATATAAAATAACATTTTCCAAAAATATTAGATCTACTAAAGTAAATATTTGTATAAGCTTTTGAAGGAGCTTGATAGTAACAGCCTTTTCACCTGTTTGTGAACCTTTAAATAATCAGATTCTGCATGAATATAATCTGGAAAAGGCATTTCATAATAATGACACAGAGAAAGCCTTCTTTCCTGTATCTTGTAAATTATCTTTATACTGAGGGCACCTCATACAATTTTGCAGTAGCAGAACATAAAGTTCCAATCAGTACATAAGACTTCAGCATCACAAAAAGAAATTAATTACCTTCATTATAACTACTTTTATGTACCAAAACATACTTTAAAATAAAATTTGCTGTGATATAGGTAGACAATACAACTGCTTAAGCATCAGAGTAATGATACTCTCCTACCAGATCCAGATGTAATTTTTGTTGAAAAAGCTGCAGTGCTCTAATTGATATTTTTAGATGCCTCTGTGGTACCTGGGTGCAGCTACGGCATGGGAAACTAGGGATGTGAATCGTGTCCTCGATCGTCTTAACGATCGATTTCGGCTTGGAGGGGGAGGGAATCGTATTGTTGCCGTTTGGGGGGGTAAAATATCGTGAAAAATCGGTGAAAATCTAAAAATCTAAAAATCGCAAAACCGGCACATTAAAACCCCCTAAAACCCACCCGACCCTTTAAATTAAATCCCCCCACCCTCCCGAACCCCCCCCAAATGACTTAAATAACCTGCAGGTCCAGCGGCGGTCCAGAACGGCAGCGGTCCGGAACGGGCTCCTGCTCCTGAATCTTGTTGTCTTCAGCCGGCGCCATTTCCAAAATGGCGCCGAAAAAATGGCGGCGGCCATAGACGAACACGATTGGACGGCAGGAGGTCCTTCCGGACCCCCGCTGGACTTTTGGCAAGTCTCGTGGGGGTCAGGAGGCCCCCCACAAGCTGGCCAAAAGTTCCTGGAGGTCCAGCGGAGGTCAGGGAGCGATTTCCCGCCGCGAATCGTTTTCGTACGGAAAATGGCGCCGGCAGGAGATCGACTGCAGGAGGTCGTTCAGCGAGGGTTCCGGCGCCTCGCTGAACAACCTCCTGCAGTCGATCTCCTGCCGGCGCCATTTTCGTACGAAAACGATTCGCGGCGGGAAATCGCTCCCTGACCTCCGCTGGACCTCCAGGAACTTTTGGCCAGCTTGTGGGGGGCCTCCTGACCCCCACGAGACTTGCCAAAAGTCCAGCGGGGGTCCGGAAGGACCTCCTGCCGTCCAATCGTGTTCGTCTATGGTCGCCGCCATTTTTTCAGCGCCATTTTGGAAAATGGCGCCGGCTGAAGACAACAAGATTCAGGAGCAGGAGCCCGTTCCGGACCGCTGCCGTTCCGGACCGCCGCTGGACCCGCAGGTTATTTAAGTCATTTGGGGGGGGTTCGGGAGGGTGGGGGATTTAATTTAAAGGGTCGGGGGGTGGGTTTTAGGGGGTTTTTAGTGTGCCGGCTCACGATTCTAACGATTTATAACGATAAATCGTTAGAATCTCTATTGTATTGTGTTCCATAACGGTTTAAGACGATATTAAAATTATCGGACGATAATTGTAATCGTCCTAAAACGATTCACATCCTATGGGAAACAGCCAGAAGGTAAAGAACGAGGCAGGCAAGCTGTTTCCACACAGAAATATTATGTACAACAACAGAAAGGTACAGAACAAAATGCTGCCTACCTTTGTAGACCTTGGCAATTCAAAGTCCTTAAACATCAGTGGTATGTCGTGTTGACGGCTTCCTGCCTTGCCCCTGGGCCTCCTCATCCTTTCTGGGGTCCTGCCTTCTTATCCAGTGCTGAAAGGAACTGTCCTGGGTCCAGAATCCCTTGTTGGGTTGGCTATTAAGGAGAACTGGGTCAGATAGCTGGGGCCGGTCCTTTAAGGTGTTCCGAGTGATTTTCTTACATAATTTCTCACAGCCCCGAAATACACTATGTTATAATAATCCATAGCTGATAAGATTAATGCCTGCACCACTACCCTAAAATCTAAAATTACATTAAAATTCCTTAAAATTTTTTATCAGTCACAATTTTTAAAAGGCAACTCTAGCACTGCCTTACCTGTGAATTAAAAGTATGGTTCAAATCTTAAAAGAACCCACATCTCTAACTTCTGTCTTTAGAGGAAGCTTCAAGTTTTCAGACTCAACATTTATGATGTCACCCGGTGAGGATGTCCTTCCTAACCATAATACCTCGGTCTGTTGAAGGGTAAGGGACCATCCCATTCTCTAACATACACTGCTTAATAGGGCTGAAACATTTATGTAGTTCTTCTAAAGGCGTCATTCCATCATCAGTACAAGGGAGGCCAAACTGTATGTCACTTGCATATTTATAAAATTTCACAATGGGAGCCAATGTAGTTGAGCATAGTGGCAGGAGGCACGCATTGAAAAGAATGGGCAACAAGGTGGAGCTTTGTGGAACCCCAACATTCTTCATTGGGGCATTTCATTTCCCTGATTTATTTGTTGACATGTATTATGAAGAAAAGAGATAAACCAGCCTCTACAAACCATTTATTCCAAATGATTGCAGCCACAACAATAATAAATCATATGGAATAGTATCAAGAGCTGCACTTATATCCAGCATTACAAAAAGTGCAATTTTTGCATGATCTATCAAACACTGAATACCATTTGTCGATGAAATTAATGATGTCTCCTTCCCACGCTGTTTCCTAAATCCAAACTGCTAGTCATTAAGAATCTTATGCTCATCAAGAGATTCTTTCAACTGAATCAGTACCCATTTTTCTAAAATAGGAAACAGAAGAACTAGTAGCTGAGGAGAACTTGGGGTCTAGTTATTATAGTGCAGTCTTCCACTAAGCAGCCAGAGGAGGCAGAAAGCATTAGCAACACTGCTGGAACAAACAGACCCCACCCCCACCCCCAGGAAGAGGAGGTATTCGAAGGCTTGAGTGATGCCTCTGGCCTTTTGCCTCTCAGTCCACCCTCAAACCCAGTCCCATCAGCAGCAACCCCGAAATCTGCAATCCCGTAAGAAGCCGAGGTGTAAGGCATTTCAGAGCAACATTATGCAGAGTGAATTCAGTATTGCAGGTTCATCAGTAGGGGCAAATTACTAGGGCATCTTACAAACAAAGGCATGCTGCATGGCCTCAAAAGAGCCACCTATTAGGATACTCTTCAGAGGAGGGCACCAGTATTAGCCTGCAGACCCTGCTTGCCTGTCAAAAAATAGCAGCAGCAGCAGCAGGAAAGTGCTAGAACAGGGGAGGTTAGTCTCCTAAACCGACCCCCAGCCTCTTCCTCCATTGAAAAATGACAGTTAATCAACACCTATCCCAAAATTAGCAGCAAACTATTAGGGAGCACATGGAGTGTCATAGACTTACTGAAGTGCCTCTCTTCTGTCTAGAAAAAGTATTTTGTGTACTTGATAGAACACCCCTCAATGTCCAGCAGGGGTGTCCAGACATCAGGGTCTCAGACCGGGCTGAAGAGCCCCTATGCTGTCCCAGATAAAGCTCTGTGCATTGGGTACAGTGCACTTCCATGACCAACAGAGGGGTCCAAACACTGGGGTCTCACACCTGGCTGAAGTGCTACTCTTCGGTCAGAAAAAGCTCCATATACCAGGAAGAGCACCTCTCCATGGCCAGGAGAGGTAATCCAGACATCCTAAGGATATGTATGGTATCATAATGCATATAGTTAATAAATCATTATTGAAAGGTTTTGTATCTGCTAATAAGGTGATAATATGTGCAATCAAGAAATATGTCAATTTGCCAAGGTCTGATTTGACAAATTCTTAACCCATTTCTACTTTGTCTACAGTCTCTAAATTTTTAAAAAATGGTATCAATACAATTTATCAAAATGTGAAGGATAATAAATTATTTGATTTTTATCAAATGGGTTTTTGTTGAAATTGTAGTATAGAAACTTTGCTGGTCTGTTTGTTCGACCATTTGTTGCATGAGATGGATAAGGATCAGCCTATGTTGTTAATCCAGCTTGGTATTGTAGCTGCTTTCAATTTTGTGGACAGCAAACTTTTAATTGATCAGTTAAAAGTTATTGGGGCTTGCTTGCTTCTAAGTTTTGTCATGGTTCTGATTCTTTTTATTGAATCATAAACAGTAAATTATAGTTGGAAATTCTTGCTTTTCATGGCAAAATAGTTGTTCGGATGTTCCTCAAAGCTCCTTCTTATAATACTAATTTAACATATTTACAGTGACTTGGGAAACTTGTTTTTAATTTTGAATGTTGTGTATCATTAACATAGGGACCCGAGACAAGCAGTCCACTCTTGTTGTACCCCCCCAATCCACCCCCTACCCTCTCTCCCTGTACAAAATACAAATACAAGCATATGGCATTAAAATAAGGCCACAGTTTATTAAAACACAACATGAGCTTTAAACTTATACATAACACCAAAAGTTAATCCACCCCCACCTCCTTCATGCCCCTCTTCGCTTACCACCCCGTCCCAATGGTAAGCCTTACTTCATGCCCACCCCCCCCTCCCCCCTTTCACTTTCACCTGCCCTGGCACCAAGCGAGGGTAAGCTTGCGGGCCTGAGCCATCGGGCCCCCCTCCCCCCCCTTGCTCTTTAGGCCTTCCCGTGTCATGCAGCCACCAAGCTACACGAGCATTTCAATCCCCCCTCCAATTGTCCTTCATAACTCAATAACATACATTACAACTTATGGATTGGGTTGTTTCCCACCCACAAACAAAGGCAAACTAGTTTGCCTTTGTTCCCCCATTGTGGCCAATTTCTATATTATTTGTAGCTTGAATCCTTCCTCCAGGGCATTATTAAATAAATCCATGCCAATGTCCGAAAAATTTATTTATTTATTTATGTATTTAAACCTTTTATATACCGGCATTAGTGTGCAAACATCATACCGGTTTACATTACAACTGAAAGATTGAAAATACAAAGAACAGGGGTGGGGGAACCAAATACACAAAATGAACGCCATCCCCCCAAAATAAAACCCCCTAATATCTCCCAAGACCAATGTGTCTACCCAAAAAACACCCTGTTTGAACATAAGCATTTACCTATTTGCCTGTCAATTTCTTAACACCGTTATGCCATAAGGGTTCGTCGCGATGTTTATCCAAATTATAATGTCAGACCAACCTATTTTCGTATCCGGCAGACAATTGATAATAGTTGCCAAATCTTTGCGCATAATTCCTTACGAGTTCCCCTACAAGTTAACTTTCCCTATGTCGTTCCCTCCAAGTGAATAATAATCAACTTAGGAATACTCCATGTTGAATTTTTACCCGGAGAAAGAAAGCATACTTGCCCCAGTCGATTCCCTCTTTGCCGAACCAGCACACGGTCCACCGGATGGTAGTGTTCAAATTCAAGTTTTCACCGTAAGGCTTCTTCACAGCTCTCCACTGTGCCGTGAATGAAAGAATGACCCTCGACCCAGGCACATTCTCGATTAGACGCCGTCCCTTCCATGTCTGCAAAACAAAACATTGCATTAACCAAAATACACAAAATCCCTTTCTTCCTTTCTTGTCAACAGATTACTTGCGCACGTATGACCGAAAAGCATCGGACTTCCAATGGCCTAGTGCCTGAATTTGATGCGCAGACCACCCCAACTCAAGCTGCTGTTGTCGCCGCTCCAATCCTAAATGAATGAGGTGAGTACTTCCTTACGTCCCACCCTAAATGTTCACCTGCACGTTGTAACACACGAGAAAATTGGTAAATGGTTAAAGGTAAACCATCTTTTTTTTTTTTAAATGAACTTTTCATAATTTTACAGGATACAGTAAGAGAGTATACAAGAGGATATTGCAATCGTTTCTTATTAACCAACAACCAAGGATTCAACAAATTCCTTCTTTATACTAATACCTAAACATAAGGAAAAAACTCTGAGACATTACAGGTATTTCACTTAGAGCAGACATTTAGGTAATCATAGAAACAACCTAGTTATCTTGTCATCTTCTAATTTTCTTTTTCCCAAACCTATGGGGTTCTCAAGAGTGGGAGTCCAGATATAATCTCAACTGTTCCGGGTAGTTAAAAAACATACCTAGTGTTCTGATATAAATCAGACAACGACAAGGAAACTTAAGTGTAACTTAGCCCCTCTTCCAAGCAACTTCAGCCCTCATCGAAATAAACTTCTTCGTCGAAGTTGAGTACTCTGGGCTAAGTCAGGGAATATTCTTATATTTTCACCATAGAAGTTTTGTTTTGATTTCGGAAATACATCTTCAATCTACTGAGTCTCTTTCCATCAAAACGCAAATTGCACAATCAAAGTAGCCCTAGATTTTATATTGAGTTCAAATGATTTCTCCAATATATCTGTTAAATCTAAATTTATCTCAGATTGTTCTTCCAGCTGCTGTTTATCTTCTCCCTTTAAGGGGAGATAGTATATTCTTGAGATAGCCGGGATCGCAGACTCTGAAAACTTCAATATATTAATTAAATAGCTTCTAAACAGATCAATTGGAGAAATCAAATGGATCTTTGGGAAATGTAAAACCCTAAGTGTAAGATTCCTAATTTGATTCTCCAAAGATTCTATTTTATCCATACATATTTTATTCAGATCTAATCAAATTAGATTGCATTTTTTCATTTTCCACAATCTTCCCTTCGATGATATTCAACAGTTTCTTCCAGTTCCCCACCTTTTGATTAATTAACCCCCATTTTGCTGTAATACATCCTGTATTTTTTCAGATAAATTATTAATAGATTTTTGCATTAAGATTATCACATTCCTATCTCTTCTAAAGAAATTTCTTTGAGGATAAAGACGTTACCTCTTTTGACATTATTATCTGAACACCTTATCTCTCTTCCCCATAGTAGCCATCCCAACCTGGTTAGTAAATGTTACTTCTCCTGGTTCTCTGGAACCCACTCTTATGGGGCTCCCCAAGGATTGCAGATATACTATCTGCCCCTCTCTGAGTACCAGGAGTTGCAACTAGTAATAATTGTTCTTGAAATTGCCTCATCCTTACCCAACAGTGGGGCAGGTTTTGCTGGGCTTCCGGGGCTCCAAAGATGTTTCAAATGTCCTGGGGCGCACCTCCTGCTCCAAGGTGATATCCCCTGCAACTCCCTCCGAAGCTAAAGATGACATTCTTATGAAACAAGTCTTCGATCCTCGGTTGACTCATACTTGCATTAGGCGTTGACAATATCTCTTTAACACGTGCCTTCCTTTTGTATGTGGCATACTCATAAAAAACCAATAGAAAACTATTAACTAATATGGAAAGGCAGTTCCAAGGAAGGACTGATCACAGAAGGATAACCCAATAACAGTCAAACCTGTAGTGTCTCTATGGCCGCAGGAAATATCAAAACTTACACTTTCACTATAAATCCAAGTAATTATATACCTCTTAATTCTCCTCCGTGCTTCTCCGGGCTAAGCCACGCGCCAAGGTAATGTTCAGCGGCAGTGTTACAGACACAGCCGTGCCTCTTTTGTAGTCCCCAACTCCTCCCCCTGACCAGCCAGCCAGGGACCAAGGCAGAGAGGAAACGTGCACAGCTCACCGGCAGGAAGTGAAGGTAATGTTCAGCAGCCAAGGTAAACCATCTTGATGTACCAAAAATCGCTCCCCGATTTTGGGTCTTACCCTTACAAACACTTGAGCATTCCTTACAGGGCACGCAAGCTCATTACGAGCACATATCAAAGAAATCCAAGACCCTCTTCCTTTTTGATCCGTCTTGGACTTCCTAATGCGCATCGTCACTCAATGCTCGAAAACTCGCACGTCCTGAGCCAACAAACCTGACCTGTCTTTGCACGCCGAAGATCTGGCGACCAGTTCGCTGATCCTAAAGGTTCCAAAAAATGCCAAAGAAAATGCTAATCTGAACAGCGATATCTCGTATTCCGACCGACAAACTACTGTCAATTGCTTAACTAAGTTCAACAAGTCAGTATAACGTATCGGCTTACATTTAACAGGCGATGCCGCATGCCCTCGGTTCCACCCTTCTAATATCTTCCTAACTATAAAACTGCCAGTTGGATTTCTCCAACCCTGAAGTTTTTGAAAAAAACGCGAATCCCGCTAAATGACCTCGGACCAATGTTAATGAATAACCTGCCCCTTTTGCCCACAAAATAAACTGAATTATATCACCTTCCTGCACCTCCCCCCTTTCCATCCCAAAGATATATAAAAAACCCAAGACACCATTCCTCTGCCCGCCATGTACGATTTCCATGTCGCCGGTGCCAAGGATTGCCGTCTCATCGTCTCATCGTGCCAAGTTGCCAAAGATATTCTGGGAAATTTTCTACCTGCAAATTCACCTGAGGTGCTTCTGCCCTGAAGACGTCCCACTTGAAACGAGAAAGAGCATCAGCTATCAGGTTCAAGTTCCCTGAACCTGATAGCTGAACCTGAAAAAAAAAAAATGGCCAGTTCCATCTTGTGCTCCTACCATGTGACAAGGGCTGACCAATGGCACCGGTAGCCCCTGTGACATAGAAGGTCAAAGGCTATTGGTGCCATTTTGAATACCGGCAGCCAAGAGTGTGAGTACAGGAGATGGCTCCCGGACCCCCCGCTGGACCACCAGGGAGTTTTGGTAAGTCTTGGGGGGGGGTCAGGAGGGTGGGGGGGTTGTACTTAATTAAATTTTAGCTGGGAAACAAATAAGAATTAACGCATGTACATATCGGGGGCCCCCCTTGCAGAATGCAATGTATCTGCCCCCCCGACGAATACAAATCCCGAATGCAACGTATGGCGTCCCTCTGCACATCCCTAGACAGTAGTGTATATGAAGGTTTGCAAATTAATGCTGGTTCCTCATGCTAGTAATAGTTGAGTTGTTGCTAGCAGATTTTGGTGAAACTCATGAAGGCACATAATGTTAGATTTTTAAAATAAAGTTAAGGAGCATGTGTTAGACAAGCCTTCTTGATATGCACACAGTTATCAGCATTAGAAATTTAAATGGAATTGGATGTTTTTCCACCCACCAGTTCTCTAAGCTCTCTTTTCTGATACTGAATTAATAACTTTTAAATACTGTATTTTCAAAACAGTTACATGAGAGCATCCAGCACTCCTTTTTAAAAGTGAATCTTTTCATGAACACATTATACAATACATTCCTAAACCTACAGCAAGGTCCTGCTAGTTTGGAAGACAGGCTTTTTTGAATGGAAAGAACGTGGGTGAGAAAATTAGTACTATGGGCTTGCTGAGAGCTTAATGCACACTGTTCAATCTGTCACATTACCCTGGGAAAAAGCAAATGTAATAAGAGACTAAAGGTGGGAGAGTTCAATGTGAAGCTTGATGTAAGTGGGTGAGCCAATACATTCACATGCACACTAAAAGCTCTCAACAGTAACGAGTGCATTAAGAACAAAACAGAACTGTAAAATTAAATCCAAATCTAGCAACTGCCATCCCCAAATCATGGAAAAATATAGCTAGAAGTGACTTCAAGAGGTCAACATGTCTAGAGGGATGTGCCTGGTCACTTTGGCTTTCATCATATTCACAATAGGATCAATTTTCAAAAACTTTATATAGCTAATATCAACTTTTAACCACATAAATCTTACCAGTTAAAAATCCCCCTACCCAGCTAAAATCTGTTTCCACAAAATAGCTTTGTGCACAGATTTAGCCAGACAAAAAAGGAGTTGAACCTGGGTGTGCCCAGAATGGGCTTTTTTTAAATTTAGCTAGTTAGTGGGATATTCAGCTATAGCCAGATAAATCTGTCAACCTAAGTTCAAACACACAAATGACTCCCCTAAATGTAACATGTTTGTGCGGTTAAATGTAAATGAATATTTCAGCCACAGCTTTAGCTGGTTACCTGTGGATGAATTTCTAGGCAAAGTTAATCAGTTGAAATGAATTGGTAAACTTTGTTACACAGAGGCTCTTTGAAAATCTACCCTAATGAATATGCATGAAATATATACACATAAAATGGAAGCAGTAAATACAAAATATGCCTCATGCATATTCATTGTGGGTATCCAGGTGCCATGCACTGTGCTTACTTCATCCCAGAATGATGTTTTCCTAATTTTCTTTTTAAAAGCTTTGATGATGGCAATTCTATCTTCTTCTAGATAATTTGTTGAAATGCATAATTATGCTTATAGTTAGAAAGTCCTTCCTAAATTCTACCCTATATCTGCTTTGCTTTGTACTTGAAAATTGCTGCCAAGTCATCCCTCAGTCTTCTATTCCTTACCCTGTCCTAGACTTTACCTATTAGGGATGTGCATTCATTTGAAACAAATAAGGAATCCAAACTGAAAAGTCTTTTGTTAGTTTGGTTCATTTTAAAGAAAGTAAATCCCTGGAGGTGCTAAATTAAATCCTGAAAATTTGGGATTATTGAGTTTGAAATTTCTGAATAGTGCAGCTATTTTCCCAAAAGAATAAACCTGAAGAAATGAAAAATGACCCACCTCAACAAAATAAATTTCAGTTGGAACTGTTTCATCAATGAAAACTAAATGAACCAAACTAAAATTTGTGCCTGCATACCCTTAAGATATAGCCAGTCAAGTTTTCTGGATTGCCATGATGAATATACATGAGATAGATTTACATGCATGACAGACCCAGTACATAAGAACATAAGAACATGCCGTACTGAGTCAGACCAAGGGTCCATCAAGCCCAGCATCCTGTTTCCAACAGTGGCCATCCAGGCCACAAGAATGTGGCAAGTACCCAAAAACTAAGTCTATTCCATGTTACCGTTGCTAGTAATAGCGGTGGTTATTATCTAAGACAACTTAATTAATAGCAGGTAATGGACTTCTCCTCCAAGAACATATCCAATCCTTTTTTAAACACAGCTATACTAACTGCACTAACCACATCTTCTGGCAACAAATTCCAGAGTTTAATTGTGCGCTGAGTGAAAAAGAACTTTCTCCGATTAGTTTTAAATGTGCCACATGCTAACTTCATGGAGTGCCCCCTAGTCTTTCTATTATCCGAAAGAGTAAAAAACTGATTCGCATCTACCCGTTCTAGATCTCTCATGATTTTAAACACCTCTATCATATCCCCCCTCAGCCATCTCTTCTCCAAGCTGAAAAGTCCTAACCTCTTTAGTTCTTCCTTATAGGGGAGCTGTTCCATTCCCCTTATCATTTTGGTCGCCCTTCTCTGTACCTTCTCCATCATAATTATATCCTTTTTGAGATGCGGCGACCAGAATTGTACACAGTTTTCAAGGTGCGGTCTCACCATGGA
Source organism: Rhinatrema bivittatum (assembly GCF_901001135.1). NCBI lineage: Eukaryota > Metazoa > Chordata > Amphibia > Gymnophiona > Rhinatrematidae > Rhinatrema > Rhinatrema bivittatum. The sequence goes on along the minus strand of NC_042616.1, from coordinate 585,898,278 downwards.
GAGATACAGAGGCATTATGACATTTTCCGTTTTATTCACCATTCACTTTCTAATAATTCCCAACATTCTATTTTCTTTTTTGACTGCCACAGCACACTGAACCGACAATTTCAATGTGTTATCCACTATGACACCTAGATCTCTTTCTTGGGTAGTAGCACCTAATATGGAACCTAACATTGTGTAACTGTAGCATGGGTTATTTTTCCCTATATGCATCACCTTGCACTTGTCCACCTTAAATTTCATCTGCCATTTTGATGCCCAATTTTCCAGCCTCACAAGGTCTTCCTGCAATTTATCACAATCTGCTTGTGATTTAACCTCTCTGAACAATTTTGTATCATCTGCAAATTGATTGCCTCACTTGTTGTATTCTTCCAGATCATTTATAAATATATTGAAAAGTAAGGGCCCTAATACAGATCCCCGAGGCATTCCACTGCCCACTCCCTTCCACTGAGAAAATTGTCCATTTAATCCTACTGTTTCCTGTCTTTTAACCAGTTTGTAATCCATGAAAGGACATCACCACCTATCCCATGACTTTTTACTTTTCCTAGAAGCCTCTCATGAGGAACTTTGTCAAATGCCTTCTGAAAATCCAAGTATACTACTTCTACCGGTTCACCTTTATCCACATGTTTATTAACTCCTTCAAAAACGTGAAGCAGATTTGTGAGGCAAGATTTGCCTTGGGTAAAGCCATGCTGACTTTGTTCCATTAAACCATGTCTTTCTATATGTTCTGTGATTTTGATGTTTAGAATACTTTCTACTATTTTTCCTGGCACTGAAGTTAGGCTAACCGGTCTTTAGTTTCCCCGGATCGTCCCTGGAGCCCTTTTTAAATATTGGGGTTACATTTGCTATCCTCCAGTCTTCAGGTACAATGGATGATTTTAATGACAGGTTACAAATTTTTACTAATAGGTCTGAAATTTTATTTTTTAGTTCCTTCAGAACTCTGGGATGTATACCATCTGGTCCAGGTGATTTACTACTCTTAATTTTGTCAATCAGGTCTACCACATCTTCTAGATTCACCGTGATTTGGGTCAGTCCATCTGAATCATTACCCATGAAAACCTTCTCCAGTACGGGTACCTCCCCAACATCCTCTTCAGTAAACACCGAAGAAAAGAAATCATTTAATCTTTCCACGATGGCCTTATCTCTAAGTGCCCCTTTAACCCCTCAATCATCTAACGGTCCAACTGACTCCCTCACAGGCTTTCTGCTTCAGATATATTTTAAAAAGTTTTTACTGTGAGTTTTTGCCTCTACGGCCAACTTCTTTTCAAATTCTCTCTTAGCCTGTCTTATCAATGTCTTACATTTAACTTGACAACGTTTATGTATTATCCTATTTTCTTCTGTTGGATCCTTCTTCCAATTTTTGAATGAAGATCTTTTGGCTAAAATAGCTTCTTTCACCTCCCCTTTTAACCATGCCGGTAATCGTTTTGCCTTCTTTCCACCTTTTTTAATGTGTGGAATACATCTGGATTGTGCTTCTAGGATGGTATTTTTTAACAATGATCACTCCTCTTGCACACTTTTTACTTTTGTAGTTGCTCCTTTAAGTTTTTTTCTAACAATTTTTCTCATTTTATCAAAGTTTCCCTTTTGAAAGTTTAGCACGAGAGCCGTGGATTTGCTTACTGTCCCCCTTCCAGTCATTAAATCAAATTTGATCATATTATGATCACTTTTGCCAAGCGGCCCCACCACCGTTACCTCTCTCACCAAATCTATCTTATACATATTCATTGTGGCAATTCTGAAAACTCAAACGGCTCTCCAGGACAGGGCTGGGAAACATTGTTTTAGGCTGAGAATTCCCTATAGTACCTGAATGTAATCTGCTTTGATGTACACACTTTGAAGTGCCGAAAAGCAGAATATCAAAATCTAAATAAAATAAATAAATAACCTCTTTCAAATGTTCCTCATAGGTCATATTGTGGTTCATATTTAGCTGCTGTGCAGCTTGGCTAGTTAGCTGGATAAAACCAGCTAACTTAGGCCTAGATTTATCAAAAGGGAGTAAACATTGCATGCAATATGAAAAAGGGGTGTGATTTATGGTAATAGCCTACTTATTGCAATGTGTGTTATTGTAGTGCTTTACATAGGTATTACTCTGTTAACTTTGTAGTAATACCTCCATAATTGTATTTCCCTACCTGCAAAGTGCTTAGTTCAGAGAGAGAGACTGAGAGAGACTATCTAAAAGGCCCTTGTAGTAGTTAGCTATTTATGCTACTATAGGAGGCCCACCTAGTAATTCGAGGTGAGGGTTAGGTAGTAGTGTAGGGGTTAAGAGCCACATTTGCATGCAGAGTGAGACATAAAAACAGAACAGTACACTCTTGAGAAGATTTGATGTCCTTCAGAGTGAGGAAACACACACAATGATGAGATTTGTACAATGTTCTCTCAACCTAGCTTGAGGGACTTTACATCAAGCTATGTTGAGAGAACATTGTACAAATCTCATACGTATGCAAAAACGCCATAATGCGAGTTGACAAATGACCCTGTTAGTCTTAATATTCAGCGGAGCTGAAGTTAGCCAGCTAAGTCTATCTGGTCAAATTTAGGACAAGTCTACTGGATATCCAGATTTAGCTAAATAAGTTATCTGGCTAGGTGGAGAAGCCAAGATGGTGGCATGACTCCAGGTTTGCTACACCTCGTTGTGCTTTGAAGCTTTTCTTTTGTTGGTATTACCTTGTTCATGTTATCTGTCTTTGGGGAGGTTGTCTCCCAAGAGGAAGACCAAACTGTGGTTGCTAGATGCAGTTACTTCTACTTTGAAGATCCAGCAAAGGATGGATTCCTTTCTGGAGAGCAGTCTGGGAATGGCGGGGGGAGCTGTCACTGATGGCTAGCAAAGATGGGCATGATTCAGCTGGGGGGGGGGGGGAGGATTCCCTCACTGCCCCTAACTCTATCCTGAGGGTATTGCACTCTGCAGGGGTCTGACCCAGAGATGTCATGTCATAATGACACTGGAAACAGCCTGCTGGAGCAGTTCAATGCTGAAGGAGTCAAAGGAAGAAGTACTATTGGGGAGAAGTATGGTGGAGAGCTCCCAGTTATTTTGGGTCATTTGGAAAGATTTTGCTTGACCTGTTGCTGTGACTGTGGGAGATTCTCTGTCTCTCCTTACCTCCGGAGACTGGTCTTCCCTCTCCCCTCTGGTTAAACCCCCAGAAGTTATTGATTCCTTTTGGTATGTTCTGGTTAGATTGGACTTTTCTCTTTCTGCTGCTAATAATAACATTACAGCTTTAGTTAATTCAGGGAAGACTCTGGCCAAGATTCAAGATTCAGAATCTAATGGTGTAAAGAAGGTCATCGTGGAACTTAAAGAAGAGGTTAGGAATATGAAAAGTATTAATACTGCCCTGGTACATGACAAGATGGTTATCCATAGGCAATTAGATAATCTGAAAAATCAATCAAGGCAGCTTTATCTTCGAACTGTTAATTTTTCTCGGCCTCCTCAATGTGTTCCCTTGGAAATCCTTAAGAAATATTTTCTGAAGTTCTCGCTATTTCAGAAGAGGCAATTCCCCCCTTAAATAAGGTTTTTTAATCTGCCTTGCAAGAAGAAGTTTGTGAAGTCTGGGACTGGAATTGTCTTGGAATTGGAAGCTGGAATGGATTTTCCAGAGGACGTAGGAGCGCTTTGGAGCTGAAAAGGATACCAGAGCTACCCAACTGGCTTCCTTTGTATTTAAGGATGATTTGGATTATGTTATGAGAACTTTTTTCCAGAAAGCTTCTATGTCGTTTATGGGTCAGAGGGTTTGGGTTTTTCCGGACATCACTACAGCTATGCAGGATAGAAGGATGTCTTTTCTTGTGATGAGGCATGAAACTAGAACTTTGGAAGCTGATTCTTTTTTCTTGGCTATTCTTGTAAATGTCTCTTCTTCTATGCAAAAGCTGATTAGGTGTTTTATGAACCAGAAGAGCTTTGAGGTTCTTGATTTGAAATCTTTTACTGTTCCTGTAACTTCAGGGAAGGCTAGGGGAAGGGATTCAATTTGAGAGTATTAATGTAAAGCCAGGCTATGCCTTTCTTTTTATTAATTTTCTTTTGAAATGTCCTCTTTGTTGATTTGTAATTTTAATTTCCCCCCTAAATGATGAGTGGGGTTGTTTTATTATTATTTGTTTTTATTATTTCTTTATATATTATTAGTTGAGTCAAAACATTGCTGTTATCAAAAATTATAAAGAGTTTAAAAAAAGAAAAATGTTATCTAGCTAACTCAGCTCCTCCCAGTTATGTTCTGCATGGCTCCTAACTTATCTGGCCAAATTTTATCCAGATAGGTGCCCAAATAATCATTTAGCTGGAAAACCTCTGAATTATCTGGCTAAATGTTTCTGAATATGCACCTCATTGACTATACCTCTTATCACTTTTTCACATCCTTCTTGAGGCATGGCAGAGACTATCAGGGCCTTTAACTATACCAGCCGGGTTGAGCCTTTGGGTGCCGGGACCGGCAAGACTTATGTGGAATCTCTGCTGATTGCTGGGGTGAAGGTTTGTGGTAAACCAGGTCATAGGCAGGCGGCAGTCAGTCATGTCTGGAGTCCAGGTAATAGTCAGAGGCAGGGAGCAGTCAGTAATATCAAAGGTCCAGGTTGAGGTCAAACCTGATATCCGATTGAGGGAGGAGAAGAAAGACTGCCGGGCAAGCAACCAAGGACAGGAACGGGCAGGCAACGTGGATAGAGCAACGGAGACTAAGACAGAAGACAAATCAAAAACAGCTGGGCAACGACTAAGGATAGGATGGATGAAGACTGAAGACAGGGCTGGAACAAAGACTGAAGACAAGGCTAGTGTTGGGCCTGCTTTTCGCCCTCGCTCCACCCTCTCTATCGCTATGGCGACTCCCTCCGGGCCTGATGGACAGCTTGCTGCTGCGGCGTCTCCATGCCTCGTCTCCCCGGCTCGACGCTGTGGATCTGCCATGTTCCTGATGACGTACGGCGCACGCTCTCCGAAGTATGTACCAGCAAGGGCGCGAACCTCAGGGGCGTCCCCCTGTAATGACGTCATCCACTTCCAACATAAAAGGTCTTCACTTGCGCTTACAATTCGAGTTAGCAAAGGACTTCGACGGACTACGGACTTCGACGACTACTCAAAGACTTCAGATTCATCCAAGCTACTCTGCCTCCTCGAACTTACCAGGGGTACCCGCTCCTCGGGGGCCTCGCTTTCTTTTCTCTATTTCAGATTACAGATAGGAACCAGTACTCGCTCCTCGAGGGCCCATGTTCCTGAAGACCCTGAAGATTCTCTACTGCCTAGAAGCTATTACAGATACAGACAATCGTGAGTTGCCATTGCTCTCTCAGAGCTTTCCCTGGGACCAGGTACTCGCTCCTCGAGGGCCTAACTCTTTCCAGCTACTGAGCCTCTTTAAGATTCTATGTGAGATTGTCATCTACTACTGGATATGTATAAGCATAGCCTGTCTACTCACTATCTATAGTCTTCCTACAGCTCAGCAACCCTGGGATCACAGTTCCAGTATCTGAGGGACTTCAGCCCTGCCGGGCATACCAGCTCACTACTGCCACCTCTGGTGGTTCTACTAACCTGTCTAATAGGGGTGTGCATTCTTTTTGAACGCATATGTAAAACACAACTTATTTTTTTTTTAAACTTAAAAAAGTGATGATGCACAACGCATCGCGATTTTCAACTTATTCAACATAGCTATGTTGAATACGTTGAAACTAAATAAACACTTAAACCCCTCCTGACCCCCCCCAAGACTTACCAAAACTCCCTGGTGGTCCAGCGGGGAGTCAGGAAGCCATCCCTGTATTCCTTTGCGAGGAGCACGTGACGTCGGCGTCACGTCGGAGTGACGCGGACATCACGTGCTTCTCCGCGCCTCCGCTCCGGGACCCCCGTTGGACCCAACCGGAACTTTTGGCCAGCTTGGGGGGGTCAGGAGGGTGGAGGTTGTAATTAATTAAATTTAAAGTGTTGGGATGGGGGTTTTTTCAACTTTAATGGGAAATGAACACCATATGTAACTAATGGACGAATCGGGGTCCCCCGAAAACGGATGCAATGGATTTGGGTCCCGACGAATGCAAATACCGAATCGGACGAATCCGTCCCTGCTACTCATCCCTACCCAGGAGTATAATAAAGTTAATCCTTCTTCCTGCCACTTCCAGCATCGCTTTGTAATTGAGTGTTTGAAACTACATAGACCAGATGGTCCTTTCATGCCATCACATTTCTATGTTCTATGATACCAACGCATGAAGTGATAGAATCTTCACTGTTAGCTACATTGTGAATGTATGATTCCAGCATTGTCATACACTTTTAAAGACTGACATACAAATATGGCTTACCAGATATTTATTCCTGTAACCATAGTAATATCCAAACAAAAATAACTTTAAAAACACATACCACTATGAATTTAAAAAAATTAAAATCCTTTCTTAAATTCAAAAACAAATTAAAATACAACCAGTGGCAAAATAATAATGGCTGAACTTATTAATGGGTAAAACATGGTCATGTTGCAGTTTTTATCACTATCAAGGCATGGGTTTCTTTTAATATTTTTCATATGGTGCACATATTTCAAAACATCTGGCAAGCCATGCTTAAATGGCAAACTTTAAATGTCCATGATAGATCTTGCAATTTGCTAATTATCATTCTTTAATTTTTCTTTATAGGTTGCTTTTTGTGTATCTGATTTGTTTTATCTCTTCTCTTTTGTTAAAATAGATAAACATAATTAGAAAATTGTAAATGATATCATAAGTATAGGACCCATAAGCAAAATTATGATTTCCCATGGTGTTCTGAAATAAAGAAATGTTTTTTTATACAATAGAATATTAGGACGTGAAAAAGAAATTTTAAATCCTGTGTAAAAAATGATAATGTGCTTTTTTTCTTGCAAGAAGAGTACCAAACGTCTGACCTAAATTTTTAGTTAACTGGTACTGTAATTTGTAAGAACAGATGTTTTCACATCACACTCCCCTCAGGTAGATATGGAAAGCTGCTACATTTTGCAGTGCATCTACAATTAAACAAAACATTTCACCTGACATCTTTGTGTTATGTTGAAGTGATGAGCACGATGTACAATTTTCAGCATCAGTGGAGTCAGGGCCAGCTCTAGGGAAAATGGTGCCCTGGGCAAAAATTATCAATGATGCCATACCCCTCCCCCCAAAAAAAAAAAATTGATCCCTGTCCCCTATCCTTGGCATGGATAAGCAGGCTAGGGATGCACACAAGCTTTCTGTACAAGTGAATATAAGTTTACCTGCCTATTTGGTAATCAATTTTCTAAGAGGGCCATTTCTTTGGATAAAACATTGTTTTGCTAGCAGAAATGCCTTTGGAAATTAGCCTCTTGGGGGTAATTTTCAAACAGCCTGCATAAGAAAGTCATCAAAAACACAAGTAAGTTACACCAATTTTCAAAATGAAAAATCTACCCACACAAGTTATACCTGCTAAAATGTCCGCACAGATTTTCTCTGAAAATTTGAACACATACTTAAAAAAAACAAAACTCACTATTTTTCAAACATACAGAGAGCAATTTACAATAATGCAAAATGTTTAAAGTCACCTGAGACATAGGCATCTATCATAGATTATATAATCCCTTCCAAATGAATAATATCACAATAGCACAGCTTATTGCTCATCATTTATAACATAAAGTAGAATTTAGGGTTTATAAATTCTTCCTTTGCCAGTCTCAGCATTTATTCTATATGTTTTGATACCCATCTGACTTGCCTCTTAATGCAAATGTAATCTGCTCCAAGGATGCAATTTCAGCCACAATCTAAACCAAAACCCCAAATGTGTGAAAGTTTAACAGAAATAAGAGAGAGACAATCTCACAGCATGTAAAAAAAGAAAAAAAAAAAGAGAGAAATTAGCTATTTACTTCTCTTTTTTGTACTTCCTGCAAAACCTAATTTCCTGACAAACAAGCTGCAGTTTTATTTGCAGACACATACCAATAATATTGTCTCTCCCTCTCTCAACTTCATTCCAGAATTTCTCTGCTTCCATGTATTCCTACTCTATATAAATATAAATGCCCTGTATTCCACAGCCTCTCCAACACAGAGGGCTGGAGTTAAATCCAAAAGTATGCACATAAGTCCAAAACCCTCCACCCTCTCCAGCTCCATATAACATATGTGCATAAGTTTACCTACATATCAGGTGGACAATTTTGTAAAAGGCATTTCTGCACATAAAACACTATCTTACCCATAGAAGTCTGTTTGAAAATATTTTCTTAGAAGATAATGTGGGGTAGAGAAGAAGCATTATGGGCCGTCCAAAAAAAGATGCTGGTGCATCCATTTTTACTGGAGTGGTTTACAGGCCTCTGACTCAAATGGAAGAACTCGATAGAGATCTGGTCGAAGACATCCAAAAGTGGGAAAGAAGGGAGAAGTGTTGATTGTTGGAGATTTTAATCTGCTGGACATAGACTGGAGAATCCCTTCTGCAGAATCTACCAGAAGTAGAGAGATAGTGGATGCCCTGCAAGGGGCTCTGTTCAAACAAATAGTAATGGAACCCATGAGGGAGGAAGTTATACTTGACCTAGTGCTTACTAATGGGGATAATGTCTCTAATATACAGATGGGTGCCCACCACAGCACCACTCATCATCAAATGGTATGGTTTGATATCTCAAATAGGATACTGAGAGGTCACATGAAGACCCGGGTTTTGAATTTCAAAATTATGGACTTTGTTGAAATAGGTAATTACCTGGAAGTAAATCTAGAAGACTGGCAGAAAAATGAGAGAGGTGGAATAACAGTAGGCCAAACTAAAAGGAACAATTACAAATGCAACAACTCTATGTCAGAAAAGTAAACAAAAGTAAGAGAAATAAGACAACAATCTGGTTCTCAAAGGAGGTGGCTGATAAAATAAAGGCAAAAAGAACACCGTTCAAGAAATACAAAGGATCCCAAAAGAGGAACACAGGGAAGAATACCAGGTGAAACTGAGGGATACAAAGAAAGAAATCAAGAAAGCATAAAGTCAGGCAGAAGAAAGGATTTGCCAAAGAGGTGACAAAACATTTTTCAGATATATCAGAGAAAGGAGAAAGGTCCGAAGTGGTACAGTGAAATTGAAAGGTGACAAGATCAATGTGTAGAGAGAGATGAAGAAATGGCCAAAATATTAAAATATTTCATATCGGTGTTCACTAAAGAAGACCCTGGAGAAGGACCGTTGCTAGTTGACAACTGTGGATGGGGGTGGAGTAGTAGAAACTCTGGGGTAGATTTTCAAATGGTTACGTGCATAACGTATGCGCATAACCCCCGAAAACCTACCCCAAACCCCCCCTGCGCGCACCGAGCCTATTTTGCATAGGCTTGGCGGCGCGCACAAGCCCTTGGAAGCGCGTAAGTCCCGGGGCTTTCCTGGGGGGGGGTGCCAGGGGCGTGTCGCGGCGGCACATCATCCGGGGGCATGACCACGGGCGTGGTTCCGGTATGGGGGAATTCCGTGGGCGTGGCTGAAGCCTCCGGACCAGCCCCCAGACCGGAACCTGGCACACCAGCAGCCGGCCCGTGCGCACGAGTTACGCCTGCAAACTTTGTGAATAAAGGTGGGGGATATAGATAGGGTTGGGGGGGGGGGGTTAGGTAGGGGAAGGGAGGGGAAGGGAGAGGAAGGTGGGGGAAGGCGGAAGGAAAGTTCCCTCTGAGGCCGCTCCGATTTCGGAGCGGCCTCGGAGGGAACGGGCAGCATGCGCAGGGCTCGGCGTGCGCATGTTATAAAATTCGGCGTACTTTTGTTTGTGCCTGGTGCGCGAACAAAAGTACGCGCTCGCGCTTTTTTATAAAATGTACCCCTCTGTTTACAGAAGAGAATGTATAGGAAGAGCTAGGAAAACTGAAAGTAGACAAGGCCATGGGGCTGGATGAGATACATCTCAGGATACTGAGGGAGCTCAAAATGTGCTGGTGGGACTGCTGAAGGTCCTGTTCAATAGATCCCTGGAAATGGGAGTAGTGCTGCAAGATTGGAAAAAAAGTGGTGGTGGTCCTTCTTCACAAGAGTGGGAGCAGAGAGGAGGCTAGAAACTACAGGCCGGTTAGTCTCACCTCAGTGGTAGGAAAATTAATGGAGATTCTGCTGAAGGAAAGGATTGTGAACTATCCACAATACAGTGGGTTGTTCGATCTGAGGCAGCATGGATTCATCAGGGGAAGTTCCTGTCAGACAAATATGATTGATTTTTTTGATTGGGTGACTAAAGAATTGGATAAGGGAAGAACCCTTGATGTGATTTACTTGATTGTTAGTAAAGCTTTTGGTACTGTCCCATATAGGAGACTTGTGAACAAAATGAGAAGCTTGGGAGTGGGTCCGAAGGTAGAAACTTGGATTACAAACTGGTTGACTGACAGGAGACAGTATATAATGGTAAATGGAACCTACTCTGAAGAAAGAACAGTGTTAAGTGGAGTGCCACAGGGATTGCTTTAGGGCCAGTTTTGTTCAATATCTATGTGAGCAACCTGGCAGAAGGGATAGAAGATAAAATTTGTCTATTTGTGGATGATACTAAGATCTGCAACAAAGTGGACATGCTGAAGGATTAGAAATAATGAAAAATGATTTAAGAAAGCTTGAATAAAGGTCAAAGATTTGGCAGCTGGAATTCAATGCCAAGAAGTGCAGAGTCATGCATCTGGGGTGCGGCAATCTAAAAGAGCTGTATGTGATGGACAGTGAAAGACTAATGCGCACGGACTTTGGTGTGATAGTGTCTGATGATCTGAAGGCAGCGAAGCAATGTGACAAGGTGATAGCTAAAGCCAGAAGAATGCTGGGCTGCATAGAGAGAGGAATAACCAGTAAGAAAAAAAGAGGTGAGAATGTCCTTGTACAGGTCCTTGGTGAGGCCTCACTTGGAGTACTGTGTTTAGTATCTCAAAAAGAATAAAGACAGAATAGAGGCGGTACCAGGAATAGCAATCAAAATGGTGAGAGGTCAGCATTGGAAGACTTATGAGGAGAGGCTGAAAGATCTGAATATGTATACCCTGGAAGAGAGAAGGTGCAGGGGAGATATGATACAGACCTTTAGATACCTGAAAGATTTTAATGATGCACAATTGTCAATCCTTTTCTATTGGAAAGAAATCAATAGAACTAGAGGTTATGAAATGAAATTCAGGAGAGGACAACTCAGAACCAATAACAGGAAATATTTCTTCATGGAGAGGATGGTGAATACTAGAATGCCCTTCTGGAAGAGATGGTGAGGATGAAAACAGTGAAATTTCAGAGGGGTATGGGATAAACACTGTGGATTCCTAAAGGCTAGAGGATGGAAATAAACAAAAGAGTACATGGGGGTAACTTGCTAGTGTGGCAGTTGCTACCCTTAACAAATAAGCCTTGATACTGTTAATGCAACTCCATCATTGCTTTCTGCTTCAATGGCAGTGGATAAAGGGGCATTGGATTCAGACAGCAACCAACAAGGGCCCTTGTTTGGGGAACAAATAAACATGGGGGTAACTTGTTGATGTGGCATTTACTGTCCTTAATCACTAATGCCCAAATTTTTAAAATGCTGCCTGTGCTTAAACCAGGAGATATGAGGGGCACTCTTCTGCTAGCGTTCAAGATGGTTGCATGATCTGGCTGCTCGGCATGATTTAGTAGTGCTTGCCCTTTTTTTGTTGTTGTTGTTGTTTAAACAGTCGCTTTGAAGACTTAACAGTGAGGTATCATGGCAGCAACTAGTAAGATTGCTGCCGCTGGCACCAAACGTTTAAAACTGGATCCGCCAATGCCTGATAAAACAACAGCGGGAGACAAATACATGGCTTCTGCAGACTTAGTCTTAATGGAACTTCGTCAGCTTAAACTTATGCTGCAAAGCAGCATAGATGCCACTACAGCGATATGTACAGAGCTGTCTAGATTGCTAGATTGGATGATGTAAAATCTCAAACAGCATCATTACTAGTTAAGACGGCTGACCTTCCACAAATGACATCAGTGACTGAGCGTTTGCAAGCCGATCTGGAAGATATGGCTAACCGCAATCAGCGAAATAATATCAGACTTCTCGGAGTACCTGAAGGACTTGAAGGATCAGATATTAATACATTCCTTACCTTCTGATACATTGACATTTAAGATTTCCTTTTCCCTCCACTTGGAAATCAAGAGGGTTCATCGTAAACCGTCTAGACCACATCATAGAGGCCAATACCCTAGGCCTATAATTTTTAAGCTGCTACGTCATCCTCAGATGGTTGAAATTTTAAAAGCAGCTCACATAAATGCACCAATTACCTATCGAGGTAACAACCTCTTTTTTGTACCTGATTTTGCAAAAGCCACAGCACTAAAGTGCAAAGCCTTCTTGGCACTCTGCCCAAGGTTACAATCTCTGGGGCGGATTTTAAGAGCCCTGCTCGCGTAAATCCACCCGGATTTACGTGAGCAGGGCCTTGCGTGCCGGTGCGCCTATGTTCCATAGGCGTACTGGCGCGCGCAGAGCCCCGGGACTCGCGTAAGTTCCGGGGTTTTTCGAGGGGGCGTGTCGGGGGGCGTGTCGGATCGGCGTGGCATTTCGGGGGCGGGACGTGGCATTTCGGGGGCGGGCCCAGGGGCGTGGTTTTGGCACGGGGCGGTCCGGGGGCGTGGCCGCGCCCTCCGGAACCGCCCCCAGGTCTCGTCTCGGCGCGCTAGAGGCCCGCTGGTGCGCGGGGATTTACGTCTCCCTCCGGGAGGCGTAAATCCCCCGACAAAGGTGGGGGGGGGGTCTAGATCGGGCCGGGGAGGTGGGTTAGATAGAGGAAGGGAGGGGAAGGTGAGGGGAGGGCGAAAGCGAGTTCCTTCCGAGGCCGCTCCGATTTTGGAGTGGCCTCGGAGGGGACGGCGGCAGGCTGCGCGGCTTGGCGTGCGCCCGCTACACGAAATCGGCAGCCTTGCGCGCGCCGATCCAGGATTTTAGCGGCTACGCGCGTATCTACTAAAATCCAGCGTACTTTTGTTTGCGCCTGATGCGCCAACAAAAGTACGCGAAGGCGCGCTTTTTGAAAATCTACCCCTCTGTCTGCTTGGTACAGCTTGCTGTATCCATCAAAGTTACGTGTGACATATTGCAACCAAACTAAAACTTTTGAAGGCCCCCAAAGTAGCTGAAGCCTACATTCATTCCCTGGAATCCAACCCAGAGATGGTAACTTGAAAGGAAGAACTTTATTTATCAATTTGCTTGAATATCATCATTGACTTTTGGGTGTCTTTCTACATTAATTTCATAGCGGATTCCATAACCACTTGCTCCGATACTTGGATACTCTCCCTGATATATAACTGATTGGGGTTACTGTTGGATCCGTTATATCTAAGTTTTTTTTTTAATATTTTTTCAAGATCCTATACTGGAATACTTTTCTTTTTTTCCCTTTCTAGTAACCCGAGATACGATCAGCAAGTGACTGCAAATTTTTGTTTAATTTGGGGGGGGGGGGTTTAGGGCATAAGGGGGCATTTAGGGGGCATTCCATGAAGTTAGCAGGTGGCACATTTGAGACTGGTCAGAGAGGGTTCTTTTTCACTCGGCACACGATGGGGCTCTGGAATTTGTTGCTAGAGGATGTGGTTAGTGCAGTTGGTGTAGCTGGGTTCGGGAAGGGTTTGGATAGGTTCTTGGAGGAGAAGTCCATTAACGGCTATTAATCGGATTTACTTGGGCAATAGCCACTGCTATTGATTGCATCAGTAGCATGGGATCTTCTTAGTGTTTGGGTAATTGCCAGGTTCTTGTGGCCTGGTTTGGCCTCTGTTGGAAACAGGATGCTGGTCTTGATGAACCCTTGGTCTGACCCAGCATGGCAATTTCTTATGTTCTTATTTTTTGGTATCTCATCACTGTGGCTGGATCTCACACTCGCCCACTGGCGCTACCTGGAGACCCTTTATATGTGTCTTTCTATGCCATCTGTCTGGCAATACTTTGCTGTAATTTGTGTTTTCTTTATTCGATGTTTAATGTAGAAGTCAAATTTTTTTCAATTTAAAGCACACCTGCCTGTTTCATTACGTATGATTAGATCATTGGCCTGTTTTCTGAAATACTTTGCTTCTATTTGTATATGAATACCATATTATAGGGATGTGAATCGTGTCCTCGATCGTCTTAACAATCGATTTCGGCTGGGAGGGGGAGGGAATCGTATTGTTGCCGTTTGGGGGGGTAAAATATCGTGAAAAATCGTGAAAAAATCGTTAAAAAATCGAAAAAATCGAAAAACCGGCACATTAAAACCCCCTAAAACCCACCCCCGACCCTTTAAATTAAATCCCCCACCCCCAAATAACTTAAATAACCTGCGGGTCCAGCGGCGGTCCGGAACGGCAGCGGTCCGGAACGGGCTCCTGCTCCTGCATCTTGTCGTCTTCGGCCTGCGCCATTTCCAAAATGGCGCCGAAAAATGGCGGCGGCCATAGACGAAAAAGATTGGACGGCAGAAGGTCCTTCCGGACCCCCGCTGGACTTTTGGCAAGTCTCGTGGGGGTCAGGAGGCCCCCACAAGCTGGCCAAAAGTTCCTGGAGGTCCAGCGGGGGTCAGGGAGCGATTTCCCGCCGTGAATCGTTTTCGTACGGAAAATGGCGCCGGCAGGAGATCGACTGCAGGAGGTCGTTCAGCGAGGCGCCGGAACCCTCGCTGAACGACCTCCTGCAGTCGATCTCCTGCCGGCGCCATTTTCCGTACGGAAAATGGCGCCGGCCATACGCGTATGGCCGGTGCCATTTTCCGTACGAAAACGATTCGCGGCGGGAAATCGCTCCCTGACCCCCGCTGGACCTCCAGGAACTTTTGGCCAGCTTGTGGGGGGCCTCCTGACCCCCACGAGACTTGCCAAAAGTCCAGCGGGGGTCCGGAAGGACCTCCTGCCGTCCAATCTTTTTCGTCTATGGCCGCCGCCATTTTTCGGCGCCATTTTGGAAAATGGCGCCGGCCGAAGACGACAAGATGCAGGAGCAGGAGCCCGTTCCGGACCGCTGCCGTTCCGGACCGCCGCTGGACCCGCAGGTTATTTAAGTTATTTGGGGGGGGTTCGGGAGGGTGGGGGATTTAATTTAAAGGGTCGGGGGTGGGTTTTAGGGGGTTTTAGTGTGCCGGCTCACGATTCTAACGATTTATAACGATAAATCGTTAGAATCTGTATTGTATTGTGTTCCATAACGGTTTAAGACGATATTAAAATTATCGGACGATAATTTTAATCGTCCTAAAACGATTCACATCCCTACCATATTACATCCATGGCGTCCAAAGACTGGATTAATTTGATATCACTTAAAGTCCATGGCATTTCTCACCCAATCAAGAGGAAGAAAATACTAAGCTATCTGGCGTCCTTGAACCCTGATATAGTATTATTGCAGGAGATGCATCTCTCAGCTAAGGAGTCACTAAAGTTGAAACAAATTGGGTTGATGAAGTTCTTTTCAGTCCTGCTCTTCATAAAAAGCAAGGAACAGCCATTTTATTTCATAAACTAGATATGCAGCTTATTCAGTCCAGCTTGGATGCGGAGGATAGATGGATCTCTTCCAATGTACTTAAGCCTGTTTCTCTTTTGCTTTTCAACATATATACACCTAATACGAATGACCCCTCCTTCTTTCATAGCCTTACAGAAAGAATGCTTACATCCAACTCAGTGCATATGATTCTAGGAGGTGATTTTAATCTCCCTCTGGACCCTATTTTTGGATAAACAGTCCACTGTTAGGATCTCAGCCTCTAAATCACACATAGCACTTCTTAATTTGATTAACAAAGCGAATCTTCTTGATCCTTGGCATTTATTTCATCCTGCTGATAGAGATTATATTTTTTTTCTCCTCCCCTCATTCTACTTACTCAAGGATTGATTATTTTTTAACATCTGATTCGTTAACATCTAATCTTTCTAGCACAACTATCCAGCCTATATTGGTTGCAGACCATGCTGCTATTACCCTTTCTCTTACTGTACCTTCTGCGAACACCACAGACTCGTTATGGAGATTTAATCCAGCTCTTTTAGAAGATGAAGATTTCTGCACATATATACATGCAAAGATCAGTGAGTATTTTTCCAACGAGACCTCAGATGTTTTTTCCACATTCTATATGGGAAACATTTAAGCAATGATTTGTGGAGACATCATTTGTTATACAATCCAGAAATGGAAAGCACAGAAATTGGAAGCGATTAAATTACAGTCTCACATCAACCAACTGGAGACAGTGCATATGGTCCATCCAATTTCGTCTAACCTGGCCTGTTTAATTAAAGCCTGCTTAAAGTTTAATAAATTACTAAGTCATCAAGCTGGGAAACATCTTATTTCAAAGAGAGCACAATATTATACAGAAAATAACAAATGTGGTCATCTCATAGCTTGTTATTTGAAAAAGCATATGGACAAGAAACTCATTTCAACTATTAAAAAACATGCTGGCAAACTCCTCTTAAAAGACTCTGACATTCTTCATGAGTTCCGAGATTTCTACTTGAAACTCCATGTTGCGATCTCTCCTGTGGCTGGAGCCACGGGAGGCCTCTTACCTCCGCGGCCGCAGGCCGCTCACATCCCTGGACTTTCCTAGCAGCAGGAGCCACCCGAGTGTTGCTCCAGCTGGCCTGACCCCTGAAGCCATCTTGTCTCGTGGCCCGGAGGCTGCATCCCTGGACTCCCTCACGACAGGACGCCACTGACCAGGCCATCTTGTTCCACGGCCCCGAGGCCGCATCCCCGGACTTGCCTGCAGCAAAGGAAGTCGCCTCTGGTCCTTCCTTCAGCGGCAGGGGAGCCACCTCCCGGCGTCGGAGCCTGCCCTGAGGCCCAACTTCTTCCTTTCCAGCTCAGTGTCACAGCAGCAACATGGCCGCTGACCAGGGTCCTGACCTTCCTTCCTAGGGAGCGGGCCTGTGGCTTCTTTGGGGATTTAAAGGGTCAATGGCTGTTCCACCCCGGGGCCCCACCTGCAAGCTCCTCCCAGGGAGTTGCCTTCTTCTGCCTATAAATAGGTTGCTTGGTCATTCAGTCCTTGCTTTAGCCAGGGACTAAGTCCTCCCATGGACTCCTCGTCTCCAGCTCCTACCCCGGGCATTTCTGATCTTTAGCCATGGACCTTCTTGTATCTTCCTGGTCTCTGTTCTGATGTTCTGTGATGTTCCTGATGTTCCCGTGATGTTCCTGATGCTCCATGACATTCCTGAGGGTCCATGTGATCCCCAGCCTTATGTATTTGGACCTAATGCTCCAGGTCCTGTAGGACCCATGCCTCCAGAGATTCTGTGCTTTTAATCCGAGCTTCCAAGTTCCACGTTTTTATCTCGTCTTTCCAGTCCCGACTCCGGAGAATCTGAGGGGTTACTGCAATCCTGCACTATGAGACTTCCTGAGCCTCTTGCTCTCCTCGTGGTCCGCGACTAGGTGCCCGGCTATACAGGGCGCGTAGGGGACAGTGCGGTCTGTGACCAGCCCCATGTGCTGTGTAGGGCGCATGAGGGTTTTGCTCATCCCTGTTTCCTGTCTTCGTCTCAAGCTACGTCTGAGTCTTCATTCCAAGCTCCAGTGCCTTCGGTCTTCTCCCACTGTGACCTCTGTCCAGCCTGCCGCTTCTGCTGCACCCTGTGGCAGGTCTGAAAGGACTTGGAGTAGTCGGAGGACCACTCAGAGACCACAAATTGCGTTGGTGGTCTCATGGGCGTGCAGGTCGGTGGAGGATTCAAGGCTCCTGACTCCCAGACTTGGACCATTCTCACTGCAAGGGCACACACTCTCCTTGTCCCACGCTGGAGAGCCTCCAGACCTTCCCCATTCTGCCTTTGTTCTTATATTAAACCACACTGGTGAGCTGGAGCTCAGGTAACCACCACTGAACATTAGAAACACAAAGAAACAATTATTGAAGGAACTCTGCAGTCTGTCCTTCTAGGCTTAGCATTTACTGTAGCACACTACAGAGGTTAAACCCTTTCAAGAGGTGATGATTAATCTAGGTATGGCTATTCTGCCCACAACATGTTGTGCAACACTTCTAATTCCCATTTTATTATGTATTATGCCCAAAATTCTTAAGATGAAAGCTTAGAAAATGTTCTGCTACCTGTGGTAAAAACTAGGAAAAATATTTTCATCTCTTGCAAAAATGTGAGAGTCAGATTTGTAGTGCCTGGTAAAAATGAGATAGAGGAATATTTGGTACGGGAATGCAGTTTATGATTGCTATGGCAATATGATACACTGTCAGGAATATTAAAAACTGTATTTAAAATACTACAGGTGCAAGCATATTCTTTTTTGAAGCAAGAAAAATGGTTATATATGGACCTTGCATGTGAGTGGTACTGTATATTGTGCAGTCCTGTTGTACAGTCATTGAGGTTGATTTTAAAAGCATTGCACAAAACTGCCCATATATGCGCATACATGGGCCACACATGAGAAATGCGGATCTTAAAAAGCCATGAAAAAATGTGCGTATATACCCATAAGATGACTGAAAAGGGGCAAGGCGTAGGCGGAGCATGAGCATTCAAGGATGGGGCCAACAGTTACGTGTGCAATTCAATAGTTTAAAACCAGAGACAGTGGCACACATCAGCTTGTTGTCCACATAACTTTGCTTCTGCTCCAGATGAGGAGTAAGTCTGTAGATTTCAAATTTTAGGACTTATAGGACAGGGTGAGGGGCCTGGGTCAACTGGGGGGGGCATGCAGAATGAAGAACGAAAGGGGGTCTTGAAGACCTCGATATTAACTGAGCAAACTGGTGGACTCACTGGAAAAACTGGTTTGTGCTCGCATGAGCATATTTTAAAATCCACCTATATATGTGTGTAAAAGCTGGCAAAGTCCTATGAAAAATACGCAAAGTATGTTTTCTCGAGCAATCCTGTGTCCTTACTCAGGTAGTACCTTCTCTGTACCTTCTCTGTACCTTCTCTGTACCTTCTCTGACTGATCTCTGGTACTGACCTCAGCCTGCCTGACCACTCTCTTTGTCTGCTGCCTGGAACTGACCACTGGCTGCCTGACTACTCTGTTCGTCTCCTGCCTGGAACTGACCCTCGCTTGCCTTGACTACGCTCGGACTGACGTTGGTATTGACCCATGCGTTGGCTGACCACTTCTGGATGGATACTCTAGCTTTGACTCTTGTGCTTCACTCGGACACTCTCTTCTGGCATACCGTGACTGCTTGGATTCTACCCGCGGCCTTCACTCGACTAGACCTGCAGGCACTGCCTGTCTCACCCAGAGAGCCTTCCTGAACTGTTTCCTCCCTGAAGTCTCCGGAGCTTCCAGTTCGGGTCTAGTCCATCCTCTCCACATCAGCTGCGCACCCTTGCTCGTGGTGGGCACACCCCTCCACTACCTCTGCGGGAGACCATCTGAGGCCCACCTAATTCCAGGCGGTCCGTGTACCCAAGGGTTCAACCTGCAGAAACCAAGGACTTTTATTGGCGAAGCTCCAGCTAGCCTCTGTTTCCTCGTGTGCTTCACCTCCTGGTGGCAGGCGCCCTTTGAGTATGACCAGAGGGCCGTACCAATCCTGCACCAGGCCAAGGGTCCACCTCCAGCACAACAAATACTTGGCCGTATGGATAGGATGGCTAGGCAGACTAAATGAGCCATCATTTATTATGCTACTATGCAAAGGTCCCTTAGTCCATGAAAATTCACCCCATATAGTAGGAATAATATAAAAGGTACATAGAAGGGTAACCAAAATGTTAAAGCTCCCCTATGAAGAGGTTAGGACTGTTCAATTTGGAGAAAAGAGGGCTGAGGGAGCATATGATAGAGGTCTATAAAATCATGAGTACTTATTTACCCTTTTTCAAAATATACAAAGACTAACGGACACTCCATGAAGTTAGTAGTAGTACATTCAAAACAAATTGGAGAAAATTGTTTTTCACTCAACGCACAATTAAGTTCTGGAATTCATTGCTGGAAGAAATAGTTAAGGCAGTAAGCAAAGCTAAATTTAAAAAAGGTTTGGACAAGTTCCTGAAGGAGAAGTCCATAAACTGTTATACAAATTTGTTAAATCACAAGAGAATTGTGAGAAATTACAGGAGGACCTTGCAAAACTGGGAGCCAGGGTATGTAAATGGAAAATGAAGTTTAATGTGGACAAATGTAGATCTAGGCATCCTCACTGATAATACATTGAAATCTTCTGCAGCAGCCAAGAAAGCAAATAGAATACTAGGAATTATTAGGAAAGGAATGGAGAATAAAACAAGGACCAACATAATGCCTCTGTATCGCTCTATGGTGCAGTTCTGGTCACCACATCTCAAAAAAGATATAGCAGAATTAGAAAAATACAGAGAAGGGCAACCAAAATGATAAAGGGGATGGAATGACGCCCCTATGAGGAAATGCTAAAGAGGTTAGGACTCTTCAGTTTGGATTAGAGATGAGTGAGGGGATATATAATAGAGGTCTATAAAATAATGAGTTTAGTGGATTGAGTAAATGTGAAGTTATTAGGGATGTGAATCGTTTTAGGACGATTAAAATTATCGTCCGATAATTTTAATATCGTCTTAAACCGTTATGGAACACAATACAATAGAGATTCTAACGATTTATCGTTATAAATCGTTAGAATCGTGAGCCGGCACACTAAAACCCCCTAAAACCCACCCCCGACCCTTTAAATTAAATCCCCCACCCTCCCGAACCCCCCCCCAATGACTTAAATAACCTGCGGGTCCAGCGGCGGTCCGGAACGGCAGCGGTTCGGAACGGGCTCCTGCTCCTGAATCTTGTTGTCTTCAGCCGGCGCCATTTTCCAAAATGGCGCCGAAAAATGGCGGCGGCCATAGACGAACACGATTGGACGGCAGGAGGTCCTTCCGGACCCCCGCTGGACTTTTGGCAAGTCTCGTGGGGGTCAGGAGGCCCCCCACAAGCTGGCCAAAAGTTCCTGGAGGTCCAGCGGGGGTCAGGGAGCGATTTCCCGCCGCGAATCGTTTTCGTACGGAAAATGGCGCCGGCAGGAGATCGACTGCAGGAGGTTGTTCAGCGAGGCGCCGGAACCCTCGCTGAATGACCTCCTGCAGTTGATCTCCTGCCGGCGCCATTTTCCGTACGAAAACGATTCGCGGCGGGAAATCGCTCCCTGACCCCCGCTGGACCTCCAGGAACTTTTGGCCAGCTTGTGGGGGGCCTCCTGACCCCCACGAGACTTGCCAAAAGTCCAGCGGGGGTCCGGAAGGACCTCCTGCCGTCCAATCGTGTTCGTCTATGGCCGCCGCCATTTTTCGGCGCCATTTTGGAAAATGGCGCCGGCTGAAGACAACAAGATTCAGGAGCAGGAGCCCGTTCCGGACCGCTGCCGTTCCGGACCGCCGCTGGACCCGCAGGTTATTTAAGTCATTTGGGGGGGGTTCGGGAGGGTGGGGGATTTAATTTAAAGGGTCGGGGGTGGGTTTTAGGGGGTTTTAATGTGCCGGTTTTGCGATTTTTAGATTTTTAGATTTTTCACGATTTTTCACGATATTTTACCCCCCCAAACGGCAACAATACGATTCCCTCCCCCTCCCAGCCGAAATCGATCATTAAGACGATCGAGGACACGATTCACATCCCTAGAAGTTATTTACTCTTTGAAAAAATACAAGGGGATACACAATGAAGTTAATAAGATGTACATTTATAACTAATAAGACAAAATATGTTGTATCCAGTGCATAATTAGGCTCTGGAATTTGTCACTAGAGAATGTGGTGAAAGCTGTTAGTGTAACTGCATTTAAAAAAGGTTTGGACAAATTCCTGGAGGAAAAGTCTATAAACCATAATTAAAGTGGAGTTGCAGAAATCCACTGCTTATCCCTGAGATAAGCAGCATGGAATCTATCTATCCCTTGGGATTCTGCCAGGTACTTGGGACTTGGATTAGCCACTGTTGGAAATGGGATACTGGGCTTAATGGACCTCTGATCTGAACCAGCATGGCAGATCTTAAGTTCTTATCCTCCAGGTTTTTCCTCTCCTGATAGAACCTACTATGTAAAGAAAAGCAAAGTCATACTCACACACACTCTGTCAGCATGCAATAGATATTGAAATAAGTGTTTATTATTAATGCTAAGTTAAGATAGCAGAAAGTAAGGCAGAATACAAAGATATAGCAAAGGCAATAGTGGCAATTATAATATTGTAGTGGAAATACTTTTCTTAAGGTAAGGGGATCTGAATTGCTTCTGTCAATAAGAACTCTTGCTGTCAGTCTCTCTGCCATTTCCCTCCTCCTTTCTGTGTTAGTTATACCCTTTTCATCTATATATCTAAAACCATTTTTTGAGAAACATAGATGGTTTTCCAAAAACACAATACAGGGTGAGAACTCTCTCTCTCTGTCTTTTATAGCATGCTGTATTTCTTGTCTTATTCTGTGAGGTCTCTGAGCGCTTAGGGGAGGGAAGATACCTTCCCTCCACTCCCATCCTCCACAAATCCAAAGCACACAGAGCAACACAGGATGCTCTCTCATTGAACTAATCCACATCTGTTTATCTCTTCTCTTCTCAGACTTGTTACACTCATGTGTTATGTGTCAATGTGACTGAATCCACTTAGGCCTACCTTCTGATTACATTCTTAGCCAGAGCAGTCAGACTTAGGATAAGCAATTCCATTACAGTTTTAAAGGCTGCAATTTAGTAGGTACACAGGAAATAGTAATTAGAAGAGAGCATATCTCTTAAAGACTAATTTGCATATAACATTCCCTCAGTTATATATGGGTATCCCCTAATTTTAGATGATACCCACTAATATCTTTTGACCCCAGTATAGTGTGCATTCTAGGGCCTTAAAGGCTGAGTATACTGGGCGAGTCTCTGCAAAAGGTTCTGCTACTGTAAACAACAACTCAGGATAATATTCACTAAACAGACAGGGATATATATGCAATGCACATAACCAGCAAAGTGAAGGGAGCCAGGAAAATAGAGGAAAAACAAGAATCGGCAGAAGGACTCACACTGTGTTGTGCATACATAATGTGGGACAAGTTATAAAAGTGTTGCAAAGCATGAGACATGCTCTAGTCATAGGCAGAAGTGGGCCTATAGGTGAACAGAAGTGTCACACTACCACAGAACATCTGTGAGGGTTGTAAACAAACTCTAGGTAAATAAACTGATAGGTAGTGTTATAAGACAGGAGGGTCCCCCAAGACTTGCCAAAAGTCCCTGGTGGTCCAGCGGGGGTCCGGGAGCAATCTCGCCGTCGGCTGCCAGTAATCAAAATGGCGCCGATAGCCTTTGCCCTTACTATGTCGCAGGGGCTACCGGTGCCATTTTGATTACTGGCAGCCGACGGCGAGATCGCTCCCAGACCCCATCCATTGCTCCTACCACGTGACAGGGGCTGAACAATGGCACCGGTAGCCCCTGTGACATAGTAGGTCAAAGGCTATCGGCGCCATTTTGATGCGAGCCAGGCCGGACAGCCCGACGGCACAGAGGGAGAAATCGCTCGCGGGACCCCACTGGACCACCAGGGATGTTAGTAAGTCTTGGGGAAGGATCGGGATGGTGGGGGGGGGTTGTATTTAATGTATTATAGTACATTTTATTGCTTGGGGTGGGTCTTTTTGAGCTTTGTTTTCCCACGTTGTTTTTTTGGGCCTGTTTCGGTTTTCCCCGTTTAATTTTTGTTCGTTTTTCCAAAAAACTAACCGAGGAAAAACGAACTTTACCCCGAAGCGTCCGACTCAAAAAACGACCCAGTAGATAAAAAACAAAGCTCATCTCTCATCTTTTGGCAAGTCTTGTGGGGGACAGGAGGGTCCCCCAAGACTTGCCAAAAGTCCCTGGTGGTCCAGCGGGGGTCCATGAGCGATCTCCTGCACTCAGGCCATCGGCTGCCAGTAATCAAAATGGCGCCAATACCCTTTGCCCTTACTATGTCACAGGGGCTACCGGTGCCATTGGTCAGCCCCTGTCATATGGTAGGAGCACAAGATGGTGTCAATGGCCATCTGACAGGGGCTGACCAATGGTACCGGTAGCCCCTGTGACATAGTAGGTCAAAGACTATCGGCGCCATTTTGATGCGAGGCAGGCCGGACAGCCTAACGGCACGGAGGGAGAAATCGCACACGGGACCCTGCTGGACCACCAGGGATGTTAGTAAGTCTTGGGGAGGATCAGGATGGTGGGGGGGGGGGATTGTATTATAGTAAATTTTAATGCTTGGGGTGGTTTTTTATTTAAAAAAATAAAATGTGGCCCTCCCCCATACAAACCCAAAAACACATTTTCTCCGAAGTTTGGGGAAAATCCGTTTCGGGGTTTGGGGTCCCCAACCCACGACGAATTAGGAAATTTACTTGAAATTGCCTAATTTGTGATAAACGAATGCACATCTCTACTAGGCAATAAACAAAACTTCGGACAAAAGCCAATTAAAGTCTGAGTAGCTGCATTAGATCTGACCCAGTCCAGCAGAGTCAGACATAAGACTGTCCAATAGATAGCCTCAGCTATCATGTCCCATCTGGGAGCCATAATGTTAAGTGCCACGCCATTTTTTATGATGCTTATGGCCAGGGAAGTGATCCTTCTTTTATAGATAACATTCAATATTGTACAAGGGTGGAAGATTCTACAGTGCGTGACTGCCTTAGAGAATAATTTACATTGATTTTCATGTCAACAGCATGATAAGATCATCCCTAGCTACCCCTGAGTATTTCTCCAAGATGGGGCACATTTACCATCACTCTTTGGATAGTCTTTTGTTCTGTTAGAATCTTGCTGGTCAGGGCAATTAACACATATGAAGCTGTGTTTACAGATACTCCTGAGAATAGTGCCTTTTATTGTGCCTGGATAGTCTGAAGTTCCCGCTATTGGTTTTTGCTTTATTTGATCCTATGATTAGGCATCACTTTATGGAGCTAGCTTGACTGCCTCTCCAGATGTCCTAGGAATTCTGCAATTCATGCTTAATAAGTCACTTAGAGTTCATATAGCCAAGATAGGCTAAGAAACCAGGTGATTCTGGGTCAGTTTCTTTTCCCCAAGTTGGTTTTCTGTTCAGGCACACTCCTCAGCTGGAAGATTGGGTATTCAAATGGCAGATGAAATTTAATGTAGACAAGTACAAGGTGATGCATATAAGGAAAAATAACTCTTGCTATAGTTACACAATGTTAGGTTCCATATTAGAGTTACCACCAGGAAAGAGATCTAGTTGTCATAGTGGATAATACATTGAAATTGTCAGCTCAATGGGCCAGATTTTAAAATCTACGCCCAATTTTATAACATGCGTGCGCAGCCATGTGCGCGCAGCCATGTGCATGTTATAAAATCCAGGGTCGACGCACGCAAGGGGTTGCACAATTGTGCAACTTGCGAGCGCCGAGCTGCACAGCCTTCCTCCATTCCCTCTGAGGCCGCTCCGAAATCAGAGCGGCCTCAGAGGAAACTTTCCTTCCGCCCCCCCCCACCTTCCCCTCCCTTCCCCTATCTAACCGGCCTCCCAGCCCTACCTAAACCCCTCCCCCTTACCTTTAGTTTTTAAGTTGCACCTGCCTCCGGGCAAGCGTAGGTTGCGCGCGCCGGCAATGGCCGGCCCGCGATCCCGGGCACAGCAGCAAATGGCCGCTGTGCTTGGAGGCTCCGGCCCAGCCCTGCCCCGCCCCTGCCTCACCCCGCCCACTTCCCGCCTCCTTTTTAAAGCCCCGGGACATACGCACATCATGGGGCGCGCATATGCAAAATAGGCTCAGTGCGTGCAGGAGGCTTTTAAAAGGGTTACGCACATAACCCTTTTAAAATCCACCCCAATGTGCTATGGCAGTCAAAAAAACAAACAGAATGTTAGTAATTATTAGGAAGGGAATGGCAAATAAAACGGTGGATGTCATAACGCCTCTGTATCGCTCCATGGTAAGACTGCACCTTGAATACTGTGTACAATTCTGATAGCCGCATCTCAAAAAAGATATAGTTGCGATGGAGAAGGTACAGAGAAGGGCAACCAAAATGATAAAGGTGGCGGCATGGCTCCTCTATGAGGAAAGGCTAAAGAGGTTAGAGCTGTTCAGCTTGGAGATGAGACTGGTGAGGGGGGATATGATAGAGGTAAATGTAAATCGATTACTTACTCTTTCAGACAATAAAATGACTAGGGGCCCTCCATGAAGTTACCAAGTAGCTGATTTAAAACAAATTGAAGAAAATTCTTGTCTGAGCAAAGCCTCTTGGAAGGCACCCAGATTAAAATCACTGAAGATGAACATCTCATTTTTTCCTTTACAACTTTTGGATATCTTCAGCCAGACATCTGCCCAGTTCCTCTGTTTGAACTGGAGAACTGCAAACCATTCCAGCATAGATAGATGTGCCACAGTGTTTCCTCCTTTCTCCACATACCCTTTATTTCTTAGCTTGAATATGTTCTTGACATAGAGAGCTATCCCTCCCTCTTTTCTGTCACCTCTATCCTTCCTCAATAGATTATAGCCCAGTAGGTCCATATCCCTGTCATGGGACATACTGAACCACATCCCTGTAATGATGACAATATCCAAGTCTGCATCCACCATTAGGGACTGCAGATCTGGAATTTTAACACCCAGAATACAAGCATAGCTTCCCAGCTTTTCTCTCTTGGCTTGTTGTTTCTCCTCATTTCCTTTTTGGCCCTTTTGCTTTGGATTGGACTATTGAGCTGACTAACTTTGTTAATTTCTTCACCGACTACCTATATTTGTCAGGCACGACATGCCAATTCCATTGTCTCCTTTCTGTCAGCTCCCATTCTTCTAGTTTGAATGCCTAATGACATCTTTTCTGAATTTCTAACTCAGGACCCTTTTTCCCTTATTAATTATAGCATCGTTAATTCTCGAAGACCACCCAGCCAGTCAGATTTTCAGGCTATCCACAATGAATATGCATAAAATATATTTACATAGAATAGAGGCAGAGAATGCAAATACACTCAATGCATATTTTTTGTGGACAGCCTGAAAACTCTGCTTTTTAGGTACTACCCAAGAGGCCTGGATTGAGAAATACCAATCTAATCCATCTTCCTGCCTCAAGGATTAACTATTCCTATATCATTACAGACAAATGTTTTCTAACCTCCGAAGGAGGATACTCCACCATCCCTTCATTCCCCCTGCCATATTTTGTTCCAGTGCTTTATTACCTTTTACAGTTAGAAAGTTCTTAATATATAACAATCTATTCTACTGTAATTTAAACCCATAACTTTTTTTTTTATAATTTTTTTTTTTAATTTCGCAATAACATTTCAAGCATATAACATCGTGACATGAAAAACAGAGAGAGCATTAAAGAAATAAAGAAATATATTACACCAACAATTACAATAAATAAGAAAGAAATAATAAATACTCAATACACTTTCTTACAAGTCCTCAATAATTAGGGACCTAATACCACAACTGCAGGAATAACTAAAGCCAATGGGCTGGATTTTAATACCTATGTACGGGCGTACATTTGAGCGCGCAACCCGGCACGCACAAATGTACGCCTGATTTTATAACATGCGTGAGCAGACGCACGCATGTTATAAAATACAGGGTTGGTGCACGCAAGGGGGTGCACAAAGTGCACCTTGCGCACACTGAGCCCTTGGGGAGCCCTGCGGGCTTTCCCCATTCCCTCCGAGGCCACTCCGATTTTGGAGCGGTCTTGGAGGGAACTTTCCTTCCGCCCACCCCCACCTTCCCCTCCCTTCCCCTACATAACCCGCCCCCCCAGCCCTACCTAAACCCCCCCTAACCTATATTTTATGTTGCACTTGCCTCCGAGAAGGCGTAGGTTGTGCGTGCCAGCCGACAGCCGGCCCACAATCTCGGGCACAGCGGCAAATGGCCGCTGTGCCTGGAGGCTCCGGCCCCGCCCCTCCCTACCCTGCTCAGGCCCCACCCATTCCCCGCCCCATTTTTCGAGCCCCAGGATATACGTGCGTCCCAGGGCTTTACACGCACCGCCGGGCCTTTTGAAAATAGGCCTGGCGCGCGTAACCCCTCTAAGCACATAAAATCTTCTGGATTTACACGGGTAGGGCTTTGAAAATCTGCCCCATTACTTCTTGTCCTTTCCTCAGTGCAATGGAGAACTATCAGTCAACATCCTCATATCATCCCCCCTTTAATGTACTTATAGACTGCTATCAAGTCACCCATCCATAGTCTCTTGTCCAGGCTAAATAAGTTCATCTACTTCAACTTAATTTTTGTTAACTGGTTGCCTGTGTTTGACTAGGACCAATTATTTAAATCAGTTGTGCTACATACTTGTTTTGAATATTTAGTGAGATCCACAGAGATCTTTTTCTCCTTTGGCTAAGCAATCAATTCTTTCATGCATAAGTTTATCAAAATTATGATAAACATAATTGTAAGAAGGGTTTTTTTTTAAATATTAGGGGTTGTTGTTAGCCATATTTTGACAGTTTTGAAGAGGTTGTGGGTTAAGTATGTTTTGACTATGATTTTGCTTATAACCAAGGTCTCTGTTTTTCTGAAATTCTGTAACTTTGATAACTTTGTCTCCTTCCACAGAAACCTTGCAAACTGCATCTTCTGCCCCGCACCCATCCACCAACTGCTGCTGCTACCTCATATTTCTGCCACTACAGTGGCAACTCTTCCTCCCATTGGTTGACAGTGAACCTCCCATTACCTGCTAATTGTGGCCGCTTTCTGACATTCTCCATCACCTCACAGCTACATTTCTCAGTTTACTGTGAACTGCACAGTGACAATAACTTCTCAGAAAAAAAGAGTTACTGGATGCTATGAGCTACGTGTATTTAAAGATCAAGGTTGAGTCATACACATACAGAGATGACATACTGTATTTGCTGAATGTAAGAAGACAAAGCTCATGATAAGTAAGTATTTCTCATCTTCACTTTTTGTCAATGACATGTTGTACCATATTTTTGGACTAATTTTTAGTGCATAGAAAAAAAACTTAAAAAATACATGAGCATAGATTTCAGGACCTATGATTATAATTGGAGCTCAAGTGCTTAGGCTATGGCCTGTGTAGCTCATAACATGATTATCCTTAATAAAAATTATTTTTAAAAAATCATTCACAATAAGTTTTACAGCAGACTCTTTAATAATTTTTAAATATTAAGAGAAAATATCCTTCTTCAGCTCAAGCTGCCATTTCAGAGATTAAGTTCAGTTAATGCACTATGGGGTAGATTTTAAAAGAAGCGCGATCAGCCTACTTTTGCTTGCGCATCAGACTCAAGCAAAAGTACGCTGGATTTTAGTAGATACGCGCGGAGCCGCGCGTATCCACTAAAATCCTGGATCGGCGCGCGCAAGGCTATCGATTTTGTATAGCCTGCGCGCGCCGAGCCGCGCTGCCTCCCCCCGTTCCCTCCAAGGCCGCTCCGAAATCGGAGCGGCCTCGGAGGGAACTTTCCTTTGCCCTCCCCTCACCTTCCCCTCCCTTCCCCTACCTAACCCACCCACCCGGCCCTGTCTACACCCCCCCCTTACCTTTGTCGGGGGATTTACGCCTCCCGGAGGGAGACGTAAATCCCCGCGCGCCAGCGGGCCTGCTGCGCGCCGGGCCGCAACCTGGGGGCGGGTACGGAGGGCGCGGCCACGCCCCCGGGCCGTAGCCACGCCCCGTACCCGCCCCCAAAACGCTGCCGACACGCCCCCGGAACGCCGCGACGACCGGGCCCGCCCCTCGACACGCCCCCGACACGCCCCCCTCCGAGAACCCCGGGACTTACGCGAGTCCCGGGGCTCTGCGCGCGCCGGGAGGCCTATATAAAATAGGCTTCCCGGCGCGCAGGGCCCTGCTCGCCTAAATCCGCCCGGTTTTGGGCGGATTTAGGCGAGCAGGGCTCTGAAAATCTACCCCTATGCTCTTTGCCTTAACCCTGACTTTATGCCTGGGGGGTTTGTTGACATTGTGTTCTCTGCCTTACCTATCACTTTATGTCTTGGGGGTTTTATGACTCTGCATTGGCTGCCCTGCTCTGCACTCCGTGCTTTGTGATTTATAGGCAAATCTTGCTATATTAACCTTCATTCTATATCTTAGGATTTTGACCTGTATCTCCACCTGGGGAGGCTTCCGCACCCCAGTAGCCCCATAAAATAATGTATATACCTCTGATATACCTCTGACAAGGTATATACCTCTGACTAGGTAAATAATGTATATACCTCTGATATACCTCTGACTAGGTCTCCTCTCCCTGTCTGTTACCCCAGAGCATGGATTTTTTTTATGGGGGGTGGGGGGGAAGAGTCAACTTTTAGGGTCCTGAGTGCTAAGGGTGACTTTCCTTCTTTTGTCCCTGGGAGAGAGGGGTCTCACTTTTCTTTTTTTCTGTATTTCCTGGGAGAAGGGTACGTGTCCTCACTGTGTGCTGTAGGTGCCAAAATAACACTCTGGAGTCAGTGATTTAGTGTTCCAAAATTAGTCTTTACTGTTGAAAACATGGGTGAAGAATAGGGATGTGAATCGTTTTTTGACGATTTAAAACAATCGTCAGATATATTTTAAATCGTCAAAAATCGTTAGAGCCGCGATACAATAACAATTCCCCCGATTTATCGTCAAAAAATTGTAAATCGGGGGAGTGGGAGGGCGGGAAAACCGGCACCCTAAAACCCACCCCGACCCTTTAAAATAAATTCCCCACCCTCCCGAAGCCCCCCAAAATGTTTTAAATTACCTGGGGTCCAGTGGGGGGGTCCCGGCGCGATCTCCCGCTCTCGGGCCATGGCTGCATTAAAAGAAATGGCGCCGGTGGCCCTTTACCCTTACCATATGACAGGGCAAAGGTAGCGCCGGCACCATTTTAGTTCCTGTCACCCGACGTCACGAGTGCAGGAGATCGCTCCCGGACCCCTGCTGGACACCCAGGAACTTTTGGCCAGCTTGTGGGGGCCTCCTGACCCCCACAAGCCTTGCCAAAAGTCCAGCGGGGGTCCGGGAGTGACCTCCTGCAGTCGGGCCATATTGCCAATATTCAAAATGGTGCTGGCGTTACTTTTGCCCTCACTATGTCGACATAGTGAGGGCAAAATGGCGCCGGCCATATTGCCAATATTCAAAATGGCGCTGGCGCTACCTTTGCCCTCACTATGTCGATATAGTGAGGGCAAAAGTAGCGCCGGCGCTATTTTGAATATTGGCAATAAGGCCCGCGTGCAGGAGGGCACCTATTCCTGCAGCCCCCTGGCAAAGTGGCCAGCCAGCACCGATTTTCAGCTCTGGGTCTGGGCAGCTAATGGATGGATTTCCCCAACAGCTACACAGCAGGAAATCCCAGCGGCCACATTCTCAGCTGACTGCTCAGTGCTGCGATGATCTCAGCACAGGCAACCTGCTGAGTGTAGCGGGGCCAGGGAGAGCCTTGGGATGTGATTTCTGCAGCATGCAAGCATGGCCTTTTCTTCTTTCCACGTGCCTGGTAAACATCACTTCCTCTTCCGGGCCACAGGGGTCAGAAGAAGAAAAGGTCATGTTCCTATTGCCGGCTTCCACAAACACTGCTGCCATTCCCCTCAGCGCTTGAATGTGCTGCTAGCCCAAGCAGGAACAGCAGCAGTGCTTGTCTCGCTGAGGTGAAAGGGGGGGGGGGGGAAGAGCAGTGGGTGCGCGACATACGTGCTGGTGCCTCGCAACACACTAGTGCCGCGACACACTGGTTGAGAACCACTGTTTCATGGCATCTGGAAATCTAATCTATCTAGCATGTCCTGATAAGACACTGATCTAATCAATACTAGGATGACTGAAATCTTCTCTCGTGTTGCCAATTTTATTTCTTCAAGATTTCATAGTTTGTTTCTTAATCTTTTCCAGGTGGGTGGTAGGACACCCACGGCTATACTCCTACCCATCACACAAGAATTTCTATCCTGCTTGGCTGCATGCCATCCACTTCATATAATGCCACTCTGTCATCAATTTGATCTGCCCTGTTGTGTCGACATAATTTATATCCTGGTATCAAGTGTCCTATTGGTCATCTTCCTTCCACCACATCTCTGAGATACCAATTATGTCTATAGTCTCACATAGATATAATAGATAGTTTGGGACATAAGAAGTGCCATGCTGGGTCAGTCCAAGTTTCATCGAGCCCAACATTCTGTCTCCAACTATGGCCGGTCTGGCAAATGCCCAATAGTTGATCTATTTCTTGTATCTCATGCCCAGGGAATATGCCTTTCCCAAACCTACCGAGCTAATAACTGATTATGGACTTTTCTTTCAGGAACTTGTTCAATCCCCTTTTGAACCCCACTTTCTTAGGTGCCTTGACCACACGCTCAGGCAACAGATTCCAAGGCTTGATTGCATGCTGAGTGAAAAAATATTTCCTACAATTTCTTTTAAATCTGCCAGTTGCTAGTTTCAGGGCGTGCCCTTAGGCCTACTGTTGTTTGAAAGGATATTATTTATTAATTTGTTTGTTTTTAAAATTTATATGCTGCATTATCCATGGTCCTAAGCATCTCATAGTATTCATAAAATCATACAGTTAAAACATTTAAACTCTAAAAACCAACTTAAGACAAACTGATGCAATAGATGACTAGCAGAGTCTATGCATAAGAGATGTTGAATTCATAATATCCGGTAGAATAACAGATTACCCAGAGGGCAAATTGAAAGCTTTCCTAAACAGGAAGACTTTCAAAAGCTTTTTTAAAAAGTCTTGAAACAGACTTCTTTATGAAGTGCCAGTGAGAGTTGATTCCAGCAAGTTGGGCCCATTACAAAAAGAAGCCTTTCCTTAGATTCCTCGAACCTGATTAATCGATGAATAAGTATATTGTGCAAACAGGGCCCTGCTGAACTTAAATCTTTTGAGGTTTGGTGGATATTAAACAAGGCACTGATGCTTGCAGGTGCATCATTGCTCATGGCTTTAAATACCAGTGTTAGGATTTTAAATTGTACCCTCCATTCAACTGGCAGCCAATGCAGGGAATATAGAACAAGGGAAATATATTCAAATCTAGATGATCCAGTGAGCACCCTAGCTGTCAAATTCTGACTGACTTGTAATGCCTTTATCATACAGTAAGATAACTGCAATGACCACGGGGTGGCGCCTCCTTATGGTCACAGAGATGGAGCTCTATACTCCTCTATATACGGGAGACAGTGAGGGGTAATGGCTGAGAGCTTGCTTGCACACCTCTGGGACATAGCCCGAGGCTTACCTCAGGGCCGGGTAGCTAGTCCAGGCTGGTGACATCGCCTCCTGGTGGAAAAGGGTGGAAAGGACGCCGTTGCTTCAGGGTTGCGGGGCTGGCTACCCCTCTTCCAGTCTTGAAAGTAACTGTAACAGCAAATGAAACACAGAATCTCTGCAGGCGGGTTTCCCAGAGGCAGTGAGAGTGTGAATAAGTCAAGAGTCCAAACCTCTTCCCCGGCCCGGGGCATTCCTTAAGGGTTCAGAAGAAAAGAAAGAAAGGAAAAAAAAAAAGAATCAAACAGTCTTTTCCCTTACTTGGTTTAGAAGTGCAAAAACCAAAACTCAGTTTTTCCCACCATTGGACCAGGCTTGGAGCACTGCTCTAAAGCCACTCCTTTTAGCAGTGGCAATAAAAAAAAGAAAAAAGAAAAAAAAAACAAAGCACAATTGTTTTTTTTCTCCTCCTTTAACTGGAGTACCTGCACGCATTCAGATCACTGCAGTGGCACTGCTCCTCCTTTAGTCCCATCCACAGGAAAAAAAATCAAAACAAAAGCGCAGTCCTTTTTTGTTGTTTCCTTTTAACTGCAATGGAGTTGCTGCTTCTCTAGTCACATTCAAAGCTAACCAAAAGCCAGCTACAACACAGTCTTTTTCTTTCACAGCTAAGAGGTCCCGCTGGGTCCAACCTCCCCACACCTCCTGCAGAACCCAGATGCAATTCAAACTAAGGAAAACAAATTAACTGCTGCTTTGCAATCCTCAGGGCTTTGACTTCCTGTTTAAGCCTGAGATCTCACATCCTTTCTTGTTCATTTTGAGGTCTCCATGTGCCTCTGCCCTACCCCAATCAATATCTCCTAGGTTACTGCTTGGAAGCCCTGGCACTGCCTTCCCCTGCCTCCTTGCTTCCTGTTTAGGCTCCCAGGTCATCTCAGTGGAGCTCAGCCCCATGGGAAATAGAGTCCTCAGTGTTTTAAGCGGGTTCCTGGGACTCCTAATCTTTTTTTGTGCCCTGCCTATATGCTCCTGAGGTTTACTGTGGGGGTCAGCTGCCTTCTGAGTGGATACCTCCTCTTTATCCTCTCCCTGATCATCACAATAACCCTAGATACACTGACTTGTAATAATCAAATGTGGTTATTATAAGAGATTGCAAAATCATTTTTTAAATCATTGGGCTCCAGGTATGGCTTAAGTTTGTGTAGTATTTTTAGCTTCCAGAACGATTATGATGTTCTCAATTTTGTTCCCTATTCCTTTCTAAATAAATCCTAGTATTCTATTTGCCTTTTTTGACTGCCACTACATACTGAAATGAAGATTTCAAGGTGTTGTCCACAAGGATTCCGAGGTCCATTTCCTGGGTGGTAATTCCTAACATGGAACCCAGCATTGTGTACCTGTACTTGGGATTATTTTTCCCTGAGTGTATTACTTTCCACTTATCCACATTCATTTTGCATCTGCCATTTAGAAGTTCAGAATATATGCAAAGTCCTTCTGTAGTTCTTCAGAATCCACTGTTGTTTTAATGATTCAAAACAATTTTGTGTCATCTGCAGATTGGTCACCTCACTCGTCGTTCCTTTCTCTAGATCATTTATGAATATGCCAAATAGCATAGGTCTTAATATAGACCTCTGGGACACTCCACTAATGACCATTCTCCATTCAGAAAACTGACTATTTAGTCTTACAATACGTTTCCTGTCTTTTTTCCAGTTTCCAATCCACAATAGGACATTACCTCTGACCCATGATCTCCAAATTTCCTGAGGAGTCTCTCATGAAAAGATTTGTTAGATGCCTTCTGAAAATACAAATGCAGCATATCAAATTGCTCACCTTTACATGCATGTTTATTTATAGCCTCAAAATGATCTAGTAAATTGGTAAGGCAAGAATTCCCTTTCCCTTATTAAACCATGTCTGTTTATGTGGTCGATAATTTTGTTTTTAAGAATAGCTTCTACCATTTTGCCCAGTAACAATGTCAGGTCACCAGTGTATAGTTTCCCAGATTACCCCTGGAGCAGTGGCATACTAAGGTGGGGTACGGGGGAGAGGTCCACCCTGGGTGACAGCCAGGAGAGTGCGAGTGGAACCCATTCTGCTCGCAATAGAAGAAGAGGGAGGCCTCTAGGCCGTGAGCAGTGGAAGCACTGGGTGGCTGCCTGGAGTGCCATGGGTCTGGAACCGGCAACTGCATAGCCTTATCTTCTTCCTGCACCCCCATGGCCCAGATGAGGAAGTGGTTGGTCCACACGAGCAGGAAAAGGAAAGGCCATGCAGTTGCGGCCTGAAGCAGGAGGAAGAACAATAGCGCTGCCCTCCCCTCCCCTCCCCACTGCAGATACAGGAAGTAGAGCAGCACCAGCCCACGTGCTGCTTCAAGAAAAATGAAGGGTCTTCATCTGTCGCGGGGGTTAAAGGAGGAAACTGCTGCTGTGCTTCTGATGGGGAGCAGAGCAGGAAGTGAGAGAGAGTGTGTTTGAGTCTATGTGTGTGATGGAGTATGTGTGTGATGGAGTATGTGTGTGTGTGGGAATGAGGGTGCATGTTTGTGTGTGAGAGAGTGAGCTGTGTGAAGGGGTGTGTATGTGAGAGAGAGAGAAATGGAGGGAGCTTGTGTAGGGGTGTGTCAAAGTGTGTGCAAGAGAGAGAGAGAGAGCCTGTGTGAGGGAGAGGGGAACCAGAGATCACTGGGAGGAGGAGGGACAGAGAAGTTAATCTGGGAGGGTACCAAAGGAATTATCCACCCCGGGTGACAAATACTTTAGGTACACCACTGCCCTGGAGCCCTTTTTAAAAACTGGCATCAGATTGGCCACCTTCCAGTTTTGTGGTATAGTGACTGTTTTAAATGATGGGTTGAAAATTACCAGAAACAGGTCTGCAATTTCATTTTATAGTTCTTTCAGAACTCTTGGATGTATATAACCTGGTCCTGGTGATTTGTTATTCTCTCAATCTGGGTTAAATACATCCTCAAGTTTCACAGTGATTCTGTCTAGTTGCTCAGAGTAAAGACAGAGGTGAAAAATTCATTTAGTTTTTCTGCTATTTCTTTGTCTTCCCTGACCACCCTTTCACCTCCCTGACCACCCCTTCACCTCACTATTAAAACACACTGATAGTCATTTGGAGGACGGAGGGGAAGAGAGAGAGAGGGAGAGAGAGCGCTCAGCCTGACACTCTATATATGCACCATTGTAAGGGGGCACTTTCATTCAGGGTAGGGATGTGCAGAGCAAAATTTTATGTTCATATTTTTTATGTCCGAAAGGGGGTCCCACTTGCGGCCAATATGGACATAAAAAAAATCCAATGAGTTGGGTATATGTACATATGTGCAAAAAAAAAATTTAAACCCCCTCACCCTCCTTAATCCCCCCCCCAGACTTACCACAACTCCCTGGTGATCGAGCGAGGAGTGAGGACGTCATTTCTGCAATCCTTGGCGAGAAGCATGTGACGTCGGTGGCACGTCGAGTGACGCGGCGTCACGTGATTCCCGGCTCGTTCGCGCCGGACGGCTCGTTCGGCCCAAAAAGAACTTTTGGCCAGCTTGGGGGGGCCTCCTGACCCCCCCAAGCTGGCCATTTTAGAATTTGCATCACTTATAACATCGAGCCGTTCGAGCCGTCCGGCGCGAACGAGCCGGGAATCACGTGACGCCGACGTCACGTGATTCCCGGCAAGTTCGCGCCGGACGGCTCGTTCGGCCCAAAAGAACTTTGGCCAGCTTGGGGGGGCCTCCTGACCCCCTCAAGCTGGCCAAAAGTTCTTTTTGGGCCGAACGAGCCGTCCGGCGCAAACTCGCCGGGAATCACGTGACGTCGCGTCTGAGTGACGCGGCGCCACGTGATTCCCGGCGAGTTCGCGCCGGACGGCTCGTTCGGCCCAAAAAGAACTTTTGGCCAGCTTGGGGGGGTCAGGAGGCCCCCCCAAGCTGGCCAAAAGTTCTTTTTGGGCCGAACGAGCTGTCCGGCGCGAACGAGCCGGGAATCACGTGACGCCGGCGTCACTCGACGTGCCGCCGACGTCACATGCTTCTCGCCAAGGATTGCAGAAATGGCGTCCTCACTCCTCGCTCCATCACCAGGGAGTTGTGGTAAGTCGGGGGGGGATTAAGGAGGGTGAGGGGGTTTATATTTTTATTTTGGCTCAACAATCGCGATTTCCCACATATCGAACATATCTATGTTCGATATGTGGGAAATCCGATCGTTTATGTCGAATCAATTTTTTAAGTAAAAAAAAAATATGAGTTGCGTTTTACTAATGCGGTCAATCCGAATGCACACCCCTAATTCAGGGTGAGTTTCCAAGAGGTGGGTTGGGGTTAGGGATACATTCAGAGGTATCCATTGTAAATTTCACATCATTGAAGAATTTTTGATGTTATAAGTGATGCAAATTCTAAAATGAGGAGTTGTTTTGTATACTGCAGTTTCTGCTAGCTGCATTGTACAAATCAACTCCTTTTCATCACTTATAAGGTCAAAACATTTTTAATGATGTGAATTTTACAATGAATACCTCTGAAAGTGCCTGTAACAACGCCCCCCTAACCCCAACCCACCTCTTGAAAACTCACCCTGAATGAAGAGCCCCCTTACAATGGTCCATATATAGAGTGTCAGGCTGAGCCCTATAAAAAATATCTCTCTCTCTCACTCTCTCCCAACATTTTTTTGGGCTTGTGGCCCTTTTAAAATCTACCTTTAAATGAACAAAATTAAAGGCCTTTAAACACAAGAACAAGGAAAAAATAGGCAAAACCAGCAAGAGAAATTCAAATGTAATACTTAGACTGCAGCTTCCTTAAGTCCTTACTAGCAAACAAGAATTAAGAGTTACAAACAGAAATCTGTGATTAAAGTAGCTCATGCTTTGTGCTAATTGGCTAATACACATATTTAAATATATCTTCTGAGGCACTGTACATTCTCAAGAAAACTCAGCCACATTCGTACTATAAGAAGGGCTGAATGCCTTTGGACCATGAACTTAAGTTAATTTTTGCAAATGTATGTAATGTAATTTCGTACCTCCAAATAAATATCAAAGAGATTAATACATAGTATCACAAAATGAGAAAAACATAGGTGAGCAACAGATTCCAGTGCCTGCTTCTTGACAAAATGTTATGTCCATAAAGAAGGCCTCCACCTATTTCAAGGGAGAACAAAATTATTAACATTATTAAATGTTCCTAGTGCAAAGTCCTTTTCTATTTTCTTTAAATTAAAATAGAAAAAAATTGCATCTCTTTCTCATCAGTTCCCAATTGGCATTCTAACGCCTCTCCCCAAATCTTAACTCTATGGGAAAATTTCAATATTGTCTCTTCCACAGAGGTGGAAAACTTCATTGCTAAGTCTAATCATACACTCTGCCCACAACCGCTCTGCTCTTCTTTACTTTTTAAATCCTCCAGAAATATTCTAGCGCCAATTTTCTCCAAATTGATTAACCTGTCTCTTAGCGAATGCCTAATTCCTTCATCTTTGAAAAAAGCGGTCATACATCCGCTCTTGAAAAAAAGCTTGCTTGATCCAACAGATCCCAGCAATTACAGGCCCATTTTGTCTCTGCCATACTTTGCCAAGATCCTTGAATCAGCAGTATTATCTCAATTAACTGATCATGTAGAAACATTTCAACTCTTAGACCCTCATCAATATGGCTTCGCCGTTCTTTGAACACTGAAATTTTACTCCTTTCTCTTGCGGACTTTTTAAGAAGAGGCCTTGATTCAGGACTGCAGTTCCTTCTCATCTCTTAAGACATCTCTGCAGCTTTTGACACTATCAATCACAATATTCTCCTTTTTCACCTGCAAGAATGTGGCTTAACTGGTACTGTCCTAAAATGGTTCAAATCTTATCTTTCTGACCGGAATCATTTGATTAAATTTAAGAACTCATTTTCCACACCCTTTTCCATCAAAACAGGAGTGCCACAAGGCTCTGCTCTTTCAGCAAAACTCTTTAATATATATCTTGGTCCGTTATGTAAAATCTTATCCACTCTGACAGATTGCTACAAACTTTACACAGATGATATCCAGTTTGTTCTCCATATCTGCCCTAAATGGCTGAAGACCCTTGAACACCTAAATATTTGTGTCTCCACAATCCAAAAATGGTTACATCATAATAAACTTGCACTTAATATGTCTAAAACTGAATTTCTTGGTATACATAGTCCATACTCTTCTTTCAGTGACAAGACTATCACTCTGAACAGTCTTACTTTCTTCACAAAGGGCCTCATTTTCAAATATCACATTAGGGGGCATTACCAATGCAAATGAGGCTTCTTTCATGCAGTGGGGAAACATCACATGCAGCAATGTTTTTGCCATTTGTGAAACATTAGCACCACACACAATGTTTTCCCAGTGTGCAATGATTCTTTCAGTGTTTCATTGCAGTGCACAATATTTGCCAGTTTTTGCACTTCAATCATCACAGGCCACAATAGTCCCAGACAGCGCGCAAGAAAGAAAGAGAGAGAGAGAGAGAGAGAGAGAGAGAGAGAGAGAGAGAGAGAGAGAGAGAGAGAGAGAGAGAGAGAGAGAGAGAGAGAGAGAGAGAGAGAGAGAGAGAGAGAGAGAGACTTACTATAGTGCCTATGCCCTAGACAGGTATTTGAATCCCTATGGGAGGGCCACCTACTAACTCGGGGTGGGGATTAGGCATGAGTGTCGGGGGTTGGGGGCCACTTTCGCATTCCACATGAGACGTACGGACAGAACAGTGGTCTCTAGTGCAGATTTGTTGGCCGTCGGAGTGAGGACGCTCACTCCAAGAAGTGGTTTGGGCAACGTTCTCTCCACCTAGCTTGATGGACACTCTACCTGGGCAACAACAAGCTAGGTGGAGAGAATGTTGCCCAAATCTCTTCTTGGAGTGAGTTTCCTCACTCCGACGGCCAGCAAATCTGCACTAGAGACCACTGTTCTATCCGTACGTCTCATGTGGAATGCAAAAGTGGCCCCCAACCCCCGATGCTGATGCCT
Source organism: Rhinatrema bivittatum (assembly GCF_901001135.1). Taxonomy (NCBI): domain Eukaryota; kingdom Metazoa; phylum Chordata; class Amphibia; order Gymnophiona; family Rhinatrematidae; genus Rhinatrema; species Rhinatrema bivittatum. The sequence goes on along the minus strand of NC_042616.1, from coordinate 585,857,899 downwards.
AATCCCCACCCCGAGTTAGTAGGTGGCCCTCCCATAGGGATTCAAATACCTGTCTAGGGCATAGGCACCATAGTAACTCTCTCTCTCTCTCTCTCTCTCTCTCTCTCTCTCTCTCTCTCTCTCTCTCTCTCTCTCTCTCTCTCTCTCTCTCTCTCTCTCTCTCTCTCTCTCTCTCTCTCTCAGCCTGAAACAGGCTGTTGTGGACTGTGATAACCCTTTAGCGGCCCTGTAACGCAAATCTCAGGGTTGTAGCTATTAGCCGCGCTAACACTGCGGCTGTTTCGCCGCACACGATAGCTTTGCATATGCTCTGCCCCTGACAAATTTGCGAATTTATCACACGCGGTAAACTCCTTTGAAAATGAGGCCCAAAGAGTCATATTAAAAGCCTTGGTGTTTTTCTTGATGGTACTCTTTCTTTTTGACCTCAAATTAAACACATTATTTCCCAAGGTTTTTTTAGATTTTGTGTCCTTGCTGGCCTAAAAAAGCTTCGTCATCCTCCTGAATTCCGCACAGTAGTACAAGCTTCAATTTTTCCTATCATTGATTATTGTAATATATATCTAGAGACTTCAATCACTGTTTTACGTCCATTACAGTTGCTGATAAACTCTGCCGCATGATTGCTATCAGGTTTGAAAAGAAACAATCATATTACACCAACTTTGATTGAACTGCACTGGTTATCTATACATGAAACAATTAAAAATAAGGCGGGAATGTTTTAAACTTTTAAGCGATCAGTCATGCCACTGGGCAAATATAATTTTGAAATGTTATCAACCTACTAGAACCCTACGCTCTTCTCAATGAGGGCTGTTTGAGGTTCCATCTCCAAAAGTTGCACGATTACACATGACCCGTGAGTGTGCATTCCTTGTCACTGGACCCACTCTCTGGAATTCCTTTCCAATGAATATTAGACAATGCAACTCGATAAAGATCTTTAGGAAGCAGGTCAAAACTTTTCTTTAAAATTTGGCTTATTTTTAGAAATTTAGAATTATTTTAATTTTATTTTTTTAATTTTTAATTATTTTTTATGATGCTGTTATTAGTGTTTTATTTATTTTTTTATTATATTACTATTGTTTTGAGTATTTTTTATATATACTGTTTCACGTATTTATTGTTTGAATTTATTTTGTCAACTTTTTTTGTTGTTTACCTTGATTATATATGTTCTTTTGTTCATTGCCTAGGCCTAATTGTTATAGTTAGTGAGGTTTGGGTGGACCCTTGGACACTGTGGCAGCTGACCATGCCCATGGGGGGAATTCCCATGAGGGGCCACAGGTCAGGCTCAGCTCTGGACACACAAACACAGATAGTTCTTTATTTAGACAGTTTGAGAAGCCAGCAGAGTTGGCAGTAGTGAGTAGAAGATGTAGCCTGGCTGAGCTAGTATTCCCTAGGGTGCTGGAACAGCGGTTCCTCTGGTAGCAGTGCTGTAGTGGACAGAACTGAGAAAGTGAGTACAATAGAACATTCACAGAATCCCAAATATGGAAAAGCCCCGCGATAGGGAGAGCTGCCCTCAAGGAGCGAGTACCAGATCCCTGGAGGTAGAGAGACTTGTTAGCATAGTACTCACACAGCGGTTCCACGTAGGAGATGGCCTGGTGCTGGAATGGGGGCAGGCCCTCGAGGAGCGAGTACCTGGTTCCAGGGAGACAGCTCTGAGGAGTGGACAATAGTAGTACTCACTGATGGTGTCTGTAGCGAATTCTTCCAAATAGAAAAGGAGATAGATGCAGGCAGCGGGTCAGAGAACATGGGCCCTCGAGGAGCGAGTACCGGTTACCTGGTAGCGACCTGAAAGAAGCAAAGAGGCCCCCATGGATCGGGTACCCCATTAGCAGAAAGAGTTCAATGGAAGTTGGAAGGCAGAGTAGCTGGGTACAGAGAGTGAATCCCATCCATAGGCAGCACCCAAGCCGGTCCAGGGACGTCGGAGAGGATGGCAGATGGATGCTGCGGCAGCCAGACGTCCGTGAGGAGCAGGAGGAGCCGCAAGAAAGGAAAGGTAGGCAGAGTGAAGCCGTCAGGAAGCGACGGTCGCAACACTGATGTGTTAGGCGATTCATAAATTTTAATAAATGTAAATAACATAGATAACAGTCAACACCAGGTTAAATCCAAATACTAGGTGTGCCTAAGATGGAAGGCAGCAAAAATAATATGAAAATAGTGATGGAAATTTACAACAGTATCATGGGTGAAGAAGGAAAACCTAATCACAAGCTAGAAAGATCACAAAGTTTCTTACAAAGAGAGCACAGAATAACGAATAAGTCTTGTGCTACCACTGCTTTCTTTCATGAATTCCAAGACAAGCAAGATCTTATCAGCAAGCTAAGAGTCTGTGATTGCATACTATTCCTGAGGCACAAAATTAAAATTTCTTGGACTTATTCCAATATACATTAGCCCACAAAATAAGTTTTAGGTCTTTGACCACCCTACTTAGGAGAGGAATGTTCAGTGTAGAAGGGCTTCCCATTCTCACTGAACGTCTAGCTCAATGGGAACTATTGCTTCTCCAATGTAGAAGAGTGCATGGGTTGTACAAAGATCTTGAATTTTGAATTAGGTTTCAGTCAACAAAAGATGACTCCTAGGACAATGGATGGGCCAAAAACTTATACAGAAAGAGAGAAGTTTCAAGCAGTAAATAAAAACAAGACAGAAAAGCAGAGGAAGATCCTGTTTTAGAGATGAAATTCATGCTGCAGGGCAGACAAGTCCACATTGAAGCCTTTATGTTGATAGGAAGAGAAGGAATAAAAGAAAAGGAGGAAAAAAAGGGAGAAATGCTTTCTGGACAAACTTTTAAGCAATAGAATGTCAATCTGCAATTTTCTAGGATAATGAACTGTGATTAAATTTCCAGTTCATTGGGAACTATTTCACAGGGAGCTCAAGGTGAGAATGTGTGATTTTTTTCTTCTTACTCTCTCTTCTTGCAGGTACCTTTATTAAGGACATTGGGAGCATGAATCTTGGGAATAGATAGATCGTACGAGGTTGTACACTCCTCATAGATCAAGTTTCATGAAGATCTGGGTTCCTTGTAGATGGTCAAACAACTCGCTGATAAGGGGTAATGGGTAGCGATCCTTGCGGGTGATGGCATTCAGCCCCCAGTAATCAATACAGGGACGTAGTCCTCCATCTTTATTTTTGACAAAGAAGAAGCTCGCTCCTGCAGGAGAGTCAGAAGGTCTGATGAACTCCTTCTCGAGATTCTCTTTGATGTATTCGGAAATCACCTGCGTCTCTGGAAGTGAGAGTGGATAAGTCCTAACCTTGGGAGGTGTAGTGCCAGGTAGGAGTTCGATAGGACAGTTATACTTTTGGAGTGGAGGTAGTGTGTCTGCTTTTTGTTTTGAAAATACATCCTCGAAGTCTGAGTACTGAGACGGAAGGCCAGCAAGGGTGGGGGTCTTCAAGACTGTCACTGCTGGTGAAACTTGCTTTAAACAATGTTTCTGGCATTGCAGGCCTCTTTGAACCAGCTGGAGGGGTTGCGAGTCAAATTGGGGGTCTATGCATTTGGAGCCAAGGGAGGCCCAGTATGACTGGGTGAGTGGAGTGTTTCAAGATGTACAAGGATATTTCTTCCTCATGGAGTGTTCCCACGGTGAGGCAGAAAGCTACCGTGCAATGCATGATGCGTCCGAGGAGATGTTCCCCATGGATAGATGCGATGCGGAGAGGCACCTCTAGGAGTTGCACAGGAATTTTCAAGAGGTTGACGATGTTGTCCATGATGAAGCTGCCACTGGCTCTCATGTCAATCAGAGCAGTGGTAGCGAAGGAACGGGATTCCAAGGAGAGGGAAACTGGAAGTAACAGTTGGGGGCTGGTGACAGTAGCACCCAAGCTTGGGACCTCCACCAGGCTTAGGCCTTGAAGTTTTCCAGATGGACCGGACAGGATTGCCTAAGATGACCAGAAGCACCGCAGTAAAGGCAAAGGCCCTGCTTTTTTGCACCGAAGACGCTCTTCGGGTGACAACCGCCCACAGTTAACCTGCATGGGTTCTTTGGTGGATGGAGGTGGTGCCAGTAAAGCCTTCAACTGAGGGCTTGGGGCACGTGCTGGGCGTTGAGCAGGAGGCCAGGATGCTTTCACTTCATGGTGTCATTGTCGGAGGGAATGATCAATTTTTCCAACGAGGGAAATCAAGTCCTCTAGACATCTAGGAACAACAAGTTCATCTTTGAGAGTGGGAGACAGAGCCTCTAGATAGAATACCCGGAGGCAGTCCTCTTGCCATCCCAGTTCTGTGACTAGGGTCCAGAACTCCACCGTAAACTCAGAGAGGGATCTTGAGCCTTGACGGAGGTGGAGAAGATGATGACCCGCAACCACCTGATGGCCAGGATCTTCAAAGGTCCACTTGAAGGCAGCGATGAACTGGGACAGTTGAGTGAGAATGGGATCGGAACACTCCCAAAGTGGAAAAGCCCATACCAGCGCCTTCCCCTCTAGGTGAGTCAGGATAAAAGTTATCTTTGTTGATTCCTTCAGGAACAAAGATGGCTGAAGGGCAAATTGCATGAAGCACTGATTAAGGAAGCCTCGGCAGAGGTGAGGATCTCCATTAAAATGAGGAAGAGCTGGCAGTGCCAGTAATGCTCTCGGTAGAAGGGTTGAACTCAGGCCCACAAGATTCGCCATTACTGCATCCTGCATTTGAGAGCGGAGTTCTTCTACAGAAGATGCTATAGTCTCTATGGCTTGACATTGTTCTTGGATAGTTGCGGCTAGACCCGGAATGGTCCATATAGCGGGAGACTCCACCAATTCCATGGCCTTGGCAACCTGTTGCGCCGGGAAGTGGACCCTTGGCCTAGTGCAGGATTGGTAGGCTCCCTTGTCGGACCCAGAGAGCGCCTGCCATCAGGAGGTGGAGCACAGGAGGAGACAGAGGCTAGCAGGAGCTTTGCCACTAGCAACCCAGGGTTCCCTTGGGTTGAGCCCTTGGATACCCAGGCTACGTGGTCTTAGGTAGGCCTCGCAAGATCTTCTTGAGAGAAAGTTCAGGGGTGTTCCCACTATGATCAAGTGTGCGTGGTCGATGTTCAGGCTATGAGTCTGGGGTGCCAGAAAAGGCCAAAAGAGAGTCTCAGAATGAATGGCAAGAATCAGAGCCAGAGTCAGGATAGCGAGGTCAGCCAAAGCAGGGGTCAATATCAATGGTCAGTCTGTGGGTAGTCAGCCAAAGCATAGGTCAAGTTCCAGTGATCAGTCCGTGGGTAGTCAGGCAAGCAGAGGTCAGGTTCCAGGCAGCAGTCAGACGTGGTCAATGCTCAGTAAAAGGTCAGGTCCAAGCAGTGTGCAGTCGTGGTCAAAGTTCAGGCAGAGGTCGGTTCCAGGCAACATGCAGACATGGTCGAGGAAACAGGCAAAGGTCAAATCCAGGTGGCAATCAACGTAGTCAAGAACAGGCAGAGGTCAGTACCGAGAAGACAGTCCGAAAAGGTACTACCTGGGGAGACGCAGGAACAGGAGGATGCAGGAACAGAAGGACGCTGGAACAGAAGGACGCAGGAACAGGACTGGAACAAGACTGGAACAGGACTGGAGTGAAACTGGAACAAGGCTGGAACAAGACTGGAAACAAAGACTGGAATGCAGAGGCAAACTTGATATCTCAGCGTGATCGACCCGATTGCCAAGGCAAGGAAGTGAAGGCAGGGACTTCCTTTATACTAAGCTCAATCAGGGCGCGCTGCGGAGCTGGGATCTGCCCTTTAAGGAACTGTGTGGTCTGCCTGTGCGCACCTAGGGGCGGGGCCGATGCCACAGAGGACGCCGAGCCCCGCCGTGAGGCCTGGCTTGAGGTGGAAGACCCGGCGACCACCACCACGGGATGCCGAGGCCTAGTGGTGCTCGCTGCTGCCACAAGGGAGGACGACCCGGGACCCGTGAAGGAGCTCATGAGGAGAGCAAGCCCAGGTGCGGGCCGAGCGTGGATAGGATGTGCAACACATCTATTATCACCAATTCAGATTTGTTTAATTTTACAGAACAAGAAGCATTGTCTGTACTTGTAGGCATAAGGTTGTTTGATTCAGAACAAGACAACCAAAGTGGTGATTAAATTTCCATCACTAGATATCATAAGCAGATTATTCAGGCAGAATTACATTCAGCCACATTAAATGAGTATCGTAGAGTCACAAGAATCCTGTGAGGATTATGTATCAATAAGGAACCATTTCTGCATTTGTCTAATGAACAGTTTGTACATATATGGAATGCTATATCAAATAAATATTCCTATGATTTAATGCTTCTTATAATTACCACTACAAATGAGGAAATAATTAAAATTAAAGAAGAGCAAAAGTTTGATTGGACTCATTAAAAGGCCAATATGAACCTGATAACTTTTCACAGAAATTAAGACAGTTTGAAACAGAGATGGATGATTTTCGTAATAATTAGAAAACATTAAAAATCAAAAAAATTTAGCAAAATGAGGTTGATTATTCGTGTGGATTTACCCGTGGATGTCAGGCCATAGAAATTTCATGAAGTTTAAATCATTTGGCACATCATTCTTTATCAGAAGAATCACTGAACCTTTAACAGATAGACAAAGGGGAAATAAAAAAATGTTAGATTCAATATTCCTACAGCTTGACAAAATGGCAACAAATTTAGCCAGACTTGTATAGGAACACGTTCTGAAGAATATACAGACCAAGGATGAGTGAGCGACATGGACAAGGCTGGTTTAAGGTGCGGTAGTGCCCTGGGCAGACTAATGTAACACCCCCTCAAACCCACTCTGAGTTGTATGTGCCCTCTGACAATAGTAGATATATACAGATCTCTCTCTCTCTTTCTCTCCAAACCTAGCAAATGCTCTGCAACTGCTGTTGCCCTTGTTTCACATTTTGAAAATGGTGCACTCGTATACCCTGGTAGCATTCCACCCACTGACACCACCCTAGGCAACCGGCTAGTCCTGCCTAATGGTCATGCTGGCCCTGGACATGGATGCACTGTCAAGAAATCGAATAGGGTGCACAACACAATCTCAATGGTATTAGTAAACAATGTCTTTAATTTTTCTAACAGGCAACTCGCTGTAGAAGAAATAGAGAGAGGTCTCTCATTCTTTCCAACCATTCGGCATGATGCAGGTGGAATCCAAATGATATTTTTTATTTAAAATGTTTTCCACTGAAGAGGATAAGAGCTGATTCATTAAGTGCATTCAGAAGTAGGCACGAAATGAATTATCATTAATTTATGGAACTGAAATTATCTTATTTATAGAAAATAGGTGACACATTTTATAATATCAGCACATCACATAGGGAACAGTAAGTTTTTGTATTGAGTCATCTGCTATTATTTTATTTCATGGTACTGTGAGGTAACAATCTACAATGCACGAATAGAACTAGAAATAAAACTGCTAGAAATGTTTTCTTTAGTTTAAAATAGAGGAAATACTTGTCTACTCACCCAGGATTTCTAAACTACCCCTATAATATATGTTAATTTTGTGCTTCCATGTGGCTTGTCACATTATTAATATTTTGTGTGAAATCAAAAGCAGTGCTGACAGAAAAAAGCTGGAGATATGTAGACTAATGCAGCCAGAATTTTGTAGCACATTCTAGAATTCCCTGAATGACACCATATAACCATAAACACTGCTATATTTACATCCTGACTGATTAATTTACAGTTGTAATCTCTAGAAAGCTATTACAGAAAATCCCACATCATGTCTCTCCATTGCTATACCCTACATCTTAAAAATAATACACGTTCTGTATGCTTTATGGGCCTAATTTTCCAAAGTATTTACGTGCATTAAGCACGGTTCATGTGCATAAATGGGGTCTTAGAAAATTACCCTGGGGGTTGTGGGCATAAAAGTATGTGTAGAAACTATTTTGTGCGTACTAGAAAAAAAGGCCTTCCCAGGAGCAGAGTTTGGGTGTGGAATCCATTTATGCTCAAACTTTCAATTTTTAGAAACATAAATGCATGCATGCACATTTAGGCAGGCTCCCAAGCAAGTGTAAATGTCTGCACATATGAAGGGATGGATTCCGCATATACCTGCTAATTTTCAAGGCATATTTACATGTGTAAGTCCACTTAAAAATCTGGGCTGAAGTCTGTATGTAATTTCCATACTTGGGCTGTTATAAAATTGCCATCTTCATTTTATAGTTTTGTGTGTCAAGAATCAGTGAAAAAAAATGTCACTATTAAACCACAATGTAAAAGAATTCCCCCCCAAAAGGAAATAAACCTGATATTCCACCTATGTGAATTTATCCCCCTTTGGAGGGTGCAGAGGAAAAATCTGACCAGCTACCTGAGGCTGTAGAGAACGGGGCAGGGAATCCCCTTGCTGACCGTGAGCTCCAGCTGACCCGCCGACGCCGCGACGTGAGGGGCGGACCCTGAGGCGGATCCCGGAAGTTGCCCTCTTAAGCGGGGCTTCTGAGTTCCTAAACCGAGGGCGCAGAGGAAAAATCTGACCAGCTACCTGAGGCTGTAGAGAACGGGGCAGGGAATCCCCTTGCCGACTGTGAGCTCCAGCTGACCTGCCGACGCCGCGACGTGAGGGGCGGACCCTGAGGCGGATCCCGGAAGTTGCCCTCTTAAGCGGGGCTTCTGAGTTCCTAAACCGAGGGCGCAGAGGAAAAATCTGACCAGCTACCTGAGGCTGTAGAGAACGGGGCAGGGAATCCCCTTGCCGACCGTGAGCTCCAGCTGACCCGCCGACGCCGCGACGTGAGGGGCGGACCCTGAGGTGGATCCCGGAAGTTACCCTCTTAGGGGAGCTTATCAGCGGCGCGCAGCAGAGCCGGCACGCTGCTGAAGCCGCGCGCGGCGAGACGGCTTTGCCCGGCTTCGCCCGGAATCGCCGGATGACGGCAAACATCTGTTGGGCATAACCAAGGCAGCTTTTTAAATGTTCCTCATCTCTATTATATAATCATGGCCCCATGTGGTACATATTATTATTTGAAACAGAATTATTTTTTTTTCTTCAAATTTAAAGTCACTCAAGAACAACATTTTTAATATCCAAAAAATTAAGGCACTTATCTACTCAAACTATCTAAAGTCAGCAAACAGTGGACTTAGTTTTTGGGTACTTGCCAGGTTCTTGTGGCCTGGATTGGCCACTGTTGGAAGCAGGATGCTGGGCTTGATGGACCCTTGGTCTGACCCAGTATGGCATGTTCTTATGTTCTTATGTTCTTAAAAGGCAAAAGTAGTTAGCTCCTCTTTAGTTAAAACAATGTAAAATCCATGAATGAGAGGATAAACTTATATTGCAAACCAAAAACCTCAAGCAGTCCAAACAAACCCCTGTAGATGGATTCCCAATGCAGCTATGTTTTGGCATAGAAGATACCTGTGTACTGTCCGGGGCTTCCTCTATTGCTTTCAGTTCTGTACAGTCATTACAGCATTGCCGCTATCTCTTTTACATGCAACTGACTTGTGGGACACATACCAGATTTAAAATGCATCATCTTGATGAAATGAAATCACATGACCATCTTTTAACCAATAAAAGTTTCCATATTCACATCATAATTTATAGAAGAGATTCCCATTCCATATTGGAATTTAATTTGCATGGATAAATGGTATCTAATTAAAACATTCGTCATAGTTCTTTTTCAGCTATACAGGTAAATTTTAAAAGGAGTGCATGTGTATCATTTGAAATATCCCTACTGTGTGGGGAGAGAGAGAGCGACTCTTTATAGGTCTCAGCCTTATATTCTCTAAATGCATCATTGTAAGAGGGCACTTTGATTCGTGGTGAGTTTTCGGGAGGTGGGTTGCAGTTTAGGGGTAGTGTTATAGAAACATTCAGAGGTATTCAATGTAAAATTGACATCATTGAAGAATTTTAGACCTTATAAGTGATGAAAATTCTAGCAAGAGGAGTTGATTTGTACACTGCAGTCTCAGCTAGCTGCATTGTACAAATCAACTCCTTTTCATTACTTATAAGGACTAAAATTCTTTAATGATGTCAATTTTACTATGAGTACCTCTGAATGTTTCTGTAACACCCCCCCCCAAACTCCAACCCACCTCCCGAAAACTTACCACGAATCAAAGTGCCCTCTTACAATGGTGCATATATAGAGTGTGAGGCTGAGCCCTATAAAGAGTCTCTCTCTCTCAATGTTCACCAGACTCCTATACCTACTGAAGAGTTCATAGCAAAGTTACTCTAGTAACACATAAACACTGACTGAGGAAAATTAGAGATTACACTCATCAGCACTGGGCCTGCTCTTTTTCTGGACACACATCCTTCCCAGCTATTTAAAATTCACCTAGCTCCCAGGCAGCCCACTTATAAACACATGTGTAGGGATGTGAATCGTGTGCCCGATTGTTCCCACTTTTGGGTTCATGTGGCTGTGGGAAAATCTTGTTTTCCTGCGGATCGACATTTTTTTTCCGAGAAAAATCATTTTTCGGCTTAGTGCGCGCTAACGGGAGTTAGCACGCACTAACAAAAATAGCAAAAAATAAAAAAAAGTAACAAAAATTTACCGGTTTTGTTTGTGCGCACTAAGCCGAAAAACGATTTTTTGACGAAAATTTGAGGGAAATGCGATCGTTTACTGTTTTCAACGATGTATGACAAATTAATAAATATCGTACGATATTTTAATGCATCACAAAAACGATTCACATGTGGCCATTTTTGCACAAGCAAGCCTTTTAAAATCTACCTCTCAGTGAATGCCCTCTGCCCCAGCACTGCCACATCATTATGTAAAGTTCTTGCTTGTTGCCAACCCTTCCCAGTCTGCAGCAGCACACTCCCTTTCCACTCTCTAGCAGACTCACTGGTTCCACAGGCAACTGCCCCTCTCAGAGCTCAGCCTAGGTACCTCAGACAGAAGCCTCACGGAATACTGCACAGGCACTTCTTCCTAACACACCCCTCCCTTTCTGTGACCGTAGCTTGTCTTCACTTCTCTGCCTCAACCCCCTCCCCCACCACTCTAGTGCAATTCTATTGACTGTGTACTACACAGAGTCTATACCTTTCATGATTCCACAGACTTTGCTCTGCCTATCTGTTGCAGGGGAGTGGTGGCCAGAAGTAATCCATGCTACAGGCTTCCTCTAAAGCTTTACAAAAAAAAAAAGAGAAAAATTAAGCCCTTCCCAAGAATGCACCTCACACTGTGTAGCTGAGATTGTAGAGGTATTGAACCAAAGTAGAAAAGCTCCAGATGGGAGTCTTGCTTTCCCATATGGAGCCAGTGCAGCAAAGGCCAGTGCAAGAGTATAGGTGCTCTAGGCGAACCCTACAGCCTTGCACCCACCATTTGGATCCCACCCTCCCCACACACAATAAAAATGTATGCCTTTATAGCAACAGATTTTACATGTAAAGGGACAGAGTACACTCTTCTGAGGTAAAAATATCACTTATAACAACTTGGAACCCATATAGCAGAGGTGGCCAATTCTGGTCCTCAAGAGTCACAAACAGGTCTGGTTTTCAGGATTTCCAGATTAAATATTCTTGCGATATATTTGCAAACAAGGGAGGCAGTCCATGCAAATCTATCTCATGCATATTCATTGTGGATAACCTGAAAACCAGACTTGTTTGTGGCCCTTGAAGAACAGAATTGGTCACCTCTGCTATATGGTTCTAAGCCTATTATAATGTGTGCTGTGTGTGGGCTTGGCTCTCAGAAAGTCTTGAATAAAATGATCTACAATTGCAATATAATAAACTTCCCATTCCAAAACAGCATGAACTGCCAGCACTCAATCAATAATAACCCTAACTATAGAAAAGACAACACTGCAAATATTACACCAGGCCCTAAAACAAGGTTGTTCAAACTGGTCCTGCAGGATCCCCAGCCAGTCGAGTTTTCAGGAGATCCCTAATGAATATGCATGAGATTTATTTGCATGCACTACCTCCTGTGTAGGCAAATATTTCTCATGCATATTCATTCGGGATCTCCTGAAAACCTGACTGGCTAGAGGGGTCCGTAGGACTGGTTTGAGTACCCCGCCCTAGAACACCAATATATTTTCTACCGGGAGAAGAGAATAAACTGAATCACGACAGATCTCAATAAAGAAACTACACACCAGCATAATACTGCACCTCAGTTACACATGCAGAATACAAACAGACTCTCACTAAATAAAGAATCAAGAGACCATAATGCATAAATAAAAATATAAAGACAAAAATCAAACTTGGAACTGCAATAAGCCAGACTCTATAGGCTGTGTTGCAGTCTGGGAAGCTGCGGACCAGGAGTGAACCCTTAAGCCGAACTACCCAATGATAGGGCAGGTCGGGAGGCTGAGCCACAGGCAGAGGTCTTCACCCGGGAACCAGGAACCCCCCAGGAGGAGCCCGTAGGGTCCTAGAACCTTGGGACTTAGAAAAACAGTGAGAGTCTCTATAGTAGAAGAAGGCCTGGGCAGAGAGTATGATAAGGTAGTCCAATACGAATGCTGTAGTCCGTGGGCTGGTTGGGGCCGGCGTATGCTGGAGCAGATAGTGAGCAGATACAGAGACTTATAGCGTGCTGTGGACTGGAGCAAGCTATGAGCAGGAAAGGAGTCTGTAGCGTGCTATGAGCTGAAGCAAGCTGTGAGCAGGAACTGAGTCTGTAACATGCTGAGAACTGGAACAGACTGTGAGCAGGAACGGAGTCTGTAGCGTGCCGTGAGATGAAGCAACCTGCGAACAGAAACGGAGTCTGTAGCATGTTGAGAACTGGAACAGACTGTGAGCAGGAATGGAGTCTGTAGCGTGCCGTGAGATGAAGCAACCTGCGAGCAGGAACAGAGTCTGTAGCGTGCTGAGAACTGGAACAGACTGTGAGCAGGAACGGAGACGAACCCAGGTCAGGCTGGCAGCAGGCAGGAGCGGAATCAGGCACGGGCAATGGTCGGTGGCTGGCGGCAGGCAGAAGCAGAGTCAGGAACAGGCTGAGGTCAATGGCAGGCGGCAGGCAGAAGCAGAGTCAGGAACAGGCTGAGGTCAAAGCAGGAACGTGGAAGAAGTGAAGTGCAACTCAGAACTACTAACCAGTTGCGACCCTCGTTGCAAGGCAATGAGACGGTAACCGAACGCCAGTTAAATCAGGCTTGGGGCGTGGCATCGTTAGCCCGGGCGGGGCCAGACTTCCGGCGGCTGTGCGTCCATAGTGCACGTCCTCACGCGTGCGCGTGGCGGCAGGGAGACAAGCTGGTAATGGCGGACGCCCTGAAGGACCGACAGAGCCGCGGGAGCGGCGTTTCCACCACTGTAGGTAAGCGCAGTGCAGAGCAGATAGAGGGGAAGCGGTGGAGACTGCAACAGTACCCCCCCCTTTACGGCCCCTCTTGAGAGGCCCTGGTTTACCTGGGTGGTCCCGGTGAAACTGGTGCAAGAGATCTTTGTCCAGGATATTACGGCTGGGTTCCCAGGTGTCGTCTTCGTCACCACAGCCCTCCCAGGCCAGTAGGTACTCCCATCTACGGTTGTGGAAGTGGATATCCAGGACTTCCCGCACTTGATACGTGGGATCGTCATCGATGGTTGTGGCCGAAGGATCCGGAGGTGTGCGGTGGTACCGGGAGAGAACTACAGGCTTGAGCAGTGATGCGTGAAAGACATTGTGGACCCGGAAGGAAGATGGTAATCTTAGCCGATAGGACACCAGGCCCACTCATTCAGCGATTCGGAATGGTCCGCAGAACTTCGGAATGAATCTTCGAGAGGGAAGTCGGAGGTGCAGATTCTTCGTGCTGAGCCAGACTCTATCCTCTGGCTGGAACGTGGGAGCCGGTCGGCGATGGCGATCGGCTGTCTGTTTGGCCCTAGTGGCTGCGCGGAGTAGTTGTCTTCGCGTCATGTTCCACAACGCCTGGAGTTGCTGGGCAGTTACCTGAACAGCAGGTGAGGCAGTGGGAGCCTCCAGCGGCAGTGAAGGCCATAGTGGCTTTCCATACACCAGATGGAATGGAGACTTGCCAGTAGCAGCATGGACCTGGTTGTTATATGCAAATTCGGCCCAGGGCAGGAGCTCAGACCAATTGTCTTGCCTCTCGTTAATGAATGCCCGGAGGTATGCTTTCAAAGTTCTATTCATCCTCTCGGTCTGTCCGTTGCTTTGAGGATGGAAGGCTGTGGAGAAACTGAGCTTTACCTTAAAGCATCTGCAGAGTGCTCTCCAGTAGCGGGCTACAAACTGAGGACCTCTGTCCGATACTATGTCCTGGGGAAGACCATGGAGCCTGAAGACATGTTGGGCGAACAGATGGGCCAACTCGGGTGCAGAGAGAAGCTTCGGAAGAGGAACTAGATGGACCATTTTCGAAAAACGGTCAACTGTGACCCAGATGACTGTATGTCCATCCGACGGAGGCAGATCTACTACAAAGTCCATAGCTATGTGGGTCCATGGCTCAGTGGGGACCGGAAGCGGATGGAGGAGCCCGCAAGGGGAGCCAGGACTGGGCTTCTGGCGAGCGCAGTTAGGACAGGAGGCTACATAGGAGGCGACATCACGCCGGATGTTAGGCCACCAGTAATACCGGTTAACAAGTTCCAGGGTCCTTTCTCGTCCAGCGTGTCCTCCGATCAAGGAGTCGTGAGCCCAACGTAAAGCTGTCAGCCGATCCCGGCGCGAGAGCACCGTTCTGTCTTGAGAGAGGATAGTCATAGCAGACAGACGAACCTTAGCGGGATCCAAAATGAATTGAGGTGGCTCATGGTCCTCTTCAGCACAGGAGGTGCGGGACAGGGCATCTGCCCGGAGGTTCTTGGCTGCAGGGCGATACTGTAAAACAAAGTCGAACCGACTGAAAAACAAGGCCCAGCAGGCTTGGCGGGGGTTCAGTCATTGAGCCTGAGTCAGGAATTCGAGATTTTTGTGATCCGTATAAACGGTGGTGGTGTGCAAGGAGCCCTCGAGCCACTGTCTCCATTCTTCGAAGGCAAGCTTTATTGCTAGCAGCTCTTTGTCCCCGATGGAGTAATTGCTTTCAGCGGGCGAGAACTTCCTAGAGAAGTACGAGCAAGGAAGAAGTTGTCCAGAGTCGGAATGCTGGCTGAGGACTGCTCCCACTGCGATACTGGAGGCATCGACCTCCACGATGAATGGTCGTGAGGGTTCCGGGTGCCCGAGGCAGACATCTGAGAGGAAGGCCTCCTTGAGATCAGAGAAGGCTGCAACCGCAGCATCAGGACAGTGCTTAACATCAGCTCATTTTCGGGTCAGGGCTGTGAGAGGAGCCACCCAGTGAGAGTACTGTGGGATAAAATGTCTATAAAAGTTTGCAAAGCCCAGAAACCGTTGGAGGGCTTTAAGGCCTGTGGGCCGGGGCCATTTCGTAATGGCTGCTACCTTCTCTGGGTCCATACTGAAGCCGGTAGCGGAGATAATATAGCCAAGGAAAGGCAGAGACTCGGCCTCGAAGGCACATTTCTCCAATTTGGCGTATAGACGGTTAGCTCGGAGAGCCTGGAGGACCTGGCGGACATGCTGGCGATGAGAGTCCAAATCTTTAGAGTATATGAGGACGTCGTCTAGATAGACTATTACATGGGAGTGGAGCATCTCTCGGAGCACCTCGTTCATCAGGTGCTGGAAGACGGCGGGGGCATTACAAAGCCCGAAGGGCATCACGAGGTACTCGTAATGCCCGTCTCTGGTGTTGAATGCCGTCTTCCATTCGTCCCCTGGACGTATGCGGACGAGGTTGTAGGCTCCTCTAAGGTCCAACTTCGTAAAGATACGAGCCCCTTGAAGACGATCCAGCAGTTCCGGGATAAGTGGGAGTGGGTACCGGTCTCGCTTGGTAATGGCGTTGAGGCCGCGGTAATCAATACACGGCCGAAGCGAGCCATCCTTCTTGGCCACGAAAAAGAATCCGGCACCTGCTGGTGAACGGGATGGACGGATGAACCCCTTGGCAAGGTTCTCTGAGATGTTCTGGGACATTGCCTTCGTCTCGGGTAATGATAGAGGATACACACGGCCACGGGGCGGTGTGGTACCTGGAATCAGGTCAATGGGACAGTCAAACGGCCTGTGTTCAGGAAGGATCTCCACCATCTCCTTGGAGAAGACATCTTGGAAATTCTGGTAGGCCTCAGGCAGGAGATGCGAGGAACAGAGATGTAGAGACTGAGGAAGATGTGGGAGGTGTAGGCACCGTTCAAAGCAGGCAGAACCCCAGCTGACTAATTGGAAGTCATCCCATCTAATGACGGGAGAGTGCTGACGAAGCCACGGAAGTCCCAACACCAGCGGGTGTACTGCTCGTTCCAGGACAAGTAAAGAGATTTCCTCGGAATGAAATAGGCCTGTCTGCAGAGTCACTGGTTACGTGGAACAAGAGATAATCCCAGGAAGCAAAGTCCCTTGGATCGAGGAAATCCGTAGAGGAGGAACCTTGGGTACGGTAGGCAGGGCAAGTTGCGTCACCAGCTCGGCCACAATAAAGTTCCCCTCGGCTCCAGAATCGACGAAGGCCCGAACCTGGATTTCCCCACCGGGGTATTTGAGGGTTACAGGAAGTATGCAGAGAGGAGCTGATCCGGTAGTGCCTAGGTGTAGCTCCTCGGTATAACCTAGGCACGAGTGTTTCCCGGACGCTCAGTGCAGGATGACAGATAATGTCCTTTGCCCCCACAATATAGGCAGAGGCCCAGGGAGCGCCGTCGACTCCTTTCCTCCGGAGTAAGTGGTGACCTGCCCAGTTGCATGGGTTCGGATGCAGGGGTAGAAGCCCTCAGCGGGGGTGACCTAGAGGAGGCAGGCAGGCGATGCAGACTTCTACTAGACGAACGGTTC
The DNA here is from genome assembly GCF_901001135.1 of Rhinatrema bivittatum. Classification (NCBI taxonomy): domain Eukaryota; kingdom Metazoa; phylum Chordata; class Amphibia; order Gymnophiona; family Rhinatrematidae; genus Rhinatrema; species Rhinatrema bivittatum. The sequence goes on along the minus strand of NC_042616.1, from coordinate 585,841,034 downwards.
TCTCTGTCCCGCTGCTGAAGTCGGCAGTCTACTTTACCCGCAATGTCCATTAAATCGTTCAAATCATCAGGGATTTCCCTTCCTGCCAGTTCATCTTTGATTCGACCAGACAAGCCGTCGAGAAAGATTCCCTTAAGGCAATCGTCCTGCCATGCCAGCTCCATGGCCAGGGTTCGAAAGTTAATAATATATTCTGCTACCGGGCGTGTGCCCTGTCGGAGATGCAGGAGCTCCGAGGCCGCCATGGACTGACGTGCAGGATCATCGAAGGCTAGCCGGAACTGAAGAAGGAAAACCTGGAGATTCTGAAGCAGAGGATCGGAGCGTTCCCACAAAGGTGAAGCCCAGTCTAGGGCCTTGCCATCCAATAAAGAAAAGATATATTAGCTGCCTCAGAAGGAAACTGGGATGGTAGCAGGGTGAACCGTACTTGACACTGGTTCAGGAATCCAAGGCATGATTTACTGTCCCCGGCGTACCTGCTGGGAGCGGGCAGCTGGGTATTAGGGACAGAGGCTGGTGCAGAAGGCCCTTGACAAGTGGAAGCCTCTAAACGAGAGACCAACTGGTCCACGGTGGCTGCAAGAGTATCGATGCAATGTTGCTGTTATTGAAGGCGTTGTGCCATCCCAGGGATAGCCTGTAGACTAGGGGACTCCGCCGAGTCCTTGGCCTTGCAAACTGTTGCAGTCTGGGAAGCTGCGGACCAGGAGTGAACCCTTAAGCCGAACTACCCCTATGATAGGGCAGGTCGGGAGGCGGAGCCACAGGCAGAGGTCTTCACCTGGGAACCAGGAACCCCCCAGGAGGAGCCCGTAGGGTCCTAGAACCTTGGGACTTAGGAGAACAGTGAGAGTCTCTATAGTAGAAGAAGGCCTGGGCAGAGAGTATGATAAGGTAGTCCAATAAGAATGCTGTAGTCCGTGGGCTGGTTGGGGCCGGCGTATGCTGGAGCAGATAGTGAGCAGATACAAGTCTTATAGCGTGCTGTGGACTGGAGCAAGCTATGAGCAGGAACGGAGTCTGTAGCGTGCTATGAGCTGAAACAAGCTGTGAGCAGGAACGGAGTCTGTAACGTGCTGAGAACTGGAACAGACTGTGAGCAGGAACGGAGTCTGTAGCGTGCCGTGAGATGAAGCAACCTGCGAGCAAGAACGGAGTCTGTAGCGTGCTGAGAACTGGAACAGACTGTGAGCAGGAACGGAGACGAACCCAGGTCAGGCTGGCAGCAGGCAGGAGCGGAATCAGGCACGGGCAATGGTCGGTGGCTGGCAGCAAGCAGAAGCAGAGTCAGGAACAGGCTGAGGTCAAAGCAGGAACGTGGAACAAGTGAAGCGCAACTCAGAACTACTAACCAGTAGCGACCCTCGTTGCAAGGCAATGAGACGGTAACCGAACGCCGGTTAAATCAGGCTTGGGGCGTGGCATCGTTAGCCCGGGCGGGGCCAGACTTCCGGCGGCTGTGCGTCCATAGTGCACGTCCTCACGCGCGCGCGTGGCGGCAGGGAGACGAGCTGGTAATGGTGGATGCCCTGAAGGACCGACAGAGCCGCGGGAGCGGCGTTTCCACCACTGTAGGTAAGCGCAGTGCAGAGCGGATAGAGGGGAAGCGGTGGAGACCGCAACAGGCTGTGCCACAATGGAAAAACAGAAACATTCCTCATAAAACATCAACCAATAAAATCAAATATAATATATCAATCATAATAGTAAAACCATATTAATAAAAAGAATAAACATTTCAAAACAGCTGATGAATAATATCCACATCCAATAATTAAAGACACATACACATTTTTAAAAGTTCCCAAACACCAATAAAATGTTTCCAAACAGCAGAAACATCAAATAATAGTTAAAACTAATAAGAATTTAAAATCCCCTACTCTCCATACCTGGGAATTTTTGTATCCCAAATTCTCTTTGGCTACTAGCATTTTGGTATCCTCTGATTTTACCTTGGAATCAGTTTTTGAAAATCCTGCCTCCATTACCTCAGAAGCAATATTCATGGAGGAACACACTGCTGGTTTTGGGTGTTGCTTTTCTACTGCTCCAGTACTTGCCCCTGTTCTGCTAATGCCAGCCTCTTATGGATCTCCTGCTTTTTGCCTCTGCTCCAAAACAAAAGGTAGAGGAACAAATGGTGGTGGTACTCGATCTCCCAGTTTCAATTACTTATGGCTTGAGCCAGATCCTACTCTTGACTTTCTGCAGCTAAAAAAAAGTCTCTTTAGGGGCAGAACTCTCTTTTTTTCTCATTGCTACTAGTACTAATTGTAATTCTCATAGGCTGGGCAGGATCTGCAGCAACACCTAATCCACCACCTCTGCTATTCCCTCCTCTCCCATTTGTTCAAATTAACATGAGAGAACTGGAAGTGGCTACTGGGGGTTTTTTATGCCACAGTATACCATTCACCAGTACCATTCTAATACTGATTGTTACACATACTCAGTCAAGTTGACAGACTTTCACTTTACTCCATAGCAAGAACTGCCAACTTGCCAATCAGAGTGGTCAGCTTACGAGGGGCATAGACTTCCTCCTGTCTGGCTGCTCCAGTAAAAGAATGATCTTATGCAGTGCCTCTATCTGTCTCATTCAGTGAAAGCACTGTGATTGCAGCAGTGAAGATAAGAAATAGCCCTTTGCCAATGGCAAAATTCTTGTATCTATTGTTTTTTTTAATCTTTTCTTTCAATGTAAGAGAATGTTTCCCTATGAAATCTAACAGAGAAAATGAGGTTTCTTTGCATAAGCTCAGATCTTTTGGCAAGGGGCTGCCACTGTTACTTGATCCAGATGCAACCTATAGGTTAGATCAGTGGTTCTCAGCCTTTTTTCTGTCGGGACACACCTGACAGATGGTTCTCACATGCGTGACACACTGAACACATGACCATCATAGGGCTAAATGTAAAAGTACAGTTTGCATCCACAGGAACCCCCCTGACCCATAATTATGGATGTAAAGCAGAATTGTGACATTCCCCGTACAACTCACCTTACAAAAAATATATTCTGGTTCTGGTGTCATCTCAGTAACAGCAACTCAAACTCCTTCTACTACCAGGCTCAATAGCCCTACTTATGAAAAGACAACAGTTTATCACTAATGCATGTCCTCTTGAGAAAATACAACAAATAAGACTGATACAGTAAAATACCTCACCTCGGTCACATACACAGAACTGACCTAACATACTCCCAGGATCTGCAGTAATGCACATAAACTAATCCGCACACAATTACACCTGTATTATGGAATGCACTCCAACAGTAACAACCCTACCTATGAAAAGGCAACACTATAAATATTAAATCAGGCCCTAAACACCAATACACCTCCTATTAGGAAAAGAGAACTAGCCAAGCAGCTATAGATCCAAACACAGAAATAATTTTATAGCTATACTAATAAGTAGAATAAATGTTTCACAACAACTATGAACAGATTAATATCCAACAATTAAAAACTCATAAAAATTATTTAAAATTCTCCAAACACCAATAAAATATTTCAAAACAGCAAACACATCACATTATATTCAGTAATTAAAATGGCAATCAAGAAAAATAAACTTAAAAAGCCACCTTTACTAGCCCCCTCCAGCAGCTCTCCTACTCCTCTTCCATGCAGGCCAGTAGCACATACCAGAAGCAGCAGTAGTGGCTGAAGCTCTATACTCATGGTCCTCTTCCTAGTGCCCACGACCAGTCTCTCTGTCTCTCACACACACACATACCAGTTACACCCCCATGACCAGTTTCTGTCTTTCACACAGCAATCATCTTCCAATCAGTCTTTCTCTTACATGCACATCAGTCACCTTCCCGATCTGTCTCTCTCTCACACACACACACACACACACACACACACACACGCACACACAGGCTTCCCACTCCCATGTTCTTTCTTACATATACAGGCTTCTCACTCCCATGCTGTGTCTCACACACACCCATGTTTCTCACTCCTATGCTAGCTTTCTCCACATGCATAGGCTTCTCATTCCCATAATCACTTTCTCTCTCTCACACACACACTCCAGTCATCTCCCTTACCAGTCACTTCCATTGTCTCTCCTATATACACACATCACCTCTCTGACCAGTTTCTCTCAATCACACACATGCTCTCACTTATACACAGGCTCTCAGTCACAGTTACACATGCACTCTCTCAATCACACATACATGCTCTCACTTACAGACAGGCTGTCGGTCTGTCTCTCTCTCATTTCCTGCCCCCCCCAGCACAAATGGTAGCTGCAGCAGCCTCCTCCTCTAGCCCCCACAGGCCAAGAAAGAATAATCCCATCGGCTGCGGGAGGTTAATTATGCTGTCTCCTGTGCCGATTTCTGGCTGCTTCGGATTTTGCTTCGGGCCCACACAACTGCTCGGGGCCGCCGCTACTTTTTCATGCAGCATGGCTCTTTCTTCTTCCCATGCACCCCACTGCACAACACTTCCTGTTCCGGGCCAGGGGGTCAAGTGCGGGAAGAAGAAAAGGCCCAGTCGCAGTTGCCAGCCTCCACTAATTGCTGCCATTCCCATCCAGGCTTGAACGTGCTGATAGTCCGGGTGGCAATGGCAGCAGTGGAAGATAGCCTGCCTCTCGTTCGGTGAAGGAAGTGGGGGGAAGAGCAGCGGGAGACCGGTAGCACGCAACACACCTGCCGTTACTTGGCGACACACTGATGTGTCCTGACACACCAGTTGAGAAGCACTGGGTTAGATAATAAAAAATGCTTCATCTTGATTGCTCCTCCATCCTGGGACAAGTTTAGGATTTTGCTGCCCCTAGGTACTTTTAGGGGTAGATTTTCAAATACCGCGAATAGGCGTACTTTTGTTGGCGCTCCAGGTGCAAACAAAAGTACGCTGGATTTTAGCAGATACGCGCGGCTAAAATCCGGGATCGGCGCGCGCAAGGCTATCAATTCTGTATAGCCAGCGCGCGCCGAGCCGCGCAGCCTACCCCCGTTCCCTCCGAGGCCGCTCCGAAATCGGAGCGGCCTCGGAGGGAATCCTCTAACGCCTTCCCCTCACCTTCCCCTCCCTTCCTCTACCTAACCCACCCGCCCGGCCCTGTCTAAACCCCATCCTTACCTTTGTCGGGGGATTTACGCCTCCCGGAGGGAGAAGTAAATCCCCACGCGCCAGCGGGCCGCTAGCGCGCCGGGATGCGACCTGGGGGCGGGTCCGGAGGGCGCGGCCACGCCCCCGGACCGCCCCGGGCCATAGCCACACCCCCGAGCCCGCCCCCAGAACGCTCCCGACATGCCCCGAAAACGCCGCTGCGCTCGGTCCCGCCCCCGACACGCCCCCCTCTGAAAACCCCGGGACTTACGCGAGTCCCGGGGCTCTGCGCGCGCCGGTAGGCCTATGTAAAATAGGCTCACCGGCGCGCAGGGCCCTGCTCGCCTAAATCCGCCCGGTTTTGGGCGGATTTAGGCGAGCAGGACTCTGAAAATCCGCCCCTTAGTGTTTTCATGCCCCAACTCCATCCCCATCTTCTGCAAGGGTCTGTTACAGGGCAGCAGAGGGCTGTTCTTTGCTGAATGAGATTCAGCAGAGCTGGAAGGCAGCAAATCTTAGCCAGCCTGCTGCCCCTAAATGTTTGCTGCCTTAGGCACCAACATAATGGATGCCTATTGACAAATCCAGGGTTGTCTCCATCCTGTCTTCTTACCTACTTCTCATGTCTTGATTCCATTCAGGCTTTGCTTGGTTGCCTCGTTACCAGTCTCACTGCAGCACACTTATATGGGCTATAGACTTGAATGGGAAACACAAATAAGAACATAAGAAAGGCCATACTGGGTCAGACCAGAGTCTATCAAGCCCAGCATCCTGTTTCCAACAGTGGCCAATCCAAGCCACAAGTACCTGGCAAGTACCCAAACATTAAATAGATCCCAAGCTACTATTCCTTATTAATTAATAGCAGTTGATGGAGTTTTCCTCCAGGAACTTATCCAAGCCTTTTTTAAACCCAGGCAGTTACACTACTTGCAGTAATGAATGAAATTACATTTTTCTTTAATATTCTTGAGCACCCTGCATTCATTTCTAGGGGCAATTTACCCACGTGTTTCCAATAAATGCACATCCCTCCTGAATATCATTCTAACTGGGTAAATTTAAAAACTGCTTCGTGCATACTCCAATGGAGCCCCTTTTGTGTCTAGCTAAATCTGGGCTTATAATAATTTTTTGTGAAAAGATTTTTAGCTGGGGAGGAGGAAGAGGGAATTTATAAGTGTTTAGATTTATGCAGTTAATGCTGATTTTAATCTCATAAATCTTTTGAATATTAATCCCCAATGTATGTTTGTACCTTGTGTTTGAAAATTGGCTATTTTAGTGCTGGGTGAAAAGTATGGGCACACTATTTTCAGTTAGGTACCGAGTTGAAAATTTACCCTTTAAAATAGACCTGAAAGTCTTTGTCATTCACATATTTCTGATCATTAACCTGCTCACATATGAAAAAGCTAAGAAGTATACTTATATTTTGGAGAGTAATGGGCAATTAATAATGATAAAGGACTGAAAAATAAAGAAGACTGGCATTGAAATAGTCCTTTTGCAAATTGCATTTTAGACTTATGAATAGAGAAGGGAATTTTGTAATATTGCAGCTAATTTATGTGACATTTATGCACATACGTTAAACCATTTTTCAAAGGAAATTTACAAATTTGTAAGTTTCTTTTAAAAATTATTCCACCAAAAGTAGCCTCACATGTTGCACCAAGTTACATCTACTATTTGGTAAGCATGAATTTTTATTGAAAATCTATGCACACACTTTTTGGAATCAAAAAGTATGTATGGAAAAGCTAACCCCAAGCTGACTCTACCCCACTGGAAGTGCCTCTGCTGTGTACGAATATAATTATGCACAAAATAGCATTTTGTGCATTCCTTTAGCAAAACAAACCCTGAGAAATTATGTGCATAAACCACTGTTTTATATGGATTAATGGCTTTTAAAATTACCCCTTTAAAGAATTACAAAAATCTCACCAAAAAAATGTTTGGTAATAGCAGGTAAATGTGTGCACATTGCCTGATTTCACACATTTTGTGTGCCAAAAATTAGGAGTTCGGGGGGGGGGGGGGGGGGGGGGGGGAACTTGGGGTGGCTCTCAGAATTACATGCATAATTTTTTTTTTTTTTTTAAATATAATAAGGTGAATTTTAAAAAGCCAGGCTCCCCAAAATCACGAGATGGGCATGCATCTAGTACATGCGCATGTCCACTTAATTTTAAAAGCTGCCCACATGCACACACAAGTACTGATGTGTGAATATCTTGCATCTGGAAAACAAGGGGTGGAATCTTGGCAGGGCAGAGGCGATCTGGAGCAGAGCCCAGAGATGTACACACAATTAGCTATACACCTGAGAACACACTCAGGTACATTTCAGTGCAAAGTTACTTCTGCTTTGGATGAGGTATAAGTTTTAATAAAACTATTTCCAGGCATCTATGAAGTGTTTGAGGTATCTGGGTTAACTGGTGGGACTGAAGAACCAAGGAGATTTGGAGGACCTAGATCTAAACTAGGCAAACTGATGGAAGAACTCGTAAAACTTGTCATGGCTTGGAGGTGCATCTTTTATAAAACTTCCTTGCTTGTGCATCCCAAAACTGATGTATGCTTCTGTGCATGCACAAGCTAAAAATTAGGGACACCCAAATGGGTGCCAGGGCTATTTTATTTTATAACCTTCCTGCATAGGTGCGCACAGGATTTAAAATTGTTGTGTATCTGGCCTGCACACCCATTTGAAAGTTACCATCCCTGCGGGCAAATATACATGAATGAATTACACCCTGAAAAGAGCAGGTGCAACTTTGTGGGTTGGTTTGTGCACATTAGGGATAATTTTCAAATCAAACTTATGGGCACAAATTCATTTTGAAAATTGGCATAACTTATGCGCATAGACAGTTTGTTAAAACAATTACTCTTCTGAAACATGATTATGTTTTTAAATTGTTTTGCATGCATGAGCAATATCAACTCTTCTACCCCACAGTTAAATTAACAGGGCCTCATTTTCCAATATCACATTGGGGGTGTTACCAATGCAAATGAGGCTTCTTTCGTGGAGAAACATCACATGTGGTGATGTTTTTGCCATGATAGTCCCAGACAGAAGAGAGAGAGAGAGAGAGAGAGAGAGAGAGAGAGAGAGAGAGAGAGAGAGAGAGAGAGAGAGAGAGAGAGAGAGAGAGAGAGAGAGAGAGAGAGAGAGAGAGACTTACTATAGTGCCTATGCCATAGACAGGTATTTGAATCCCTATGGGAGGGCCACCTACTAACTCGGGGTGGGGATTAGGCATCAGCGTCGGGGGTTGGGGGCCACTTTCGCATTCCACATGAGACGTACGGACAGAACAGTGGTCTCTAGTGCAGATTTGCTGGCCGTCGGAGTGAGGAAACTCACTCCAAGAAGAGTTGGGCAACATTCTCTCCACCTAGCTTGTTGTTGCCCAGGTAGAGTGTCCATCAAGCTAGGTGGAGAGAACGTTGCCCAAACCACTACTTGGAGTGAGCGTCCTCACTCCGACGGCCAACAAATCTGCACTAGAGACCACTGTTCTGTCCGTACGTCTCATGTGGAATGCGAAAGTGGCCCCCAACCCCCGACGCTGATGCCTAATCCCCACCCCGAGTTAGTAGGTGGCCCTCCCATAGGGATTCAAATACCTGTCTATGGCATAGGCACTATAGTAACACTCACTCTCTCTCTCTCTCTCTCTCTCTCTCTCTCTCTCTCTCTCTCTCTCTCTCTCTCTCTCTGGGTTGTAGCTATTATCCATGATAGCAGCCACGCTAACACTGTGGTAGATCCTTCTTTAACTTTGATATCCTTTCTTTTGTTTTGACTGAAAACATTAATGTTCCTAGCATACGGTATCTAAAACTAAAATTTGTGGATGTAGCAATATATTCAAGTCAAAGAAATAAAATATAAGAACATTTTAATTTCTGGGGGAAAAATAATCAAAAGGATGCTACCTTTAATTTGTAACTGCAAAAATGTACACAGCATTCCTGTTTTCTTTTAAGCAAAAGTTATACATTGAAATTTTTGTCAAATAATTTAATGCATTAATATACTGCATGCACAGTGCAATATTGAATCACTTCTCAAAGGCATGACATTAATTTCTGGTTTTGGGTAAGAATCAGTCCTTTAGTGTTATGATCAACTCTTGCTGGATTAAAACTACCTAATTTTTAATTTGTGGCAGTGGCTGACAACGCTGCAGTTTCCATTCACAGAAATCAATGGAAACATGCTTAATTATTGTTGACATACAAATTCTGATGAAATGAGCTTTTTATTTAGCAATAGGTGATGTTCATTTCTTTTTTTCAAATTGACCTTTAACTAAAAGTACAAAAAACTAATAACTGGTACTTTGGTAGCTCAATTCATGCCTACATGGGAATTGGGAAAATTTACAATCAAAAGATATACATTACCTCAGGCATACACATTCATTTGTGGTCTACATTTAGAAAACAACTGCCAAGAAAACCCATGCATCTCAGAAAAGCTGGGTTTTAAGCCATGCCCTTCTCTCCAGTGTATAATATATGATCAACTTCATTACAAAATGAATGAGTATCATTATCCCTTTTGGACTTTCATTATGTTGATAAAATCAAAAATAGGGTGGAGGAGAGTTACAGAGAATTATTTCAATATGATGTCAAAGAGTGTTAGTATACAATTTGGATGGACTAATAAGTGAGAATGGTTCATGTAAAGTGAGGTAAGTTTTAAAGTTAGTCTCTTACCTTCATAGAGCCAGAAATCATTACAGCAAGTCTATTAATCCTGCAAGGATAAAATGTGGTGTTTTCTTTAGAACAAGAACCTGTAGGCCTGTGCAGCAGGAAAACATTTGTTTGTTTGTTTTTTTTTTAATTCATTTTGTAGGGACCCTAATTCATTTCTTTAGTTTCAAAATGAAAAAAAAAAAAACATTTGTTTTTTCGTTTGATTCATTTTCATTTTCCATTAAAGTCAATGGGTTAATTTTCAGCCTATATTGGGCTTTTTTGCAATCAATTGTCTTAAAATTTGTTGGAAGAAATCAACAGAAGGGGGAAAGAACTCCAATGAATATAGAAAGACTGAGGAGACTGGAAGGTAATGCCAAAAGGGACATAAATAGCCTATGGCTCCATAAAGGGGCAAAGGGGTACCAGCATTGGCTGCATTTCACCAAGTCACTGTAAGAGGAGCAAAGAAGCAGAAAAAGTTGTAAGAACATCTCAAAGTTTCAAAAGAGGGCACCAGCAGCAGTGCCATGAACTTTTGATGGCATCTGAAGTAACAAACTGGCACCAAAAGGGGCATTAGCATCCTAAGACAGCATGAAGGGGAAACAAAGCAGAAAAGGTGGCAGTAAAACCTCCAAGGCAGGCACTGAAGAGCCTTGAAGCAGAACAAATAGTGGTTTTAAGGCTCCAAATCGCCATGAAATGTGCAAAACAGCCCCTCCTCCCCAATCTGGTAAGGTGTTAGCTCTGGGGTACAACAGCAAGGCACAGTGGCAAAGAAAACTCCAAGGTGTAAAGGTCTGGGAATGGAAGCAAGACTGAGTGGCACAAAGACCCCCCAAGGTACAGAGTGGAATTTAGATTTTCTTGTAAAATGGGTTTGTAAATGTAAAGTTTGTTATAACAGTTAGTACATCACAAAGGTTTCTCTAATGATTGTGGCGTGGCTTTCCAGAAAAGTAGTAAGGGCTGCTTTATTTAGAGACCATTTTCCACATCACTGAGCTGCCCTCAGCCTGTTCCATTACCTGATTTTCTGGTTTTGCATGAAGTCTCTGGCACATGTACATCAAAATGGTTTCTCTTGAGCATCTTTTGTGATGTGCTAAGTTTGATAATAATCACGCCTTTCACCTTGAAGTCACTCTTTGTGCTGCTTGGCCCCTTTATCAATGCCTGCCTTGGAGGTTTTACTGCCACCTTTTTTGCTTTGTTTCCCTTTCATGTTGACAGGATGCTAATGCCACTTTCGGTGCCAGTTTGCCACTTGAGATGCCATCAAGGGTTCATAGCGCTGTGGCTGATAAGTGGTTAGCTCTTTTAGAGCCTTGGGGTGTTCCTCCTACAATTAATCTCTTCTTGGTTTGCATACTGAGGTTACTTTTTGGGTTCTCCGTGCACTGCCAGTGACAGTGCCAAATTGGACAATTTTGGACACATTTACATTTACTTTATTTGCTCTGCCTTTCCCTATCCATGACATGATTGTTTTTATGACATGGGGATGTGAATATTACAACAATGATTTAATATTTTGCATTGGCATTGTAATGCCCACTAACTGTGCCAGTACCACACTGCTATGTGAAGAACACAGAGAAACTGCTGCAGTGAGTGTCACACTGTCTGCTCTGCACTACTTCTCTGACATAGACAGACTTCACAGCATAGCCTATTATGCTGCACTGTCTGCCTTACCCTCACTGCCCACTTATGTCCACTGCCTAGTGCCCACTGCCCAAACTATACCCACTGCCACGCAAACAGAGAATAAATGACTAATCTCAAGTGTAACCAAGGCTTCAATCACAAGATGGGTGGTGAAAGACTAGAAGAGGGATCTTGGGGTGTTAGTATCTGGTGATCTGAAGTTGGCAAAGCAATGTGACAAGGCAATAGCTAAAGCTAGAAGTATGCTGGGCCGCATAGAGAAAGGAATAACTAGAAAGCAAACGGAGGTGATGATGCCCTTGTACAGGTCTTTGGTGAGGCCTCACCTGAAGTACTACATTCAGTATTGGTACTCATAGCTCAAAAAATGATAGAGTCAGGATGGAGGCGGTCCAAAGAAAAGTGACCAAAATGGTGTGAGGGTCGGCACTGGAAGACTTATGAGGAGAGGCTGAAGGATCTGAATATGTACACCCTGGAAGTGAGGATGTGAGGGGAGACATGATACAGACCTTCAGATAACTGAAATGTTTTAAGGATGCACAATCATCAAACCTTTTCTATTGGAAACAAATCAGTAGAACTAGGAGCTATAAAATGAAATTCCAAGGAGGATGACTCTGAATCAACTTCACGAAGAGGGCGCTGAGTGCATGGAATGCCCTTCCAGAGGAGGTAGTGAAGGTGAAAACAGTGAAAGAATTCAAAGGGAAATGGAATAAAACACTGTAGATCTCTAAAGGCTAGGGGATGGAAATGAAGAAAAGCATGCATGGGGGTAGCTTACTGATGCAGTGTTTACTACCCTTAACCAATAAGCCTGATACTTTTGATGCAATTCCAACATTGCTCTCTGCTTCCACAGCAAGGGGTAAAGGGGAATTAGATTCAGACAGCAACCAACGAGGGACCTGACTTTTATGGTCTGGGAAACTGATAAGCATGGGGGAAGCCTGCACGGCACAGCAGATTCTGCTATAAGCTTGCTGGGCAGACTGGATAGACTGTTTGGTCACTTTTCTGCTATCATTTCTTTGTTCATATGTTTCTGTGAAAGGAAAAACAGACTAGTAACTACAAATGAACAACACAAATCTGCAGTGAGACACAGATATTGTAATGCAGCGCTGCCTCACTGCTTTGCTTTCCTCTCTTGTGTGATGGGCTGTAGATGGGCTGGAGCAGTGAGCCTATAAAATATGCCACAGGAAAAAACTTTAGCAAGAACTCAGAGAGAGCTCAGAGGTGTGATTTCACACAATGTCTTGAGAAGCACTGCAGGGCAAATCTCTGATATGCTCAGTCTTCAAGATCAGTGTCACTGTACCTGCTCCGCAGTGATAGGTCAGACTGGCAAAATGCTTCACTGTGATATGTCATTCCTCTCATCTCCTTGACAACATGTCCATCCTTCCCTTCTCTGCTGATTGCCTGCTCTACACTGTTATCTATTTCTAAGTCTACACATGCACCTGTTGCTTTCCTATTTTTATAATGGCTTTTAGAAATCATTCTATTTCCAAGAATGAAATGAATAGGATTCATTTAATTTGAAGGACCCTCTTAATTTGTATCGGAGTCCTCAGAAAGAAACAAATTAACTCCTATTCATTTCGTTTTTCAATTTCATTTGAAACTAATGTACATGCCTAGAATCTGTGGAATACAAGAAGAAAACACAAAAGTCACTGATATTGAATGGTTTTGCTTCTATAAATATCTAGTTCTTACACCAGGCATGAGGAAAAAACATGTTTTAAGCTTGTCAAAAATGGAAGTCTGATGTTTCAGATGGATATGTTAAAAAATGTTCTTTATCATAGACCAGCAACAGTCTTGCAAGATGGAAAATTGCAAAGGAAACAAGATAACTTTCAAAAGCTTCCCAGAAATATATTTACAATAGAAAGAGCAAAATTGCAAGTCAGCAAGAAGGTTATGCCCCAGTCAATATATGCATTACTTCTTATAAATGTATAGAAGACAGTAAGCTCCCTCTATCATCCGTTTGTCTCAATTACTGAAAAGAATAAAGAATATCAGAAGGTTTAATGGATGCTTGTCATTTCCATAACAAAGATCAAATGACATCCCAAATATGGTCATGCCGTTCCAGTGTATATGTGTAAGGGACAAAAGAACACACACACACACTCATACTCATACTCATACTCGCTCTCTCTCACAAAGAAGAAACAAAAGAATAAGGCTTTGCTAATATCGGTAATATGGATCTCTGGCCAAGAGATGGAGGTAGACTGATTGGGGAGGCAATTCCTTATTTTATTGGGTAGTTAGCTAAAGATTTTTGTGTATATGAAGCAGATTACCACACAGTATTTAGTGTAACCTAGTATTTGCATAATAATAATAACATTTTATTTTTCTCAGAACTCTCTGTCATCTCACTCCAAGCATGCTTCCTTTTAAGTACAAGAGAAGTAAAGGAATTAAGCTTAAAACTCTTGCTCACACTTCAATCACCACGCACACTCATTTAAATATGTCTCAAACAATTAGATATCTCTGCCTCATAACAAGTAATGGGGAAAAATGCATCATAAAAGCACACATGGAAAATCTATTCTCTGCTTTCAAAAATGCTCTGTCTTCTGGTCTAGGAAGATACAACGCAAGAGGAACTGTAAACGTGGAAGACTAATGCATAAATACAGAAAAAATGGTTTCTTTTTTTAGATCTGCATTCTTCATTCTCCTTAATTTCTTAATATTTCTGCTCATAAAAATGAAACACTGACTATTTATATAGCAATGGACACCTTTTTGTTATTTAAGAATTCAACAGCAACCACTCCACAGCTTATATAAACTCTCCCCCCCCAAACACATACACCACCAAAGGAAGGGTAGGCCAAGGAGGAAATGAAGTCTATTCTTTCCCACTGAAGACCTTCAAGTCTGTAATACCTATGCTGTTTGATTGTATACAGGTCATGTTCATTACATCTGTACTTATACAGGGAACTATCCCTTTTATATATGCCAGACATGGCAGGTTTCTAAAACCCTGAATATACCACTTATTTGGAAAGTGAACTTTCTGACAGTGACCCCTTCTCATTTCCTGCTTCTTCATTCCCTTACCCTTTCCTTGCCCATGTGAGTACTTCTTGGCAATGGGGAAAAAATGCAGAGTAAGACTTGTAATTTTTCCTAAGTTGAGGGTGGGCAGTAATCTAAGATATGATTTCCATGATTAAGTGCTATTTTACTCATAGAAGTGTTGTTGATGGGGGCGTGTCGGGAGGCAGCAGAATGTGACAGACCCCAATGTTGATGATAGGGACATATTAGGAGGTTAGAGGAGGAGTGAAGCCCCACTGTTGTTGATGGTGACATGTCAGGAGGCAGCAGGATGTGATAGATCCCAGTGTTGTTGATGGGGAAGTGTCAGGAGGCAGCAGGATGTAACAGGCCCCAGTCTTGTTGTCAGGGTCATGTCAAGAGGCAGCAGGATGTGACAGACCCAGCAATGTTGATAGGGATGTGTCAGGAGTTAGCAGAACTGGTCAGACCCCAGTGGTGGTATATAAGGCAAGGCAGGCAGAAATTGTCAATGCATGTTGGCTCTAGTGATGGTAAGCAGGGCAAGGCAGGCAGAAATTGTCAATGCATGTTGGCTCTAGTGATGGTAAGCAGGGCAAGGCAGGCAGAAGATGTTAGTTCATGTTGACCCTTGTGATGTTGGTAAGGGCAAGGCAGGCAGAAGGTATCAGTGCATGTTGGCCCCTTCTGATGTAGATAAGGGTAAGGCAGGCAAATGGTATAAGTTAATGTTGACCCCAGTGATGGTAAACAGTGCAAGGCAGACAGAAAATGTATTTATTTATTTATTTATTTATCTATTTATTTATCAAGTGTCTGTGCATGTTGGCCTCTGTAATGTTCATAAGGGCAAGGCAGGCAGAAGGTGTCAGTGCATGTTGGCCCAGTGATGATAAGCAGGGCAAAGCAGGCAGAAGGTGTCAGTACATGTTGGCCCCTGTGATGTTTGCAAGGGCAAGGTAGCAGAAGCTGTCAGTATATGTTGGCCCCTGTAATGTTGGTAAGGGCAAGGCATGCAAAAGTTGTCAGTGCATGTTGGCCCCTGACTCAGGCGTGTGCACATGCATGTTGTATTGCCTTAACGGGATAACCCCTTTGATAAAATCTATTAGACAATATATCAACTTGCTCGTTGAACGCATCTATATCAGAACATATGCTTGTATATGTGCCTGATTCTCATGTCACTGTGATCTCTTGGAATATAAACCACATAGAGAACATTCAAGATTAGTATGTATATCGAAGTATATCACCATGGCAGCAGCAATTGCAATGCATATTTAAAAACGTTGAAGCAACAAACTCAAGATTACACCAAAAGTAGCAATGCTGTGCAAATATTTTCTGAATGTAAATACTTTACACTAACAGACCTCATATAATGGGCACTTAGACTGCACCATTGAAAGTGGTGTCCTACATCTTATGCTTGTTGAAGGCAAGATTTAATAGAGGCTGCCAAGGCTGGTATAGGGTCAATGTCTAGTTTGATATAATACTTAGCATCCTGTAAGTGTTTTAGAATCTCAGCTTGATAGTCAGATGAGTTAATCACAAGTATCACACCTCCTTTATCAGCTGGTTTAATAGTAATCTCTGCCCTATTAGACAAATAATGTAATGCAATGCATTTAGTTGAAGAAAGATTGAAAAAAGACTTCTATAACATTGTTCAATAAGGATAAGATCTCAAAGTACAAGGTCTTGAAAACTGAGAAATTTTTGATTTTTCATAACAAATGAAATACATTTTTCAAACTTAAATGAAGAAATAAAATTGTGCACAATCCATAAGAAATTAACATATATATACACTACTCCAAAAAGAAAATCTATAATTGATTAGCACATTTTATCCAATAAATGGGAGTCGATTAAACAATAACGATACTCCATATCACATAATAATTACTTAGAAAAGAGGGGATAATTTTATTTTCTTACAGACCTCCTTCCATTGTTTAAGCCTGACTCGACTTTTCTATTTCTTTGTCCCTCAAAAATCTTTCCAGGAGGGGTGGTAAACTAAAAATAAACTTTCCAGGTGGGGTGGTAAACTAAAAATAAACTTTTCCTCTTGATAATTTACAAAACATTAGCAGGGGAACTTTAAATAGAAAGTTGCCCCCAACTCCAAAGTTCTGCTCTTTAAGGCATGAAATTGTTTCCTATGCACTTGTGTGGACTTTGATACATCCGGGAAAGGATAAACTTTTTGACCACAGAATGGAAAATCCTGGTTTTTGAGAAACTTTTCAAATATGAACTCTTTATCCCTTTCCAAGGCAAAAGAGACAAACAAAGTTGTCCTTTTATTTATTATATCTAATGAATCTTCTAGAAACGTTGATATACCTGGGGGTTGTAGGTCATCCAATCTCCCAGGGCTATCAGCCAACTTTAAAGGGAAATAGTAAATTTTAGAAATAGAGGGGATATCCTCCTCTTTATATGCCAGATTTTCCTTAAGAAACTTAGCAAACATCTCAAATGGGGATAAAAGCCTAGTTAAAGGAAAATTTACAAAATGTAAGTTCTTGATTCGCATACAATTTTCCAAGTTCTCTATTTCGCTATGCAATAATGTATTATCAGAAATACACAGATTCAACACCCTGTGCACTTTGAACTTTTGTTGTTAAATTATTGACCTTAGTTTCTAAATCAATTAACTTTTTCCCTTGTTCTCTAATTAACAATCTGTTACCATTAACCATTGTTGAAAAGGATGAGTTCATCTGAGTAACGTTGGAGTCAAGTTTTAACAACATCCTCCACAAGTCCCCCAAAGTTACATTGGAAGCGTCTACAGCTGTTGCCTATATGCTTCCATAGTATGCAGATGGTATTCCGTTATCACCTTCCTGATGGAAAGAAGGCAAAAGATTTAGAGATGTAGTGTCCACCAACAAAGATGTAACTTCCTCACTACTTACATTTGCAGACTCACTTCCTGTGGAGTTATCCACAGCTGCTGCTTTTGAGGGTTGTAGAGGCATGGGTCCCATGCCAGGACTTAGTGAGACATCTGAAGTGTCTCTGTTGCAGTCCTCTCTTGGCAAGTTAAGCCTATTTATATGGGTATCCATTGGTCCAAGGCTTGATATGGCAGGAGAAGAGGTAACAACTTTGGCCTTTCTCTTGTGCCCCAAGATTTAGAGATGTAGTGTTCACCAACAAAGATGTAACTTCCTTACAACTTACATTTGCAGACTCACTTCCTGTGGAGTTATCCACAGCTGCTGTTCTTGAGGGTTATAGAGGCATGGGTCCCATGCCAGGACTTAATGAGACATCTGATGTTATACTCTGTTATACTGTGGACCCTTAACCCGGAGAAAGAGAGACACCCACCTGAGGAACCAGGTGCCTCACGACTCCGGAAGGTGGAAGTTGCTATGTAATCTACTTTGATGAGCTACACTAGACGATGTGGAATATAATTTTTAAACAAATAAACATGACAGAAGACAAGGGAGCCAGGAGTGATGGCAATGGCAGCAGCAGCAGCAGCAGCAGCAGCAGCAGCATGGCGCCGCGTCACTCAGACGCGACGTCACGTGATTCCCGGCAAGTTCGCGCCGGACGGCTCGTTCGGCCCAAAAAGAACTTTTGGCCAGCTTGGGGGGGTCAGGAGGCCCCCCCAAGCTGGCCAAAAGTTCTTTTTGGGCCGAACGAGCCGTCCGGCGCGAACGAGCCGGGAATCACGTGACGCCGGCGTCACTCGACGTGCCGCCGACGTCACAAGCTTCTCGCCAAGGATTGCAGAAATGGCGTCCTCACTCCTCGCTCCATCACCAGGGAGTTGTGGTAAGTCGGGGGGGGGGGGATTAAGGAGGGTGAGGGGGTTTATATTTTTATTTTGGCTCAACAATCGCGATTTCCCACATATCGAACATATCTATGTTCGATATGTGGGAAATCCGATCGTTTATGTCGAATCAATTTTTTAAGTAAAAAAAAAATATGAGTTGCGTTTTACTAATGCGGTCAATCCGAATGCACACCCCTAGTGGGTGGGAGGGAAGCAAGTTCTCACACCAGACCTGATTCAACGCCACGCGAATCCCCCGACTGCCACGTCGCATTCTCACTCCCTGCCTAACCCAAATCAAATTCCCGCTAGCCTATCACCGCTGGCTGCCGTCGCCCTCGCGCGCTCCCTCAACCAATCCCCACCTTCCACGATCGGAGCAAAGCGCTCCATACAACCACCCCTCTCCCTCCTGCTCTGCCGTTACCCTAAACTAGCAACTTAACTCCTCGCGCCCTCCACCTCCCCTAATCGTGGCCTGCTCCTAGAGTGGGCCTGGGCCCACATTACGCCGACCGGGCGGACACAAGGTCCGCCTGATCTTCCAAAATTGCTGAACTTTCACCCACTGAAAATGATGTATATTTTATATAAGAGAGGATATTAATATTATTTGAGATTTAAGGCTTTTTACTAAACATTTTCCCATGGACACAGAATGGGAGAAAAGCCTTAGGAAATCAAAATCTTGGCTTGCTAAAATGAGTATATATATATTTTAATTTGTGTTGCTTGTTTTGCAGCTGAATTAAACCAATTAGTGGGTGGAGACATCTAGTGGTAACTGACACTTCTACTGGCTCAAAAGATTATAATCTGCATACCTCAATCTTTTATTTATCTCTCCTTTGTCATTTTTTGTTTGCTGACAAGGGTTAGTTATCTAGAAATTAGGCTGATGGGTTGAAGAAGGATTATCTCCACTTAGAGGAGGAAAGAAGGGGGTTCAGTCACTTATTAACAAAGTCTGGATTAGTTTTATTGTGATCTGTAAGACATTTATTTATTTATTTGTAACTTTTTATATACTGGCATTAGTAAGCATACATCATACCGGTTCACATTGTAACTGAAAGGCTGAAATTACAATCAACAGGGAGGGGAAACAGGGAGGAATATACATAGAGCAGAGGGCAATGAAATTAAAGCAATAAAACTGTAACAGGCTATTTACAGAACAGGACATGGTAAGCAGTGGAAAAGGGTAAACAGTGGAGTATCTCATGGATCTGTATTGGGACCGGTGCTTTTCAATATATATATATATATATATATATATATATATATATATATATATATATATATAAATGATCTGGAAAGGAATACGACTAGTGAGGTTATCAAATTTGCGGATGATACAAAATTATTCAGAGTAGTTAAATCACAGGCAGACTGTGATACATTACAGGAGGACCTTGCAAGACTGGAAGATTGGGCATCCAAATGGCAGATGAAATTTAATGTGGACAAGTGCAAGGTGTTGCACATAGGGAAAAATAACCCTTGCTGTAGTTACACGATGTTAGGTTCCATATTAGGAGCTACCACCCAGGAAAAGATCTAGGCATCATAGTGGATAATACTTTAAAATCGTCGGCTCAGTGTGCTGCAGCAGTCAAAAAAGCAAATAGAATGTTAGGAATTATTAGGAAGGGAATGGTTAATAGAACGGAAAATGTCATAATGCCTCTGTATCGCTCCATGGTGAGACCACACCTTGAATACAGTGTACAATTCTGGTCACCGCATCTTAAAAAAGATATAGTTGCGATGGAGAAGGTACAGAGAAGGGCAACCAAAATGATAAAGGGGATGGAACAGCTCCCCTATGAGGAAAGGCTGAAGAGGTTAGGGCTGTTCAGCTTGGAGAAGAGACGGCTGAGGGGGGATATGATAGAGGTCTTTAAGATCATGAGAGGTCTTGAACGAGTAGATGTGACTCGGTTATTTACACTTTCAAATAATAGAAGGACTAGGGGGCATTCCATGAAGTTAGCAAGTAACACATTTAAGACTAATCGGAGAAAATTCTTTTTCACTCAACGCACAATAAAGCTCTGGAATTTGTTGCCAGAGAAGGTAGTTAGTGCAGTTAGTGTAGCTGGGTTTAAAAAAGGTTTGGATAAGTTCTTGGAGGAGAAGTCCATTAATGGCTATTAATCAATTATACTTAGGGATTAGCCACTGCTATTAATTGCATCAGTAGCATGGATTCTTCTTAGTGTTTGGGTAATTGCCAGGTTCTTGTGGCCTGATTTTTGGCCTCTGTTGGAAACAGGATGCTGGGCTTGATGGACCCTTGGTCTGTCCCAGCATGGCAATTTCTTATGTTCTTATGTTCTTATCATTAACTCTGATTATATAATCTTCTGTTTCCTTAGTTTGAACGGAGTATGCAGCAACTATGGAATAGCCTCTGAAGCAGGCGAGAATTCATCAAAACACAGCTGTGTCTGGCATTTAAAAAATGGGCAAGAACAGATCTGCATTCTTTGATAAGTGATAATCTTTTGCATGTAACATAGGATTGTAAGTGTGGATGGGCATTTGAAAGCATGAACCCCTGTGCTGTGCACAACCCAGGGCTTGCCATGGTTCATGCCACTGGCAAGCAAATGCATCTGGCATGGACTAGTTGAACAGGAATACTCTTGGTTTGGAAACAGGAACATGGTTCGCTTGGTATAGGAATACTCAGATGTCCAGGGGAGGAGGTCCACTCTCCCTGTGATTTGCCTTTTGCCACTGCTGGTAATTATTTCCATCTGGAGACAAGAGAGCTGTGGTCACTGACCTGTGACATCAATTGGGACGTCCCCCACTTTATTTATTTATTATTTTTATATACCGACATTTGATCTGAGATAACACATTGGTTTACATTCAGGTACTGTAGGTATTTCTCTATCCCAGAGAGCTTACAATCTAAGTTTTATTCCTGAGGCAATGGAGTGTAAAGTAATTTGCCCAAGGTCACAAGGAGCAACAGCAGGACTCAAACCCTGGTCTCCTGGTTTGTAGCCCACTCCTCTAACCACTAGGCTATTTCTCCTCCCTTTGACTATAAGAACTATGGAGGGGTGGCACCCCGCTGCCACCGGCACCACGCCTAAGCCGCATGCGCCGAAGGGGCATGTGGAATGGACCGGCTTGCACCGGAGAGACCAGGGGCCGGCAGAATTATTACCGTGAAGTTTTTTTATTGGTAAATCCATATGGGCAGAAAGAGGAAAGCACGGATTATAACTTCTTCTCCAATGCAACAACAACAATTTGGACCAATGGACCACCATGTGGTTAGAGTGGTGGAAACGCCGAGAGAGGACAGTTTGGGAGCCTCTTCTTTAGTCTCCCTAAGTCCAGGCAAGGGTCCGAAGTTTCCCCTACAGCAGGTCGGATTTCCATCGAGCGACATGGCTGCTACTATGGTAGGTGTGGTCCAAAGGGACTCTGGCCTATTGAATCAGGCCGATTCTCAATGGACCGAGAACTTGGTTACTTCTATAATTCAAGATGTACAACAACAACCTCCTAGTATTATAGGTAACTATAGCCCTCTAGTATTACAGGGGAATGTTACCTTGGATGATTTAGGGAAAATGATATTAAAACTTGATGGTAATATAATTAAAATGAATGAATCGCTACTAACTGTGATTAAGGATAACAGGAATTTAATTGAAGAACAGGGAAAGAAAATAGCTAAATGTGAAAATGAGTTGATTTCTATGACTAACAGAATGCAATTAATACATAATTCTGAGAATGCCTTTATTAATGACAGCTTAACTATTCATAAAGATTTAGAATATGTGGAGAATTTATTAAGATCAAGAAATTTAAGAATTGTTAATTTCCCTATGACTCATCTTTTATCTCCATGGGAATTGTTCACAAAATTTCTAAAAGAGAATCTGTTGTATGAAGATGAGAAGATCCCAAAACTCTCTAAAATATATTATTTGCCTAAAAAGTCCTCCAAAGAAATGGGAGGACATAATGGAAGGGAAGCCACATCTTCATCTTCACCAGGTACATCGACCTTCGTGGACGAGTCGGTCGACCTGATTAACAACAGAGCTACTCTAATAATATCGTGTGTGGCAAAACAAGATAAGGAAAAAATTAAAAAAAATAAATTTCAGAGATATCTTATTTTTTGGTCACCGAGTCCAAATCTTTCCTGATGTGGCAAAGACCACTAAGGTGAAGAGGAGGACCTTTCTATCTTTGAAAAGTAGAGTGGTTGCATTAGGGGCCAATGTTTACTTAAAATTTCCATGTTTGTGCTTGATCACTTATAAAGGGAAAAAGTTTGGCTTTTGTGATCCAATTCAGTTAGAAACATTTATAGTGGATAAAAATCAGGTATTAACATCTGAGATAGACGCCCAGTAAAAAAAAAAAAAAAAAAAGTAATAACTCCCTACTCCTTAAAATTTTCTTTTTCCTTGGTATGTTATTTCTTTTGATGATTATTATCTTCTCCCCAAATTATAGGAGATATGAGCAATGTATTAGTTGATTATTGAAATGGAAAAGATATTGTTATGTTATGAGTATGTTGATGTTACATTGTACAACATATTTTCCTGTTTTTCAAGATGTACGTCATCGATGAAAATTAATAAAAATTTAAATTAAAAAAACCCTCCTCCACGTCGACTCGCCACACTTGAAGGTTCAGTTTCCACTCTAGGGGCCAACAACCCATTCTAGGGAGCCCTTTCCTGTGCAAAGGAAAGAGAATTCTCTCCGGGTGTAGTCAGTCTACCTCTTAACACCCGCTGACCCATGTTGAATCGCTGTTCACATGGAAACCTCCTACACCTCGGCCTTCAAAATTCTCATTTGTATATCTGCTACGTCCACCAGATTTTAAAAGACCAGCAAGAGTTCACTAGACGCCAACGGAAACACCCCACCCTAGGGGCGAACCCATTCTATGGAGCCCTTTCCTGTGCAAAGGAAAAGGAACTCTTCCCAGGGCCAGCCTGTCTTGCCCCTATCAAAACCACTGAGACCAGACTACCTCCGATCTGCCAGCCTGTCTTGCCCCTATCAACTTTCTGCCGCTCTGCCTTGCTGCCATACACCAGATGACTCACTCTACTCCTTGTGGTGTTCTTGCCACTATCATGGCTCCTAAGTGTGTTGGTGCTAGTCTTTCTGCTGCTTTATCGGCGCCTTGTGGTTTTTTTCTGACATTCTTTCTGCTTGCTATATTCTCTGTTCATTGTGCTGTAGGATGTTGATGCCACTTGTCTTGCCACTTTGCCTGTCATGCTGCCTTCGAGGGTTCATGCAACTGTTATCGGTGCTCTCTTTTGAAGCTGTGGTGTGTTTTTGACACTCTCGCTGCTGCTTTGCACCTCTGTTAAAGCACTTTTGCCACTCCTGGTACCCCTTTGCCCCTTTACAGTGCCTTAGGCTATTCATGCCACTTTGGTGCCACATTGCCACAGTCTAAGTACTTTGGAGCTCTTTTCTTGTTCTGATGATTGTTCCCCAGTAGTTTCATCAGAATTGATAAGAAAACCCCAATTCTGCAGCCAAAAATAGGCTGCAAATATTTATTTATTTATTTAAAAACATTTCTATACCGTTGCTAAGTAAAATACCATCGTAACGGTTTACATGTAGGCACATATTTCATGTAGGTGAAAGTGTACTATAGTACATTCTAACAGGTGCCGTCAAAGATTCGGTTACAATATATCATTATACATAGTTGTTTAGCGAAGTAGTTCATGACCAATTGTACCAAGGTACTTACACGGGTGGTTTTATCACACATAGTATTATAGTTATGCTTATTGTAATGTAGAGTTCATAGACTAATCTACTGTAATGTTCTAAGTACTGTGTGCTGGTGCCTTTCTGTCTTTCCTCAATAATTTCTCTCTATTCTCTAGTCTCTTTGCAAAATGCTTGTTTAAAAAGCCATGTTTTTAAACTTTTCTTGAATGCCTTGAGATCACTTTGTAGTCTGATCTCTGGAGGCATTGAGTTCCAGATTATGGGTCCTGCTAGTGATAGAGCTCTTTCTCTCACTTGTGTCAGTCTTGCTGTTTTAACTGATGGAATTGTTAGGAGTAGGGATGTGAATCGTGTGATCGATCGTCTTAACAATCGATTTTGGCTGGGGGGGGAGGGAAATCTGATCGTCATGGTTTTTTTTGTTAAAAAATCATAAATCGGGGGAGGGCAGGAAAACCGGCACACCAAAACAACCCTAAAACCCACCCCAACCCTTTAAAACAAATCCCCCACCCTCCCGAACCCCCCCCAAAATGTTTTAAATTACCTGGGGTCCAGTGGGGGGGTCCCGGCGCGATCTCCCGCTCTCGGGCCACGGCTGCGTTAATAGAAATGGTGCTGGTGGCCCTTTGCCCTTACCATATGACAGGGCAAAGGTAGCACCGGCACCATTTTGGTTCCTGTCACCCAACATCACGAGTGCAAGAAATAGCTCCCGGACCCCCGCTGGACCCCCAGGGACTTTTGGCCAGCTTGGGGGGCCTCCTGACCCCCACAAGACTTGTCAAAAGTCCAGCGGGGGTCCGGGAGCGACCTCCTGCAGTCGGGCTGTATTGCCAATATTCAAAATGGCGCCGGTGCTACCTTTGCCCTCACTATGTCATACGACCCGTGAGATTGCTCCCGGGACCCCCGTTTTACCACCAGGGAATTTTTGCAAGTTTTGGGGGGAGGGTGGGGGGTTGCAATTAATTTAATTTGAAGGGTTGGAGGTGGGTTTGGGGTTTGGGGTATTTTTTTTACAACCCCCGGTTGTAACTAATTAAATTGGAAGGGTTGGGGCAGGTTTCGGATATTGATTCGGGGGCAGCCGAAATAAAATCGGCCTGAACCGTGGGAAAATGAAATGTCCTGCGGCGGGCCAATAGCAAAGGCCGAACCAAAAGGTTCGGCCGAATCACATCTCTACTTGGGACAAGACAAAGGCTCAAAGAGAGACTGGTGCCACTGCGCTCCCTGCACAACCCTGGGGCTGGCTGTAGAACATGCCAATAGTGGTGCAGGCAAACACTTGGAACAAGTCAGAAGCTGGAACAAGAACTCTGAAGACCAGGGACAAGACTTAGGAACTCAGATTTAGACTTAGACTCAAGGAACTCAGACCCAGGCTCAGACTTTAAAACCAAAGAAGGATTTCTGAAGACGAACCAGCTTGAAGATGCTGAAGACTCTACAGGATGAAGGCTGGAACCAGGAACAAGACAAAGGCTTGGATTCAGGAATGAGATGAAGACTTGGATTCAGGAACAAAGCAAAGACTTGACCGGGGCTCAGAAGACACAGGAATCAGGAACATGACGACAGACCAGGAACATCACAGGAATGAAGACATGGGGAACTTCCAAAGATGAAGACAGAAATCAGAAGATCTTGCAAAGGCAACAAGAAGCAATCAGAAGAGACCTTGTGTAGGGCTGGCTGAAGATGACATCATCGGCATTTACCACCGTGGGCCCTTTAAATCCAGGGCTGATGTGTACACATGTACCTAGGGGAAGATGCTGGCAAGGATGGAGGTCGTCAGAGCAACAATGGAGATGGCTGTCCACAGGCTGCAAAGATCTCGACGGTATTCACAGAATTCCTGAGCCATGAGAGAAAGTGATGTCAATGGTGGAGGATTACTGCCGCAAAGAACATAGCAGCGTCGAGGTCAGCAGCGTTCGGGTGAGTGAGGCCACTCATTGGGCCCTCCTGCTCGCAGAATCACAACACATAATGACATTGTAATTTGTGTAGATAATTGGTACAATTAAAACATATGATGATTTGGGACATTGTTATAAACATTTTAATGTTTGGTTTTTGTATACAGCATTTGAAAAAATGTTTTGGGAAAAACTTATGCAATTTTCTTTTTAATTTTAAATTTATGGTAACTGGGCAATGATTAGAAACACCTCTTTGGAGAGATAACTTCATTCTGAGAGATAAATTTACTGTAATTTATGACTTCCTGTCAGGACTCCATTACAAAGGGGCTTATTATTTTGTTTCTTTGTTCACTGCTATCTTACTGCCTATCCATGATATATTTTTAAATAGTGATTTATGCATATGCATTGGCTGTCTGAAAACTGCCCTCCCTCAATATGGCTGAAATTATGCCCATTGTGGAACAACGTCTATACTTTTGGCAGCATTTAGTAGAGGTATTCCTAGGGATATCCTTTGGGTGGGATCAGAAAATAATGCGCATAGACTGTATTTTCAAGTCTATACATTTTATTTCACAGAACACATCTACGCACACTAACTGCACGTGCAAATGTTCAAGGGTATTTCATATCTGCATCAAATTTCAAAGAGAAAATGTGCATGTACTTTCCCTTTGGAAACTGGTGCAAAGTTTTCAGGTAAAATGTACCCACAGACTTTTTCTCATGGCAAATAGATTGAAAATTGATCTCTTCCTAAGCATTCACCAAGTCTTTCTGAAGTCTTTTCTGCAGATATACAGCAATGTGCCTCATTTAGAGGAGGCTTTCCTGGGGCATGTTTAGGTTGGAGGAGGAAAATAATGCATGCTGATCACATTCTCTGCATGTGTTTCTTTTTTCATGGACAAGTTACTTACCCAGAAACCAAGCGCAAATGTCTAAGGGAAATTTATACCCATTACAAGTATCAAAGTGAAAGTATGCACATACTTTCTCTTTGAAAATTAGTGCAAAGTCTACAGGTAAAAAGTACTAATTTAGGGCCTCATTTTCTAAAGTATCGCAGGCCTGCGATACTTTAGGGAATGAGGGGTGGGGGGCCGAAACAGGGGGTAGGCCTGCGCTAGCCGGCAGCGATCGCACCATCACGGTACGATTGCTGCCGGTTTCGCACCCAATAGCACCACCATAGAAGGTGTAGCTATTGGGCGCGAACTCGGACGTGAAAAGGGCCTTACCTTTTCGTCGTTCGCAGCATCTTCGCGGAATCGGCCCCGGTGACTCCCCGACTCCTCCTCTTCCGGGGCCGACTCCGCCCCCATTTTGGTATCGCGTGCAATCCGTTTAGAAAATGAGGCCCTTAGATAGCTTGAAAATTGCTCTCTCTATTGGCTCATAATAGAGGCATAATACGGGCATCAAACTTCGAGATTTCATTCACCTTTCTGAAGTCAGTGTAGAACCTAAGCTTATCCAGTTTGGGGACCAAAACAATAGTAACAAAGTGCATGACAGCCGATGAAGACCCACATGGCCCATCTAGCCTCTCCTGTTGAAGTTCATGCACTTGGGTAGATTCAAATTTGAGCTTCCACCTGCAACCCAATACCAATCTCTCTTCCCAAATCTTTTAACTGACTTCCTTACACTTTTCCTACTACTCCATATTCTCCTAAGCATGCTGAAAATCTGTTACAGTGATGGTCTCCACCATTTTCACTTGTAGACCCTTCTATCTTTTCTTAAATATCGATCATTTCAGGTTAAAATAGAAAATACACTCTCAAAAAAATACCCTCTTGAAACAGGGGTGCCACAGGGTTCTGCTCTATCGGCTCTATCGGCTCTATCAGGCCTACCACATCTTCTAGATTCACCGTGATTTGGTTCAGTCCATCTGAATCATCACCCATGAAAACGTTCTCCGATACAAGTAAACACATCCTCTTCAGTAAACACTGAAGCAAAAAAATAATTTAATCTTTCCGCGAGGGCCTTAACTTCTCGAATTGCCCCATCAAGTCTAGTATCCTGTTTCCAACAGTGGCCAATCCAAGTCACAAGTACCTGGCAAGTATCCAAACATTAGATAAATCACAAGCTACTATTGCTTATTAATTACCATAATAGTAGTTCATGGACTTTTCCTCTAGGAACTTATCCAAACCTTTTTTAAACCCAGTTACACTAACTGCTATAACCACATCCTCTGGCAATGAATTCCAGAGTGTGAAAAATAATTTTCTTTGATTTATTTTAAAAGAGCTACTTGCTAACTTCATGGAATGCCCCCTGGTCCTTCTATTATCTATGAGACTAAATAATTGATTTATTTTAACCTGTTCAAGACCTTTCATAGACTTCTGTCATATCCCTCCTCAATTGTCTCTTCTCCAAATTGAACAGCACAAACTTCTTTAGCCTTACCTCATAGGGAAGCCATTCCATGCCACTTTGGTCTTCCTTCTTTGCACTGTCTCCAGTGCAACTATATATATTTTTTTTAGATATGGTGACAGGGATTGCCACAGTATTCAAGATGCGGTCTCACAATGGAGCAATACATTATAACATCTATTGTTTTATAAGCCATTCCCTTCCTAATAATTCCTAACATTCTATTTGCTTTTTTGATTGCCACAGCATGCTGGGCTGACAATTTCAAAGTATTATCCACTATGACACCTAGATCTCTTTCCTGGGTGATAACTCCTAAGGTAGAACCTAACACTGTGTAACTACAAAAAGGCTTATTTTTCCCTATATGCATCACTTTGCACTTGTCCACGTTAAATTTCATCTGCCATTTGGAAGCCCAATCTACCAGTCTCGCAAGGTCCTCCTGCAATACATCAGAATCTGCTTGAGATTTAACTATTCTGCACAATAGGACCAGCCATAGAGAAAACCCAGTCACATGTCTCAGAAAGTCAAGTAGAACAGACAGATGGGATATCCAAAAGACACCATTGGAAGAAACTCAGAGTACTTTTGGAGTTATGAATGTGAAGCAGAGTGTTTACCCAAAGTAGTCCATTGGAACTGAGCATTTTGTGACTTGTCAGAACAACTTCATACTGAATTTGCCAGCGGACTGGCAGCCAGTGAAGCTCCTTCAGGACAGGAGAAATGTGAGCTCACTTATCAAGATCAGAGATCATGGATAGAAGAGTTCTGAAATAATTGAAGGGCCCATAACACATATGTTTGTAGACCAATAATGAGTTACAATAATCTAGAGTTGGCAAAATTAATGCGTGGACCACTGATCGAAATTCATATTGGCCTAATAATGGTTGTAAAGGTCGCAGGAGACACAATTTGAAATACCAGATTTAATTACTTTTTAACTTGGTTGGAGTGGTTTTGGGCTGGCCAAAGAGTAGACTCAGACTGGACTCTGACTGTGCTCTCATAAACTTCTTTATCAATGTCAAGAAAACAAAACAGAAGCAGCTCTGCCTACCTTTGCAGTTCACAAATTAAAGACTGCAATATAACTCACAGTTCAGCAATATTACCCTTCCCTAGGGTTCCTTCTCTTCCCTGGGGCCCATGTATTCTCCTTGGGTCAAGCTTCTTATCTCCCTGTAAGGAAAATGCCCTCAGAGTGGAATTCCCTTCCTGTCTGTGGCTTAAGGTGGACCAGGCTAAATGCCTGGCCCCGGGGTTTTAAGGAGAATAACGTACACTCCTTCACAGTCAGCCATCATCAACTGTCAAGCACAACTCCTAATCTTTTAGCATATGTTACTATGGGAATCTCATGGGAAGGAAGATGGAGGTGTCGACCTATTCAACCTCTTAAGTATAATTACTTCCATTTTCTTTAGGTTTAAGGCTAACTTTGTTATGCCTCAAGCAGTTATTAAAGGCAGAAAAACAACAGACACCATGAGGCAGTCCAAGATGATAAGATAGGAATAAAAACCTGAATGCAATCCGCCTAAAGATGGTATCCCATACAGATCCTAGTCAAAAGTTTACAAACAGGAGCCAAATAGATTTTAAATAAGGCAGCTGAAAGGGCCGAGCCCTGGGGGACACCAACTAATTCGGTATGCTACCAAGAATGAGTGGTGCCATTTGTAATTCTGTATATCCTGTCTGTAAAGTAAGGGGTGAATCATTCAAAAGCCAAAACGAATATGCTACATTCCCATAACCTAAATAAAAGGATTTGATGATTAACAGTGTTGAAAGCTGCAGTGATTTCAAGGAAAGCCAAAATATATCCCTGACCACTGTTGATTCCTTTCTGAAAGACATCAAGGCTGGAGAGCAAAAGGACTTCTGTGCTCAGACCATTTTGAAAAAGAGATTGGTATTCACCTAAAATTTGATGATTTTAAATAAACTCATTCAGTTGTTTCAACACAACAGACTCAATAACTTTTGACAAAAAATGGAAAGAGGAAATCGGCTGGCAATTCCTGAAAACCTCAGGATCAAGCCCTGCTTTTTAAGTAGGGAATGCACAGCTACACATTTGAAATGTTGTGGTGATTTCCCCTCTGATAAAGAAAGATTTACAACAGTGTCAAGGCTGGAGAAATGATCTGCTTTACCCCATCATTACTAAAGTGTGGCAGGGATAGAAAGACAAGATGATGATTTCATACCTGCAAGAATCTGGATTATTTCAACCTGCGACAATATCTGAAATTGTTCCCATTTTATATTGATGGCATTAAGGGAATCAATAGCCCAAGTGCTTCCAGCAGGAAATGTAGAACATAAATCAGCAACATTTTTTGAAAAATGAGTTCCAAATTCATCACTAGAAAGAGAGTTAATTGTGCCTATTAAAGGCTTTTCAGGCAGAGTGGTTAAGCCCTTAACAATCCTGAAGAGCTCATGTGGATTGTTTTTGGCTTTCTACAGCTGAGCTGTATAAAAGATTTCTTTGCAGGATAACATTTCCTCTGGTGAACATCCAGCTGGGTTTTGTAGGCTTGAAGTGCATCAGGAGAACGAGTTCACCACCAGAACCTCTCACATCTCCAAAGTGCATGACATGTAGTCCTTAATGCTGGATTATACCTCCTTTTCCAGTGATGGTTCCATGACAGGTTTTCCTATCACACTGTCCACAGACTCTGCTTATCTCCAGCACATTTGCTGTTCTTTTCCTCCTCTACAACTTTCTCTCTTTGAAGAGGAAAGCACCTTTCAGGTGATTCAAACAGCTGCTGTGCTTTACCTGATTCCAGCTTTATTTCTGCCATCTTGGCAATTATGGATGCCCACATTGTTTCAAAATCTTTCTCAACATTTGCCCAGAAAATCTGGCTCTTGATAGTACACTCTTTTATTTCCAAGAGGCTTTGAACCTCAACTTGCATTTTGGCTTCCTTATATGCTAGTATTGAGAAGGCTACCTTTCTGTTGGAGG
Source organism: Rhinatrema bivittatum (assembly GCF_901001135.1). Taxonomy (NCBI): domain Eukaryota; kingdom Metazoa; phylum Chordata; class Amphibia; order Gymnophiona; family Rhinatrematidae; genus Rhinatrema; species Rhinatrema bivittatum. The sequence continues at coordinate 585,809,561 of NC_042616.1, read as the reverse complement.
GCCACAATGTATTCACACACACACAGCCAACTGTGTGACCTGTTCAAACGCAGTGGGGTAGATGTTAAAAGTGTGCACGCGGGTGTACATGTGCACGCGCTACCTGGCACGCAAACATGTACACCTGATTTTATAACTTGCTCGCGCAGGCGCTCGCAAGGTATAAAATCAGGGGTTGGCACGCACAAGGGGGTGCACAATTGTGCACATTATGCATGCCGAGCCGCGCTACCTTCTCCCGTTCCCTTCCCCCTAGCCTGACCTTCCCACCCCTTCCCATAGCCTTTCCCCCCAGCCCTACTCTAACCTCCCCTGACTTTTGTTTTACCTTTTGTGCCTGCCTCTGGGCAGGTGTAAGTTGTGTGCGCTGGCCGACTGCCAGTGTGTGATCCTCGGCACAGCAGCAAATATGGCAGCTCTGACCTCGGACCTTACTTGACCTCTCCTTCACCTAGCTGCCACCTGCATCATCCATCTCAGGCCCAAGACCCGACGCTGCCATCCTCTGGCCGCTCCCGGGACCAGCCGCGCAGAGGTTCACCTAAGACCGGCCGGCTCCGGCACCCAAGGGCTCAACCTACGAGGAACATGGGCTGGTACTGGCGAAGCTCCTGTCTGCCTCTGCTTCCCGTCCGGCCTTGCCTCCCGACGGTGGGGACCTGTGGAGCTCACCCTCCACAGGTTGCGCCAACACCACCTCGGGCCAAGGGTCCCCAAACCCTAACAAGTTGGGCTGAGAACCAGGAAAGCCAGGTTCCAATCCATCTTCTCCCCTGATGCTTCTTGTGACCTTGGGCAAGTCGCTTAACTTCCCCCTGCCTCAGGTTCAAACTTGCAAGTACTAGCAGGGAGGAAAGTAGTACTGACTGTACTTGTGTCATACTGGCTGGGGTTGGGGAACACCCCCTCAGGAGCAGGGCAGGACCTCAGGGCTGGACTGGGGTTTTATCTTCTGCCTAGATAGCCCCACCCCCCTGCAAGTTGAGCCCTTGGGTTCTGGGGGTCAGTGGGGCTTGGCTTCTTCAGCAGAATATCATGGCTAAGTCAGGCTAGATGAGGCAGGACAGGCTGGATGTGGCTGGAGCAGCTGGACAAGGCAGGGCAAGCACAGGAAAGAACTGAGATCAGGCACAGGCTGGATGTTGTAGCAGAGACAGGCTGGAAGCTGAAGACTGGATATAGGAACAGGATAGACGCTGAGGACTGGATATAGTCACAGGCTGGAACTGAGGGCTGGATACAGGGAACGGGCTATGGCTGGATACAGACACAGGCTGGGCAGGATTCTGAGCAGAGGCTGAGGCTGGATACAGACACAGGCTGGGCAGGATTCTGAGCAGAGGCTGGGACTGGATACAGATAGAGACTGGGCAGGATACTGAACAGAGTCTGGAATTGGATACAGATACAGGTTTGGGACTGGACACAGATTCAGGCTGGGGACTAGATACAAACTCAGGCTGGGGAGTGGATATAGAGTCATAGGCTGGGGACTGGAACTGAATACAGATATAGGCTTAGCAGGAGAATGAGCAGTGTCTTGGTGCTGAATTTGTTGAGAATGAGCGGTTTCAATAGAGAGACGTGAAACGCATTATGGATCTTCATTGCCGGGGGAAGTCTGAGACTGTAGGAGAGGTTGCCCAGACATTGGAGGATGGGAAATTGTCTGACATAGCGTGGAGAAAGCGAATATTGAGGTGAGGCATGTGGGATGAAGCCGTCTGAGTCCTACGGACGCAACATGTGCCTTGCCTTATAGCCTATCCAGGCCTCTCCTTGCCTAGTGACCTTTGGACCTTATGCCTGGCAGCCTGTGGGCCTTCTGCATTGCTGCCTTCGGGTCTCAGTATTCTCTGTTCTGTGTTGTCTTTATCTAGTCCTTGTCTGTTCCTGTCCTTGTTTGTCTGGTCTTGTCCTGCCCTGCCCAGTCTAGTTCCTAGTATCCAATCCCTGCCTTGCCATTGCCTTGTCTTGCCCCAGATACAAAAGAGAAAATAGAATGTTAGGAATTATTTATAAAGGAGTAGAGAATAAAACTGAGAATATCATAATGCCTTTGCATAGATGCAAGGTGCAACCACACCTTGAGTATTCTGTGCAGTTCTGGTCACTCATCTTAAAAAAGACATAGTGCACATAGAAAAGGTACAGAGAAGGGTGACAAAAATGATAAAGGGAATGGAAAAACTGCCTTATGAAAAAGGCTAAACAGATTAGTGTTCTTTAGCTTGGAAAAGAGGACTGAACGGAGATATAATTGAAATTTCTTAAATCATGAGTAGGTTGGAACAAGTAAATAGGGAATGGTTATTTACTCTTTCAAAGAACCCCAGAACTAGGGAGCACTCCATGAAACTAGCAAATGACAGATTTAAAATAAATCATGGAAAGTATTTTTTTTCACTTGGCGCACAATCTATGGAATCTGTTGCTGGAGGACTTATTCAGTCGCTGCAACTTTGTCGGATATGTCAGCATGTATCCAGCTAATTAGTGCTGATTATTGGTCTCTCTGATTTTAGGTTTATTTTTTAACATACAGTCCTTAGAGCTTAGGCTCATGAAAGACATTTTGAAAAATAGACTGCAGGGGAATCTTGCTCCCAAAGAAAGTTACACTCCATCACATTATTGTTATATAGAGTGCAGCTTTTTCTGGCACACATTTACAATCTTTGAAAGGTGAGTGACTTTGAGCTTTGACATGTGATGAATGCATTTATAGCATACTCTGCTTTTTTCCTCTTAAAATTGGCCTTGTAGCTCATAGGTTTGCCCAGGCACATTTTATTCCAGTTTTTTTTTCTGATGAGGTAAAATCTATTCCACCTGCTATATTCATTTGCTCTTTTCTGTGAGTGGGGTTTGAAGATATGCTCTGTTCTAACACATTTGATTTATTTACTGAACCTGAAAATACATTTTTAAATGCTATGATGGATTTTGCCTGCAAAGCTTCAGAAAAGCAAGAACAAGAAGGGAAAAATTGTTCTATAAAGTATATGTAGGGGTGTACAGGGACAAAAACATCATTTTTCGGTTTATTTTTGGGAGGTTTCTTCCCATGAATTTTGGTTTATGGAATGTTTGATTTGTTTCATTTGTGTGAAATAAATCAAACATTAAAAAAAGAAAAGATCCAAAGAAACTGAAACAGGGCCTCCCAAGGTCTCCCATATATCCTTCCTGCCCAATCGGAAATATTTCGGGGGTCAGGATCCTCCTTGGCCCCATTGACCTGGTCCATTGAGGATCTGCCAGGAAGGCCTAGGCCCAGGCCAAAACCTCGGCCTTGAGTAGGCTGAGCCAAGCATCAGTCCTGGGTCCAGGTCAAGCCCCAGTATCTGGACCTGATCTAAAAGCTGGACCGTGGCATCAGGCTGAGGCTCAGCAATTGGGTCCTGGCCTAACAGCATCAGGCCTGGGTCTGAGCTCTGGCCTAGGCAGAGGCCAGACATCAGGACTCAGCCTGGCTGCTTCCACAGATACCTTATGGATCAGGTAAGTTTGTTCAAGGGGGCTCAGCCAAGGCCTTGTCATCGGCCATGGCCTAGACTGAGGCCTAGGCCCAAATCAGGGGTCGTTACCTAGCCTCGAGAGTGACATTGTGATCTTGGCTTAGGCTTAGGCGTGATACTTTCATTTAAAATGAATGCAATTCCTGAGCTCCCAGGTTCATATAGACCTATCTCCTTAATTTATTGTGATCTCAAGCTATATGCTCTGCAGTTGGGATTTGTCAAGGGACAACAAGCAGTAACTAACGTCTGTAGAGTATTGGCCTCCTTGGCGTTCGCACAGCATGCCAATCTAGATTCTCTCCTTGTTAGTTTCGATGCTGAAAAGGTATTTGATAGAGTGAACTGGACGTTCCCTTTCAAAGCCCTCAACTCCTATGGTTTTCAGGGGCCCTTTATTTCCTTCCTGACTACCATTTATACATTACCTAAAGCCAATATCTGGGTAAATGGAGAACTCTCACCTGATTTCGTGCTCTCTTGGGGTATGAGACAGGGTTGCCCATTGTCCCCACTTTTATTTGTACTATCTTTAGATCCCTTAATACGTATACTGGAGGACTCTGGAGAGGTTGAAGGGATTCAGCTGGGGGACTGTAAGTTCAAGACGGCGGCCTTTGCAGATGACCTGTTGCTTCACATAACAAATCCCACTTGTTCTCTTCCATTAGCTATTAGTATTATTGAAGAGTATGATACACTTGCTGGTCTCAAACTCAATCTTGATAAATCGAAGGTTCTACGGACAGGATCTGGCTCCCACTCCCGATGGAAGGGACAGTTCCCACTAAAATGGGCGAGTGACAATAAAATCAAATATCTAGGCATTTGGATCTCAGCCATTCTCTCCGAACTTTATGATGTAAATATTCCCAAACTGCAGGAGAAATCGGAGACAACTTTAACATCTTGGATGCACCTACCTCTTTCGTTGACTGGATGCATACACCTGTTAAAAATGACTGTGCTACCTTGGTGGCTGTATGTTCTCGGGGTGCTCCCTATTATGCTGAAACTCTCCACCATTCTTAAATACCAGCAAATGGTCACGCAATTCTTATGGCAAGGCAAGCGACCAAGGTTAGCTTTGCGGTATCTAATGCAGCCTATCACCACAGGTGGATTTGGTCTCCCGGACCTCAAGGTATATCATCATGCTATCAATTTGACATATTGGAGATTGGCTTCTAAACACCTCCTTTTTCTCAGATACGCCTCTGGAGGCCCAGTTACTGGCTCTTCTCTCCCTCAGCTACGGTCTATATGCAAGCAGCTCAATCAGCTCGGACTTATTTCTTAGACCACTGCGACGGACGTGGAAGTGGTTACTACAGAAAGCTGCTCTGCCCTCAGATGTGTCCCCGTTCCTCTCACTTCGGGGCAACAAAGCATTTCCTTCTGGGATGGGAGTTACCAGATTCCAAGAAGGGGAATGGAAGCACGTCATTCACATATCTGCCTTCTACCAGGCTCATGGAACATTATTCTCCTTTACGGAGATGTGTACTTGCTTTGACATTCCTACCTCTGATATTAAGTGCGACACTATATTACTTCCTTTAGAAATATGGACATTGCAAACCCAAAATGAAAATTCTTGCGGGAGTGGTACAACCACGATGCACCCAAAAAGCATTCTCTGTCGTTCTTCTAAAAGAACCTCGAAGGAACCTATAAGAAGTGGGCCTTAGATGATACACGGATCAAATGACAACAAGACTTGGCCATGACAATTCCACCGGCGGCTTTCACCACCTCTTTTACGAATGCACGCCAGATCACCTGCAATGTTCTTTTATGAGAAACCCGTTATAAAATTCTGAACCGGATGTACGTTTCTCCGCGGCGGGCCTTCCTGGCAAAGATCACAAATTCTGACGATTGTATTAAGTGACAAGCGAAAAGTGCACACTTGGGACACTTGCTGTGGAGCTGCAAAACTATTCAGTCTTTTTGGAAAAAAGTTTACAGATTTGCAAATGACACTCTAGCACTCACAATACCATTCTCCCCTCTTGCAGTGCTTTTTGGAATCTTTCCCAGGACATTCCGTGGAAAAGGACCACAAGTTCTATGGATCGCAAAATTGTTCCTGCTAGCCAGTAAAGCCATTTTACTAGTCTGGCGCAGCCCAACTGGACCGTCACTCAAGCAATGGCATTCTTCAATCCTTCGTCTTTTAACAATGGAAACGCTTGCCAACAGACATATGTCTATCGGAACCCGGAAAAAATTGGTCGCCGACTGGATGCCATATATTCTCTCTCTGCCTCATGCCACGAGAAGCCAATTTTTCAACCGCATCAGTGTCTGAACTATGATTATTAGGGATGTGAATCGTTTTTTGACGATTTAAAATATCGTCCGATATATTTTAAATCGTCAAAAATCGTTAGGGCCACGATACAATACCAATTCCCCCGATTTATCGTAAAAAAATCGTAAATCGGGGGAAGGGGGAGGGCAGGAAAACCGGCACACTAAAACCCCCTAAAACCCACCCCCGAATCTTTAAATTAAATCCCCCACCCTCCCGAAACCCCCCCAAATGCTTTAAATTACCTGGGGATCCAGCAGTGGTCCAGAACGGCGGCGGTCCGGAACGGCCCCCTCAATTGAATCCTGTTGTCTTCAGCCGGTGCCATTTTGCAAAATGGCCGCCGCAAAATGGCGGCGGCCATAGACCAAAACGATTCGACGCAGGAGGTCGTTCTGGACCCCCGCTGGACTTTTGGCAAGTCTTGTGGGGGTCAGGAGGCCCCCCCAAGCTGGCCAAAAGTTCCTGGGAGTCCAGCTGGGTTCCGGGAGCGATTTCTTGCCGCGAATCGTTTTCCGTACGGAAAATGGCGCCGGCAGGAGATCGACTGCAGGAGGTCATTCAGCGGCGGTCCGGAACCCCCACTGAACGACCTCCTGCAGTCGATCTCCTGCCGGCGCCATTTTCCGTACGGAAAACGATTCGCGGCAAGAAATCGCTCCCGGAACCCAGCTGGACTCCCAGGAACTTTTGGCCAGCTTGGGGGGGCCTCCTGACCCCCACAAGACTTGCCAAAAGTCCAGCGGGGGTCCAGAACGACCTCCTGCGTCGAATCGTTTTGGTCTATGGCCGCCGCCATTTTGCAGCGGCCATTTTGCAAAATGGCGCCGGCTGAAGACAACAGGATTCAATTGAGGGGGCCGTTCCGGACCGCCGCCGTTCTGGACCACTGCTGGATCCCCAGGTAATTTAAAGCATTTGGGGGGGGGGGGTTCGGGAGGGTGGGGGATTTAATTTAAAGGGTCGGGGGTGGGTTTTAGGGGGTTTTAGTGTGCCGGCTCACGATTTTAACGATTTTCATGATAGTTTACACACCCAAATGGCAACAATACGATTCCCTCCCCCTCCCAGCCGAAATCGATCGTTAAGACGATCGAGGACACGATTCACATCTCTAATGATTATTGACTCTGTTTTCTGATTATGTGTCATGCTTGTCACTGCCAACACGGAGGTTCCGTGGTTCATTTTTTAAATTTATTTCTCAGTATGGGGGGGGGGAGGGAGGGAGGGGACAAGGGGGGGGGTTTGCTTGATAGGCGATAATAGCAAAGGATTGTTTACTCTCATATGGTATGTAACAGAGTCCATTATGTATCATATGTTGACCTGCTGTTTTACGTTTTGTTAAACTAATAAAAAAAAATGATTTACCATAAAATGAATGCAATAAATAAGGTTTGTTTCATTCAGGAGGTCCCTGATTAATTTTGGGGCTCCCTGAATGAATTAATCACCCTTGTCACATTTTGCGCATTCGTTTTAAATGAATGCAGATCCCTATATATTATGCAAAGTTTAAAAAAACGGAATTCCACACTGTAAATAATGATAAAAAATCTTACATAGTTTACATATTTTAGTAGTTACAGTCTTTAATACAGAAACATAGGTCAATACATATTTTGCAATAAAAATGTACCAGTTGTGTACTGTGCCGCATCTAAAAACTATGGGCCTCATTTTCTAAAGTATCGCAGGCCTGCGATACTTTAGAAGATGAGGGGCGGGGGGCCAAAACGGGGGGAAGGCCTGCGCTAGCCGGCAGCGATCACACCGTCGCGGTGCGATCACTGCCGGTTTCGCACCCAATAGCGCCACCATAGGAGGTGTAGCTATTGGGAGCGAAAGCTGCCGCGAAAAGGCCCTTTCCTTTTCACTGTCCATGGCGTCGGCACAGAGTCGGCCCCGGTGACACCCCGACTCTGCCACGACTCCGCCCCCATCCTGGTATCGCACGCGATAAGGGACTTTTCGTGTGCGAAAAGGTCCCTTATCGCGTGCAAGCGGCGTGGAAAATGAGGTCCTATATAGGTAAAGAAGGATTAGCCATATTGTCTAAAATTGTTAGTTATTGTAAAGTTTGCATTTATTAAACTTTTGTACTACTCCCCCAGGTTGCCCTGCAAATAAAGTACTGCATAGACACTATTTATAGTTAACATTGGGCAGGGCTAGGGTTGCCAACACTATGCTAATTAAAATTATTCTTCAGTCTGGATGGGAGTTTTAAACATTTTTTGAATATACTTTAAAACTTTTAAAATTTAAAATTCATGCAGAACATCTTATTAAATCATTTGTGTTTTACAAAATTTAAATTTTCTTTAAAATACTAATATCTCTGTTGGTCCAATACAAAGTATCACAAGCTACAGAGATTCCTTTTTTCAAATTAGAGAGAACACAAGGCCCATAAATACAACCACTAGATCCCCGGGGAACCAGAGAAATGTCTGCTGTATTTAGAGTTTCCTTACTCCGCCTGGAGTACTGACCCTTCTTGTCAGCCCCAGCCTCCTCACTTTTGTCCATAGCCCTCAACCTCAGCTGGGGCATCACCAAGTTCAGCAGCAGCAACTGGTCAAAGCCATCAGCACACACTGGCCTCAGAATAAACTCTGCAGAATTCCTAGAGCTACACAAACCTTCATTTGGACACAAGAGAAAATCTCTAAAAATGCCTCCCATCCCCTCTCCCCAAAAAGCAGATCTGGAGGTACCACACCCAGGGGAAGCAGAGACAGGAGCTGAGTGACTGGTAAAATCCCCAGTGATCATCTTGCAGCCACATCAAACTGCTACTACTACAAAGCCAAGCCTAGGAAACCCAGCGAGCTCCTGGCTCTCCCAGAGCTGGTGCAAGGATATTAAGCACCTTAGGTGAACCTTATAGCTTTGTGCCCCTCCCCTCCCCAGCCCTCCCCACACGCAGTTAAAAATTATGCATTTATAATAACAGATTTGAAATGAAAAAGGACATTCAAAGTACAGTCCAAGGTAAAAAAAATATCACTGACAATAACATGCCCTGCTGTGGGGCTGACCAGAAATCCTGCAAAATAGATACTTGGAACCATATTGTTGGGAATCCTGACCTTCGGCCCTGGCAGGCATCGGTCCAGGGCTTCCCCTCTGATGGCAAGGTGTCTTCCCCACGTGGCTTCGGATGCCGCCGACTTGCTCTCAGTGTGCGCTCCCCCAGGCGTGCGAGCGCGGGACTTGCCACTACTTAAAGGGGCTGCAGCGGGAAACTTCGGCCCAGCCCCTGAAGATGATGTCATGGCTCTGGGCTATTTAAGGCTGGCTCAGCTTCCTGCACTTTGCCTTGCCAACAGGTCGTACTCTCTCCGAGTGTGTTGTTGCTGTGTTCCTGATCCTGTCCTGCTACCTGTGATCCTGATCCTGAGTACCTGCCTGCATTCCTGATCCTGAGCTCCTGCCTGTGTTCTTGATCCTGCCTGTGTTCCTGATCCTGTGCTCAAGCGTGCCCTTCTTCCTTGTCCTCCTGTTCCCGTGCTCCAGTCCAGTTCCTCTCCTGTTCCTCGGATTGACTACCTGGTTCTGATCCCGGCTTGGCTTCCCGTCTCTGCTTGTTCACTGCCTGTGCTGACACCTGGCCTGCTCCCGGCTTCCTCTGACCTCTGCCTGCCTCGACCCGGACTTCCTGACGCCGCCTTCCTTTCTCCTCGGACTTCTCTATACGAGAAGACCCACACCTGTCTTGCCAGCCCCGGCACCCAAGGGCTCAACCTGAAGGGAACCAGGGCTGGTATAAGTGAAGCTCCCACTGGGTCTTCTCCACCAGTACCACCTCCCGGCGACGAGGACCACTGGAGGCCGTCCCTCATTGGTGGTTCCAAGCCTCATCCCAATTCAAGGGTCCATACGCCTAACACATATGGCATTAGGTATATTGTAAAGTGTGTTGGGTATGAGTTTGGGCCTTAAATCCATGAGTAAATGGAATTACAATTGCAATACAGTAAATCTTTCATACAAAAACTGTGCTAACAGCACTCACATAGTAACTACTGTTACAGTTGTGAACTCCTGTGAAGAGGTGCAGTTGACTCAAAATGCACATGAGAACCCGTGTGGCCTACACCAATCACGGCAGAAGTGCCTGGGTGGAACTAGCTGGAGCTTCACCTAGACCAATCATTGTTCCCTCAGTTGGAGCCCTTGGTGTGGACAGCTACCAGGACTAGGCGAGACATAAGAACATAAGAACATGCCATATCAAGCCCAGCATCCTGTTTCCAACAGTGACCAATCCAGGCCATAAGAACCTGGCAAGTACCCAAAAACCAAGTCTATCCCATGCTACTGATGCTAGTAATAGCAGGGGATATTTTCTAAGTCAACTTAAGTAATAGCAGGTAATGGACTTCTCCAATAACTTCTCCAATCCTTTTTTAAACCCAGCTGCACTAACTGCACTAACCACATCCCCCAGGGGCAAGACAAGGGAGAATGCCTGGGTCCAAGCAAAGGGCAAGACGGATGACAAACAGGGAAGTCCAGAGAAAGAAGCAAGGTTGGGACCGGCAGCAGAAGGCTGAATCCAAGTGACAGACTACAGTCAGAACAGGCGGCAGCCAAGCAGAAATCAGTCCAAAGCTGAGGTCAGGTCCAAGAAGTCAATCCAAAGAAGCAGGGAGGTGGGAGAGGAAACAGAGGCAGGATGCACAAGAAGACAAGAGACAGAGGAAGGGGGCAGACATCATCAACCAAAGAACTGAAATGCAGGAGCAAGGGCAGGAAGCAGAAAGCACAGGGCAGGAACAAGAACAAGCTATAACACACACTGAGAAGCAGGCTACTCAGGAGACCTGTTGCCGAGGTGCTGGCTGGTTGCAAGAGACTTACTTATATACCTTTGGAAGATGTGACATCACCTGCCACAGAAAGTCCCAGCTAGGAGGCCTATAAAGGCAGTACACGTTTACAGGAAATTATATCCTGGATTCTTGGAACAGCATGCTGCTGGAGGCTATGCCAGAGTCGCTTTGGATCAGAGCTGAGGAGTTTACACGGGGAAGGCGGCTGGATCCTAACACCTACCTATGAAAAAGCAACACTGCAAATATTACACCAGGCCTTAAAACACCAATAATCCTGCCATTAGGAAAATAGGACTGGCCAAGCTGCTATAGATACCTATGAAGAAACTACATACTAGCAGAATACTTCATCTCATTAATACAAGCAAAACAGAGACCTTCACCAAATATGTAATAAAGAGACCATAAAGTATAAATAGAAACATGCAGACAAAAACTGAACTGGAAACCGCAGCAAGCCAGAGACTGCATGTAGTGCAACAATGGAAAAACAGAAATATCACCATTCCTCCTAATACATAAAATAGAAAAATATAAACCATCAATAACAGTAAAATCATATAATAAAAAGAATGAATATTTAAAAAATGGCTGATGAAAATAATAACATTCAATGATTTTTGAAACTTTTCCCAAAAACAACAAAATACTTCAAAACAGCAGACACATCAAATAACATCAAATTATTAAAATAAGGATTAAAATATCTCTGTACTTGGGAACATTTGATTTCCAGATGCTCTGAGGATGTCAAGGATTAGTAAGAGGGAAGGAGGGCAGGGCAATGATAGTTGTATGCACAAACTTTCTTCTCACACACACACAGACACACACATACATTCTTCTGCCCCTCCAAACAAACATATACATTCTTTCCTTATCCCCACATACAGATACATAAACACTCTTCCCTCTGGAAGCACAAGCAGCAGCAAACTCCTCTTTCAGCCAGTGGTAGCCCATGGGATTCCTCCTTTTGCTGTGGACCATGCACAGTCCTGTTTCTAGATAGAAGTACTGGAGGGGGGGGGGGGGCAATGGGACAGCAAGCTAGGTATGTAAGGGAGCAAGTCATAGCGACATTTCCACACAACATACCCACCCCCACACCCCTTTAAATTAGCTATAAAAGACACTACAAGACAAAATCTTAAGGGCTTTCTATGCATAAAGAAACCCTCAATCAGTTTCAGCCACCCAGTAAACCTACCATTATAATTATCAGCCAATTGTTCTATATGGGAATGAAATCTACATTGAATGGAACAGAATCTCAATATAAACCGTGTACCTCCTCCTCTGTTATGCACGCCACATCCATAGAAATTCCCTCAACAACGGAGGTAAAACATTTCACTTTATGACTTTATACAACAGCCACAGTTCAATTACAGAATGTAGGAAACATTTTCTATTAAAAAAAAACCAAAAAAACCTCACAACTATAAAGCCCCTCTCTTTGTGAAACGGGGTTTTCATATACTACATATAATATCATTTTCATTTGGGAAAGCAACTTCACAAGAAATTCCAAATTCCACCCTGCTCTTTGGGGGTCTTTGTGCCACTCAGCCTTGCTTCCATGCCAAGACCTTGAGCCTTGCAGCTCTCTTTGCCAATGTGCTTTGCCAGTCTGGGGGGCTGCTTAGTGCTTTGCACCACTCATGTTGCGTTGGAGTCTTGAAACCACTGTTTGTGCTGCTTGGTCCCTTTATTAGTGCCTGCCCTGAGGTTTCTTCTGCTACCTTTTCTACTTTATTTCACCTTCATGCTGCCTTCAAATGACATTTTGGGTGCCAGTTTGCCAACTGAGATGCCATCAAGGGTTCATATCACTATTGCTGGTGTCCTGGTTTGGAGCTTTGGGATGTTCTTCCCACGCCTGCTTTTATCTTGGTTTTTTTATACTGGGGTGTTTTGTTCCCAGAACAAAATTTTTTTAAAAAGTCAATAAAAGATACCAGTTTCCTCACTACCAGGGCATGGTGGCACCTGTTTCATAGTTCTTCCTTTCCTCCTAAAATCTCAGCCTGGTTCTCCCACTCTATTGAGAATGAGTTATTATACTGGGAAGTTTTTTTTGTCCAAAAAAGTCCTCATTCTGAAGGACAAAATAGAGGCATAAGTGGAAAAAATGCTCAAGACTAACCATTTTGATATCCTGAATGTGATAAGAGCGAGAGATTTCATGCAAAACCTGAAAATGAGGAGATGGAACATCCTGAGGTCAGTTAAATAATATTGAAAATGGTTTATAAATAAAGCAGCCCTCACCACTTTCCAGGAAAACCACATTGTAATCATTAGAGAAAAATAAAGCAGCCCTCACCACTTTCCAGGAAAACCACATTGTAATCATTAGAGAAACCATTGCTTTGTTCTTAATGTGATACAATTTTCTTTTCGCAAGCCCATTCTACAAGAAAATCTAAATTTCACCCTGCACTTTAGGGGTCTTTATGCCACTTAGCCTTGTTTCATGCCCAGTTCATACAACTTAGAGTTCTCTTTGTCACACTGCCTTTCTTTTGGACCCCAGACCTAACACTTTGCCAATTGTTGGGGGGAGGGGGGCGGCTGCTTTGCACCTCTCATGGTGCTTTGGAGTCTTCAAGCCACTCTTTGTGCTGCTTGACCCCTTTATCAGTGCCTGCCTTGCATGTTTCTCTGACACCTTTTCTGCTTTGTTCATCCTTCATGCTGCCTTAAGATACTAATGCCACATTGGGTGCCAGTCTGCCATTTGAGATGCCAATAAGGGTTCATGGCACTATTATTGGTGCCCTTTTTTAGACTCGGAGTATTTTTCATACTTTTTCTGCTTCATTGCTCCTCTCACAGTGACTTGGTGAAATTCTGTCAATGCTGGGGCCCCTTTGCCCCTTTACAGAGTCATAGGCTATTCATGCCACTTTTGTGCCACTATCCAATCTTGCCAAACTTTCTAGGTACATTGGAGTCATTGACAGTAATGGCAAACGAAAATGAATCAAACTAAAATTTTTTTTTTTTTTCATTTTGAAACTTAAGAAACAAATTAGGGTCTCCACAAAATGAATTTTCAAACAAAACAATCTTTTTCCTGCTGCACACCCTAACCGCAACCCTCAGGAAGAACAGACAGTGCAGGTGGAGAACATGAGCAATGCCCCTGGCCTTCTCCCTCAGGACCCACACTCATTCAACTCCAGCACCAGTGTCAGCAGCCAAGGATGCAGAGTAGAGATTGTGTAAGACATGCCTGATCTGCAATCACTTTAAAGGGAGAGAGGACCTGAGTTATGCTCAGTGTATTCACCTCAGTAAGGACCTCAGTCAAAGAAAGACAATGGAGCATCTGGCAAACGCTGGTATGCAGCATCACATGCAGAAACTGCACCCACTAGCATTGGCATCAGGGGAGGATGGCAGTATTTGCCTCTGTCACTCAAGCAAAAGCTTTGAAAGGGGTTAACATGGGGAAGACTTTACCTCAAGTTGATCCCATGGCCCCTTCCACCAGTCAGGTGGCAGTCCAGCAGCTCCCTGCCATTCGTCTACAGCAGCAATCCACCATAGAAGAAATGGGGTAGTGTTCTGTATCACTATTCTAGGGCAAGAGGAAGGCAGCAATAAAAGTAGTGACAAGGTGCATCAGAGAAATGATTGCTATGGATGGCCAGCCCCTGCAGATAGTGGAGAACGTGTCAGGTGCACATGTTATCCCCCAATTACAAAGCGTCACCCAGGACTACATTTAACAGTCAGGTTATCTCCACCCTGTACAAGCACAGCTGGCTAAGATAGAGGGGAGGAGTATGCATTTCAGCAGTGACATCTGGGCCAGCTTGACTGCTACGCTTGCTTACCTCTTCCTGATGGAACACTTGTGGGAAGTGGCTAAGTCGAGGAGAGTCAGCAACTTTTACAGAGACCAAGTATCTGGGTGCAGGAGGGCTGTGCGGCACAGCCAGGTGATAGATATCTCTCAAACCTCATGCAATATCCTATCAGCCATAATAAAGATACTGAAGGGTAGGCAGCTAGACTGGAGAGGTAGGAGTCTTCAGGCAGGTTTTTTGTGACAGACAGTGATGCAAATATGATAAGGGCAATGGAAGATCAGGGCTCTTGGGACATCTATTGCTTAATGCTTTCCACATTTGCTGCACCTGGCAGTGAAGGATGCCCTAGGGTTGGAGTTCTACAGTCCTGAAGAATCTTATAATGGAGCATTTCCATTGAAGCATGAAAGGTGGATAGCTTCTCTGTGAGAAGCAGGAAGAATTTCAGATGTCTCATAAGCATCTGATTCAAGCTCTTAGCACCTGCTGGAATTCTGATGTTGCAAAGATTAGTGGAGCAGCACACACCCTTTCATGATTTGTCTCTGGAAACAGTGATAGGTGTGAATCACCCCCTGGGGCATCATTATTGGGTAGAATTGAAGCAGCTAATTAAAATCCTGAAGCCCTTCAAGGATACCATGAAGGATATGAGTTCCAGCAGTGCCACCCTGGATGAGATCATCCCAATGGTAAATATTCTAGAGGAAAAGTTAGAAGGTTTCTGTTAGTAAAAGGGAATTGAAACAAACGTGTTGCACTTTGTAGATTCTGTGCAACAGCAGTTACAAATGAGATTGAAATATCTGACAGAAAACAATACTTACATGATTGCCCCACTTTATGATCCATGGGTGAAAGAGATTCTCACCTATATGAAGGAGATACTGACAGGGTGTGTGAACAAGAACACCAGAGATAGAGGCACAGTGGGGATGTAGTGCAGAAAAGAGAGGCCACCTCAGAGTAGTCCAGGCATAAGCAGCACCCTGTCACCCAGCACGTCCTCCCTACCTCAATACAGCAAAGCTACATTGCCCTCGCAGAATGTTATCACCTGACACAAGACGTAGCTAAAGCAGCTGGCAAGAGAGACTCTCACCCCATAACTGCAAAGGAAACTCCAGAATACATTTCTGTGACATACTATCTAACAGATCCTACTAAGGAAATGGGCCTAGCTGTGCTGGCATATTTGGCACGCAAGTCCTTGTTCTGGCCAGGCATGGACTTATCTTTCTGGCTCACCAACCAGCATGACCAGTGGACATATCTTCTCAAAGGCAGGAGACATCATGAGGCCCCATCATTCAAAGCCGGTGTCAGAATGGGTGGAATAGCTGGTCTTTTTGAAAATCAATTTGTCTTTGCTGGGCTTTCCAGAATTTCCATGTGAATGGCAAGACCACCGAAAGCACCTTGGGAGTCTTTCTGCCACTCTGTCTAGCTTCCATGTCCCAGATATACCACCTTGGCACTTTTGATGCCTGTATGTTGTTTGATCTCTGCTTGGATCTCAACCTAGTTCTCCTACCCTACTTCTTTCTTTGTTCTACTAGGCTATTTTATCCCCAAAATAAAAATGTTAAATAAAAGAAAAAATAAATATGTTTCTTCTCCCACCTCATCACTTTTCTAGTTCTCCTCCTTACAGTTTTCTTATACCCTTTACAATCCCAGCCTAGTTATCCCACTCTGCTTTCTCCCTTGGTTATATAGGGGTGTTTTGTCCCCAAAATAAAAGTAAAATGAAAAAAATGCAAGTTCCTTCTCCCACTCAACTTCTTTTCTGGTTTTTCACCTTGAGCAGCATAGTCAAAGTGCATTCAGTGCTCAATAACCAGATAACTAGATCTTATTCAACTATCTAGCAGGCTGCTGAATATCTTGGTACCATTTAGCCACATAAAGAGTGGGTGGGTGGATCAGGGCAATGCCACTTATCTGGTTAAGTTAATTGGATAAGTTATAGCAGCCATAGAGTTGGTTAATTTTAACCAGATATAACTTATCTGGCTAAGTAGCAGTTTGTGCATGGATATTCAGTGGCTTACCTGTGCCACTGAATATCCCTTTCAACTTAGCTGGATATGCTATGTCAGACTAAGGGCTAGATTCATCAAACTATCACATGTGATAGGAAGAGGGGCATGTTTTATAGTAATAGCCTATTTATCGCAATGTGCACTATCTTAGCGCTTCACATAGGTATTACCACAGAGTGCCACAACTTTTTCTCACTTTGCAGTAATACCACAATTGATGCAATTCCTACATACAACCATAGGGGGGGGAGGTATTTTCTTACTTAGTGCTCCTCTGGAGCAGAAGTAATCTGTGCGCGCCGGCCGGCTGCCGGCATGTGCTTCCCCACCCCTCCCCATCCAGACCACGCCCCCGTTGCCTGCCCATTTTTACAGCCCAGATTCAGCTATTCTCTGCAGCACAATGCTGCCATTTTAAGGGCTGCCTCATCACTGTTGAAACAGCCCAATGCTGTATTTCTGCGTCTGCAATTTAATGCTGATTTGACACTATTTTTATCAGCTTCTCTTATATTTTTTATATCTATAGGCTTAGGCAGACCCTCCAGAATCATGCCATGCCAATGTTGCCTTCAGACTCCCTTTCCTCTTCAGGAAGGAAGAGGAAAGGAGCAAATGAAAGAGAAAACAACTGTGGCAGCAACCATCCAGACTCTATTGCCACTCCAACCTCAGGTAATCTTATTCATTTTTCTAACACCCTTTTTTCTTTTAAATTTAATTTTTCCCCTTATGTTAAGACCAGGTTAAACTTTACTGCCTTATGGTGAATTTTCAAAATGCTACATGTGTTAAAATTAGCATATATGCACGTAAATTTCCTCTGTTCACAAACAGAAAACTATATAGTTCAAATCACAAAGAAATATAGCATAAAGCACAATCAATTAAGCAAAACTCATAAGAGGAAAGAAATATAATTCAAAGCACAATCTTTCCTCAGCAAGGAATTGTTGTGAGCGCAGAGGTGCAGTCGCTTGCTCAAGAGGGATTGTGAGCCCTTGGGCCATGGCGCGGCTCAAGGAGGAGCCCCAAGACACACACCATGAGAGGTGAGAGTGTTCAGGCACAGGCTGGAGTAGGAACAAGATTGGACCAGGATCAAGACATGGAGCATCAGGAACTGGAACAAGGCAGGCTCAGCCCTCCACTGGACCTGCATGCACCGGTGAGACCCAGCAATGCAATGCTGGTCTCAAGTGTAGCCCTCCGGCAACTTGGTAGCCCTTCTGGACCCGCTGCTTGGGAATGACGAGTGTGTGAGGCCAGATGGAGGTTGAGGGCAGGAACAAGACGAGACATGGAATTCAAGAAACTTGGAAGACTCAGAAGAGGGTACGTGGAACTTGGAAGACTCAGACGAGGATACATGGAACTTGGAAGACTCAGACAAGGTTTCAGGATACTTGGAAAACTCAGGTGAGGATTCAGGATTCAGGCACTAGTACAGGCTGAGTACTGCGCCACAGTGCGCCCTACACAGCTGCCCATGAGTGGTCGTGGACCACGCCGGAAGAGAAGTAGAATCCAGGTGAGAAAATGGAGACTTGGAACTGTAAACATATCAAAGATTCAGGAGAAGCCTGCACTGAGGCACGCCTTACACAGCCACCCGTGGCTGGTCGCAGACCATGCTGAAGCGGAGCAGGTTCTGGCTTGAGTCTTGGGCATGGAAAGAAGCAGAAACAAGATACTCCATGCCATGTGCAGAGGCTTCCCGGCGACGGCTCCTGCCGCAAAGAGCAGTCCCAGCAGCACCTCCTGCCATGGAGGTGGAAGGATGGTGGCGGTCCAGGTGGCCTAGGCCACGAGCAGAGGACGTCCTGCAGTGTCAGGCAGGTGAGAGGCTGCTCGCAGGATGGGCTCTGCGAGCAGCATTGAACAGGAATATTAATAAGGGTTTAGCAAGCACACAGTAAATAGCTTTGTATGCTCTCTTCCACATGCTATTTGGCATGCAATAACTAATGCCTAAAAATAAAATCCAACTGGGATGTGATAGGGAAAATTGAATTGGTGGAGTGGTGGCATTGTATGCAAAAGATGGCATGGGGTCAAGTATGATAAAAATCCTGCAGGAAACAAAATGCATTGTGGAATCCTTATGGAGAGAAACTCCATATGTGTCAGGTAAACATATAACAGTTTGCTATATAGTATTGGTCACCTGGCCAAAATGAAGAAATGCACCAGGATCATATTAACATTTTATGGGGGGGGGGGTCATAAAAGGGGTTTACCAGTGTTATATAAAAGGTAAAACAATAATCAACTATATTTAGTAAGGCTCATTTAAATCATATTGATGCCTACTTTTTTTTTTTTAGTTTGTTTTGAAAACTCAATTTACCATACATGAAATATGAAAAGCCGATGAGTGGTCCTCTGCAGGTGCTAAGTTTGGCAAAAGAATGCTCCAAGCTACTGTTATTCCTACCCTGGCTGAAAAAGTACTGCTTTAAGTACCTTCAATCAAGCCTGGGGCATATAACAGAACCTATCATTTCCATTTCTGTTAACTGATACATCAGTCTGGATGATCTCAGCGCAATGTTATTAAACTATATATGGTACTTTTATTTTTCAATAAATAGCGAGATGGGGTTATTAGGGATGTGCAATCGTTTTTCCCAAATTAGGCAATGTCAATGAAATTGCCTAATTCGGAATGGTTCGGGAGAACCAAAAAACGATTGAATTTTTTCCGAAATTTCAGAAAAAATTCATTTTTGAGTTAGTGCGCACTTACTCCCAATAGTGCTCACTAACCCGAAAATTGGGCCCCCCGAAAAATAAACCATGAACTGCGGGAAAAATGAAATTCCCACAGGGGGGGAGCCCCCGAAACGAAGCCCGACACCAAATTTTTACTGGAAGCACATCTCTACTATTTATTTCTCTGATTCTTTTGCCTGTGCTACTAAGGAAACATGTGAAGTGGAGCCTGAAGTATTGCTATGCATTTGATTATAGCACCTGAATGGAAAGTTTCCAGTAAACTGGGTGGGGGTGGATAGTTGGGTTTATTATTTAATAGAAAAGGAACTGACAGCTGTAAACCAAAATTCTTGTATAAATGTATATGCCACCGGATTTTGTATTTTTATTAATCTAATAATTAGATGTAACTCATGGAGTGAAACTTGAAGGTCTTAGATGGAAACACTGCTGCTATTAGAATTAAACTGATTATTTTTTTATATTTGAAACACCAAGATGTTCTTGCTACAGGCTACGATAGCTGCCAAAGATGTCAGAAGCCTTAGATTGAAAGCAGCATTTTCCCCTAGATACTGTACTAATAATACATGCCAAGGGCCAATAGCATCTTCATATATCATGGCAAAGCTTGCAATGTGGCAGTATGAATTTTCTGCTTTTCTGGTTCCCAATACACTGCCATGATAGTATAAATAGGGTACTCAAGGTTAAAAAAAAAAAATGGTATTAACTGACCATGTAGTCCCGGCAGGTAGGGTGATGGGAGTGGGGCAAGTCTGTGTCATTTGAGAATATGTAGTGGGCATTTTTTAATATCAAAGGTGGATTTTCAGTAATCCAGCCCAGGCTTTCCCCAGAACAACAAGTGCTGGAATCCAGTGCAAGTATAATTCTGAAGCTGTTTCCTAGAGAACGTAGGGTGAGCGAGAAAACAACCTGGTGATGAGACAGACAGAAAAATACAATGACAGCTTGAGAATCTGAGGGAGAGCTGAGCTGCAGTGTCACAGAGAAGGAGTGCTGCACTAGTACTCCTCTCCAAACAGTGTAAAAGTTGCTCAGAACATTGAAAAGCCTGGCAGGAAAATAGTTAACACTCTGGAATGAGTGGGAGTGTGACTGGATAGTATTTAATTATATTTAAGAAACCTACAGAGGTAAGTTTAGGATTAGGTAAACTTAATAGTAAAGACAGCTAGCTACCTGCGGTTAAATACTGTCAGTTTTGATAATTAGAGTATGTGATTGGAAAAGAAAAGCAAGTTAAGCAAAATACTGTTTGAGAGAGTGAGAGCGTCACCTGAAAGACACAAAACTCCCTGATGCTTTGTAAATAGAGGAAAGCACAAAGCTGAAGTCTAAACTGAGTCTTGTGCATGTTAGTCTGGAACCTCTAGCCAATCAGTAAGCAACAGAGTTCAGACAAAAGAAGTTACTAGCTTGCTTTCAAAGGAAGAACTGTAGGTGATTCCCATTAAAGACAGAGAATCTCAGAATTTATCTCCTCAAACAGCGAAAAGGCATAATGAGATAATATTGTAAGGAAAGAAAGGAATTTGAAGAGAGAGTGAATAACATAAATGAAGGAATGAGATCTCTCTGAAAGCAAGTATATCAATCACCCCTATTGTTCCTGACCAGCTTAGTTCTGGAATACATTATTATCCTTTGTTTTTATAGTTAGCTCAAAAGTCCAACAAGCCATCGAAGTCACAACACCTTAAGGAACACATTTAGTTTTCGGAAGAACTGTCGGTGCAAGGGAGTTATTTTTCTTTCTTGATTTTCTTTAATAGTAAGTTGGTAGGTTCAGATCGGCGATACTCAAGATTCAGTCAACGCACCTCAGCTACATGCTCAAAGAATGCCAGCCAAGTCCAAGAAGTAAATGTTAAGTGTATATGTATACACACCAGCTAGACATACAGGCCTGTTTATCAAAGACAACAGTGGACACACCAGTAAAGAGAGGACAGTAAAAGAAAAGAAAAAAAGAAATAGAAGTGTAAAACTCACAAAGAGAGACAGACAATAAAAAGAAAAGGTATAAAAGAAAAGATACTTACCCAGAAGTGCTCTTGAAGACAAATTACATACCTAGGGAGACATAACCGAGAGAGAAACACAAAGAATCAATTGCTAGGATCAAACTAATGAGACAGTCCTAAAAAAAACAAAAGATACTATTGCATAAACTGTTGCTTATCTGACTGTGTTGCTCAATAGAATCCTGGAACTCCGGAGTTCTTTGCTTCTTGTTCTTGGAATACTAGGGGTTAGAAATAAAGAAAGGAAAGTTATAGAGGGGTTTTTTGTATTTGTGTTCATTGACTAGAAAAAGTATTGTTTGCTAAAAAAAAAAAAAAAGGAAAACTGTTGCTTTAAAATAAATATGTTAAATTAGTATTTATAAAAAAGAAGTTATTTCCTTTGTTCATTTATCCTTGAATCCACTCTTAACCTTGAGAGATTTTTTGGGGTGGGCTGTGGACCCCTAACCTTCTGGGAGACCTAGTCAGGAAGAAGGCACTGACTACTAGGGATGTGAATCATGAGCCCGATTGTCTTAACGATCAAAATCGTCTGGCAGGAGAAGAAAATCGTGTTTGGCATGATTTTTTAGTTAAAAAATTGGTTTTTCCGATTAGTTAGTGCGCACTAACAGAAAATGATACAATTTGACACTTTTCAGGTCAGTTTAGGAATGAATATGTATTCCTATTGGCTGCCCTCTTATTTATTCATGTTACCAAGGTTCCCACTGACAGTATATGGGGGATGGGAAATGGAAACAGTTGGTAGCTTGACAAAACAAGTAATGTGATCAGTCAATGTGACTAGAACTTGTGCCCTAGCCCTGATACCGGGAGTGTTGTGATCTTCCTGCACGCAGTGCCCTATCCCTGATACCGGGGGTGTTGTGATATTCCTGCACTGAGCAGGGATACGGCACTGCATGCAGGAAGATCACAACACTCCCGGTATCAGGGTTAGGGCACTGTGTGCAGGAAGATCACATCACTCCCGGTATCAGGGATATGGCACTGTGTGCAGGAAGATCACAACTCTCCCAGAATCAGGGATAGGGCACTGTGTGCAGGAAGATCACAACACTCCTGATATCAGGGATAGGGCACTGTGTGCAGGAAGATCACAACACTCCCGGTATCAGGGTTAGGGCACTGTGTGCAGGAAGATCACAACACTCCCGGTATCAGGGATATGGCACTGTGTGCAGGAAGATCACAACACTCCCGGTATCAGGGATAGGGCACTGAGTGCAGGAAGATCACAACACTCCCGGTATCAGGGATAGGGCACTGTGTGCAGGAAGATCACAACACCCCTGGTATTAGGGATAGGGCACTGCATGCAGGAAGATCACAACACCCCGGTATCAGGGATAGGGCACTGCGTGCAGGAAGATCACAACACTCCCAGTATCAGGGATACGGCACCGCATGCAGGAAGATCACAACACTCCTGGTATCAGGGATAGGTCACAAGTTCTAGTCACATTGACTGATCACATTACATTTTTTGTCAAGCTACCAACCGTTTCCATTTCCCATCCCCCCAACCATCACCTCAGTGGGAACCTTGGTAACATCAATAAATAAGAGGGCAGCCAGCCAATAGGAATACATATTCATTCCTAAACTGATCTTTACTGACCTGAAAAGTGTCAATTTGTATCATTTTCTGTTAGTGCGCACTAACCATGGTTAGGGCACACTAACTCCCATTGTTAGTGCGCACTAACTAACTCCCGTTAGTGCACACTAACCCGATTAATGATTTTTTAACGATAAATCATTAGAATTCCTATTGTATCGTGTTCTTTAACGATTTAAGACAATTTTAAAATTATCGGATGATAATTTTAATCGTTGAAAAACGATTCACATCCCTACTGACTACACCCCTGGGGGCAACATCTGAGAGCTTGCTGCCCTGGTCATCATGACTATACTCTTGACACCAACCTTGGCCACGACAGCAGTCTTCACACAACACACACATCTGTAACAGACTTTTGAATTGCATGTCATGGTTCTGTAAAAAAAAGTCCATGATGCTTTTTAGTGATTTGCAAAATATATTCCTAATTGTACAAAATTCCTCTCAAATGTTTGAAATATATGGTATGTTTCAGCAAAGCTTTAATTTTTTAAATGACTGTCTGATCTTTACAACACTTTTATCTGCATAGGGGAATGATGGACAGGGCCCAGGAGTGACACATATGCTGGAAGTGGGATAAAGAGACTAAGAGAAATGCTGCAAAATGGAAAATATAGGTGTTTTGAGTGCAGATATACACTTCGATAGCAATTAGTGCAGGGTAATTTTAGTCCTTATTGACTAGCCCATTAAGTAAACAAAATCTTCTTTAACTAAAAGTTTTGCTTTTTATACATAAAATATACACCTCTTGAGGCCACTAAGTAGCCTGAAGTCCAGGATTTGCAATGAATTTAATTTTTTCCTTGACATTTTCATGTAAAGTGTTAGTCAATAAGTGTCAAAATTGCCCAGATATAACAGTAACTATGGGAAATGAGTTAGGATAAATATGATGAATTTAATTTATCAAGAGTCAATAGTAGGATAAAGCTGTCTAGATAGGGATAAAGTCTGAATGTAACTTTTACAAGCAAACCTTATCCCACATTTTCAAACGGAACTTTTATAAATAGGTTTGCTTTTAAAATTCTTGGGTAAGAACCCAGCTATGTACACAAACTCACCTGTACAAAGTTACCCTGATCTATTGAGGGTATAAATTGTGTGGGGTAACCAATCCACATACTTTTCACATAAAAAGTATGCACACAAGTCCCAACTTCCCCCCAACTCTGCCCTAACGCTGCTCCCAAAGTCACGTAAAAATAAGCAGGAAATCAGGTTATGCACATACTTTATTTATTTATTTTATTTATTTAAAATATTTTCTATACCGTCACTAAGTAATATACCATCACAACGGTTTGATCCAGGATGGCTCTGTAGAAAAGTGAGTAGGCAGAGTTCATGAATAGACCTAGATGACAAAACTCACATAAGGTCTCAAGGAAGCTCAGGAACTGAAAAGGTTTAGGCCCTCGAGGAGCGAGTACCTGGTTCCAGGGAAAGCTCTGAGAGAGCGATGGTAACTCACAATTGTTTGTAGCAGCGAAAGCTTCCAAGCAGTAGAGAATCTTCAGAGTGTCCAGGAACATGGGCACTCTGAAGGAGTGAACTTGAGGAGCGAGTACCGGTTCCTATCTGTAATCTGAAAGTAAAGAAAAAGAATGAGGCCCCCAAGGAGCAGGTACCTCTGGTAAGTCCGAGGAGGAAGAGTAGCTTGGGGGGAGTAGTCCGTAGGTAGTGAACATATTCCCAATCCAACCCCTTGCTAACTCAGTTAGATAGCGAAATAGAGACCTTTAAATATTGGATGCGGATAATGTCATCTCAGGGGGACGCCCCAGAGGTTCGTGCCCTTGCTGGCACTTCAATCAGAGCGAGCGCGTGCCCTAGGTCTTCAGGCAACATGGCGGATCAGCAACATCGAGCCGGTCCATCAGACCCAGAGGGAGTCGCCACAGAGGTAAAGAGGGCGGAGTGAGGACATCGAGCAGCGACGGTCGCAACAGTATCCTCTAATGATGTGCCTGTTTGTCCAGGCTTTATATCCCTACAAGGGCCTGACCTCTATCCTCGAATGTGGTACCTGTCCATCCAGGCCTAATGTCCCAACGAGGGCTTGACCTGTATCCTCGAATGCTGTGCCTGTTCGTCCAGGCTTTATGCCCCTACAAGGGCCTGACCTGTATCCTCTAATGCAGTGCCTGTTCATCCAGCTTTATACCCCTACGAGGGCCTGACCTCTATCCTCGAATGATGTGCTTGTCCATCCATGCCTTATGTCCCTCCAAGGGCTTGACCTTTATCCTCAAATGCTGTGCCTGTACGTCCAGGATTTATGTCCCTACGAGAGTTTGACCTCGAATGCTGTGCCTGTCCATCCAGGCTTTATGTCCCGAAAAGAGCTTGACCTTTATCCTCGAATGCTGTGCCTGTACGTCCAGGATTTATGTCCCTACGAGAGTTTGACTTCGAATGCTGTGCCTGTCCATCCAGGCTTTATGTCCCGAAAAGAGCTTGTCCTTTATCCTCGATTACTGTGCCTGTCCGTCCACATTTGGAATGTACGAACATAAAAATCTGACAAGATATTTGGAGCTTGCGTATTTCATATGCTCAATAGTTTTCATGACCTTCATAATATGGGGGCCATGTTCCCTAAATCTTTCATAGGTGACAACATTAATGTTTCTTCTAGTACTATAGAAAAGGTGGTAGTTGCACTCTAGTTCATCCTCTGTCCCATAGTTTACAGAGGCACTGTAGGGTACAAAGTCAACATAGGTCGATTTTGTAGATTTGTGCGGGAGATGATATCTGCGCATCTTTTGATCCTAAGGGCTGAACCCTCATTGCAAAGGGAAACCTCAGTCTCCAGCAATTCAAAATACTAATCCTTCACAGCATGGATCCTTAAATAAAACAAACAATTTTATTTTAGTTTCAGGGCAGAGCAGAGAACCTCCTCCATCTTGCTCATGAAGCTATGATCTGTTTGCACATGCTTAAATCCTAACAATTTGTACCATTATACACTCTAGGGGCCAACCCATTCCGGGGATCCCTTCCCTGTTCATCGGAAAGGGAACTCTCCCCGGGGTAGCCAGCCTATCTCTTAGTACCTGTTGACCCATGTTGAACCGCTGTTCACAGTGAGACCTCCTCTATGTCACCACGCTTTGAAGGCTTGTGCTCTACTCTAGGGGCCGACCCATTCCGGGGAGCCCTTCCCTGCTCAAAGGAAAGGGAACTCTCCCTGGGGCCAGCCTGTCTTGCCCATATCAAAACCACAGGGACCTGATTACCTCTGCTCTGCCAGCCTGTCTTGCCCCTATCAGCTTTCTGCCACTCTGCCTTGCTGCCATACACCAGATGACTCACTCAACAAGTTGTGGTGTTCTTGCCACTATCATGGTTCTTCAGTGTGTTGGTGCTAGTCTTTCTGCTTGCTATGTTCCCTCTTCATTGTGCTGTAGGATGTTGATGCCACTTGTCTTGCCGCTTTGCCTGTCGTGCTGCCTTCGAGGGTTCATGCATCTGTTATCGGTGCTCTCTTTTGAAGCTGTGGTATGTTTTTGATACTCTCGCTACTGTGCTTTGTGCCTCTGTTAAAGCACTCTTGCCACTTCTGGTACCCCTTTCCCCCTTTACAGTGCCTTAGGCTATTCATGCCACTTTGATGCCACTTTGCCAGAGTCTAAGAACCTTGGAGATATTTTCTTGTTCAGAAGTTTCATCACAATTGATAAGAAAACTCCAATTCTGCAGCCAAAAATAGGCTGCAAATACTTCCCCCATTGACTTTAATGGGAATTGGAAAACAAATAAAACATATCAACAGATTGAGTCCTCCCTTGAATGAATTTGGGACCCGACGAATCAGTTCCTTCTGCACATCTCTATATATGCTTGATGGACCAAGTTGGTCTTATTCTATTTTGCTGCATTGACTTTTAGGCTTTTGTTATAAGCTTATTGTACCCTCAAAATTTAGGCCTGGATTTATCAAAATGCAGTAAATATTGCATGTGAAAGTACCATTTTTGTGAGAGAGAGAGAGATTAGCCATGATGTCCTAAGCCTAGATAAGTATTTATATCTCTCTGGGAGGCCCACCTAATAACTCGAGGTGAGGTTTAGGTATTAGTGTAGGGGTTAGGGGCTACTTTGACATTCAATGTGAGACGTACGAACAGAACAGTGCTCTCTTTTGAACATTTGATGAACCTCGGAGTGAGGAAACTCACCCAAAGATGAGATTTGTGCAATGTTCTGCACAAATCTCATCTTTGGGTGAGTTTCCTCACTCCGAGGTTCATCAAATGTTCAAAAGAGAGCACTGTCTGTTCGTACGTCTCACATTGAATGTCAAAGTGGCCCCTAACCCCTACACTAATACCTAAACCTCACCTCGAGTTACTAGGTGGGTCTTCCAGAGAGATATAAATACTTATCTAGGGTCAGGGCATCATGACTAGGTTCTCTCTCCCTTTTCCTCTTCCTCTTTCCCCTCCCCTCCCTCCCTCTGATAGCTAGGTGGACACCCTAGGAGCCTCAAAGTACCAACATCACAACAAGTAATACAGCCATAACACAAGCTATCACATGGCTTAACACTCCTGAAAAAGTTGTAGATAAAATCAAAGCCATGTGATAGGGCTTTGCAAAACAGTAAACCCAGCCCATTCCCACCCCTAATTCCTCCTCTTTTTCAGATTTGCATCGCACCATACGATATGGTGCTATTGAATGCATTAAAGGCATTTTCGCATGCGTTAATGGCACTTTTCGCATGTGATGAGCCCTTAACACATGCGAAAACGCCTTAGCACATTTTGATAAATGAGGGGGTTAAGAAGCTAATTTCTCAGTTATTATGCACTACAACACATACCAGAGCTTTTTCCTGGAAGTTTGACTCCCAGTTAGATTTTTGGAGAGCACATTTGCAGTATGCAAACAAATTTGGCATCAGTCATTCTTTCATAATTCATGGATGCAGATTATCATAGTGTGTCCATATAGTATGAAAGACAACTGATGCCAACTTTGGTTGAAGGGATATCTGTTTATGAATAAAATGTGGACTAGGTGTCCCCCTATGGTGAGATTTAAATACCTGCTGCTGGTTATGAATGAACTTTTCTTCATTACCCATATAGCATTTTCTGTTCAGGTAAGTGGTTACAAGGAATGTCTTCTTTAGATAAAATCCTATACGGGTGATATAACAGTTTCAGTCACTGCATCCTGCCGATGAAGCCTGTATAGGTGAAACAAGGTTCTTTGTTGGGATTTCTTTGTGGAGAACTTGGTATGAAATTGGTATGGGTTTGGAGGTAGCATTTTACATAAGTTTTATGATGATTAATAAAGAAATGAAGGGGATTAATGCTCTTTCCAATTGGTGATGATAAGGATGATAAGCTAAAGATTACTTTTTAACCATCTATGAGGTGATTACTTTCTGCCTAGAGCAGTGTATGATTTGAAACTCTGGCCTTTGCACTTACTCTTCTTTATGTAAGAAACTTTTCCTTTATATATCAAATTTGTTTAATAGTACATACAAAAAACAATTGTACCATTTTTTTCTCTTACTAGAATTAAAATAAAACCAAAACAGAGAATGGAAAACTCAGACAAGTAGCACAGAAAGCTATTTCTCTGGAAGGCACCATATTTTTTCAATTATATCTTTATTACATTTGTGATTATTACATAAATCAAAAATAAAGAAAAAAGGTCAAATAAACCACATAGATCCACTGCAATCAAACAAAAGGTAAATTATCTGTAATCCCTTTCAACTCCATATCAAGGAGGATAGATGGAGGATTCTTAACTGTGCAAAATTATCTGATATTTATTATGACCTTATGTGCCTCCCTTCCCATCTATTCCTAATCAGAAGTTTTATCTAACAAAAAAATGCTCTAAATGAGAGGGATCATAAAAAACAAATTTGTTACCATGATATGAAACCAAACACTTACATGGAAGCTTTAGGTAAAACGTGCCCCCAATATCCAGTACATGTTGTTTCATTTGTAAAAACAATTTCCTCTTCACTTGTATTGGCTTTAAAACACCAGGAAACATTTGTAGCTTTTGGCCACAAAATAACTCTTGTTTATATTTAAAATACTGGCGTATAACCAGGTCTTTATCTGGTTCAGTAAGAAAAGAAACAAGCAAAAAAATAGCCCTTGTTGAAATATTATCACTAGATGAATGTAAAAAGCCAGCAACATCACTGCTATCTACAGAGGCATATAATTCTGCTTCCCCCTTCTCTGTTAGCTGGCATAGCTTTAAACAATGGCAAATAACATTTAGAAAGGGAAATCACTTTATCTCTAGTAATCTAATCTATAACACCTCATATATATATATATACCGGTAGATATATATATATTTTTTTAAACAATTCAGAAGGAGACAAAAGCCTGTTTTGGGAAAATTTTAGAGCCTATAGTTCTTGGCACGTATAACATTTTCTAGGGACGCCAGCCTATTATGTAAATACAGATTATCTTTAATACTAGAAGCCTGAGAAGCATGCAGCACAGCAACTTGTTCTTTCAAGTTACTAGATTATAGCTGTATCCCTTCTAAATGACTCTCAAATTCAGTCATTTTAAATGATACTCCTGCAGAGAAATCACATAGTTGGGTCACAGTTCGGGCCAAGGTGCTCTTGCTTCAAATACTACTTATCAAATATCCCGAAGGCAGATGTTAGAAGGATCAGCTGCTACATCACCTGCCTTCAAGCCCTGCGGTATTGGCGGTAGCACTACAGGAACTGGCACGGGGGTAATTTCCACTTGACGGCTTACTCCACTTGGCGCATGGTGTGGATTTTCTAAATCGGGTGAAGTGGTTGATATAAATACCTGACTTGGAGGGTGAGGAGTCCGCGGTCCTGGGCTCAAAGATATTGCAGAGCACTCACTCGTATCGCCAGATATGTTATCTCCTGGATGGTGGACAAAGCCGTCCATGGATCCTGTAATTTTTAGATTTCCATTTTCTCCACCATGAAGATTCAGAGGTGCAGCAAAACAAACAAAAAAAAACCCAAAGGGTGTGTGTGTGTGCCCAGAGATGCCATCAGAGGCTGAGCTCTCTCCCTCTGGGGATGGTAGGCTGCTGCCGCCCCAGCAAGCACACAGCTGCAAAGTCTCCTCACCAGCCTCCCTAACCGACATTATTTATTTATTTGTTTTTTCAGGCACTTCCAAGCAGATGACAATCAGCTACTATAAGTATTTCTCGGTCCCCAGAGGGCTCACAATCTCAGGGCCTCATTTTACTAAGCATTTTTCCTACAGACCCAAAATGGGAGAAAAGCCTTAATAAATCAAACCCAGGACTAGTAAATTTCAGACCAGTATGCAGGCATACAATGGCGCATTCAGCACCCCGCGCCCCGAGCTGCGGCCATTTTATAACATACATGCGCATAAGCACGCTTGTTATAAAATAGCCTGGCCGCGCACATATGTGCCAAAATTTAAGCAAATGCTTGCTTATGTTATAAAAATGGCCGCATCCCTGATCCGATGTGGGCCCGCACGCCAGTTTGAAAGTTACCGTACCCAGTTTTGAAAATCTAAAACTATGGAGCAAATTTACAAGGGTTTTGGCATATAAAAATAGCATGTACGCGTGCAGCATGTACTCGCGAATATGCTATTTTTAAAACACTGAGAGTATTTCTCATTTTCTGTCTACATTTTACCAATGGGAAAAAAGGGGCGGGTTAGGAGCATTCTAGGGTACAGAAATACATGCAGTAGTTGCTGTTTTATAAGTCTTATACATGTGTACGTTACTGAACTTATTCACACATTTTTACACCTATTAATTGACTTGCGCATGTGAAATTGGACTTGTCTATGGTCTGCAATGTTTGAGTGGAAGGTCTGGGTGAACTGGAGACGGTTCAGAGTAAATTTCCAGAAGGTCTAGGTGAACTGGCAATGGACTGGGTGAACTGGTGATGGTACTGGCAAATTGGTGATTTCAAGAACACGTGCACAAGAAATTATTTTAATTTATAAAACACCTGCCACCATGTAAAAATCTGGGTTATTCCACATACATGATATTTTGATATTTTTTGTGCCTAAAATATACACACACATATGTTTATACAATAGGTAGAGAAATTAAGAATTTTCTTTTATTGGCAATATTCATGCATATTGAAATATATGATGATAACTTAAACAGCCACACGGGTGCACACGTATGTGTATATGCCAGGTTGCGCCAATTGATGCAGCCATTTTATAACATATGTGTGTATATATGCACATGATATAAAATAGGCTGTACTCACGTACATGTGTGCACAATTTGAAATAAATGCGCGCATGTATTCGCAAATTCTGCCTCTGCTGCCTAAAAGGTAAATTTTAAAACTCGCGCACAGGCGTCCATGTGTGTACGGTTGCTGGAACGCACACATGGACACACCGATTTTATAACATGCGTGCGTCAATGTGTGCATGCTATAAAATCTGCTACCCGCGTGCACGTGTGCCCAATTTTATATTGGCACGCGTATGTATGTGCAATTACTGACTCGCACACGTAAGGTGGGAGAATTTTACGAGATGCACGCAGCGACGCAATAGGCCCATTCCCCAGGTCCCTCCCAGTCCAATAAAGGAGCGGACTGAGAGGGAACTCCCTAAATCCGTTAGCTAACCTGCCTCCCTTTTACCATATCTGCCCTAACTCTTAAAACCTTGATAACTTTTTTTTTTTTGTGTGTTAAAACTTACCTGCTCTCTGGAGCAGTAGCAGGTTGCGTGTGCCAGTCGTCTGCCGGTGTGCACTTCAGCGGGACAGCGCCTAATGGCGCTGTCCTGGCCCACCCATGCCGCGCCACAGCCCCATTGCCAATCCCGTTCTTCTGTACGTATGGGCAGACACGCACGTGGCAGCAGGCATTTGTAAATCCATGCAGGGTGCGGCCTGGTTACGCACGAATCTGCCCATTTCACCACGTGCCAGGTTTTTAAATTCGGGACTTAAGTGGGGAATTTTAGTAGACACGTGCACCGATGCAATTTCAATCCCAGTTTGCCCAGGTAAAGGATAGGACTTTCTAAACCACCTAGTTAAAGAACCTCCTTTTAATCCTGTTAACCCCAACCCTTAAAACCCTGCTGACTAGCCTAGTTTTTGTTTCATGACTTACACGCCATCTATAGCAGAAGTAAAGTTATGAGGTAGGGGACCCCGATGCACGCCTGTGCCTGTAAATACTTATATGCTGATTTCATTCAAAAATCCAGGGATGCCCATGCTCTGCCCAGACCCTGCCCATTCCTAGCCACTTTTTTGTAAAAAAAAAAAAAAAAAAAAGTGTATGCAAACAAAGATACACGCGTACTCGCGCTCTTTTTACAATCTGTGTGGTGTGCGCTGGCCCTACTTCTGAGCGTATCTACTGGCTTCAGTGTGCATAGGGCTTTTAAAATTCACCTTTATATGTGCTTTCAAAGCAGAACTATGCAGTGTCTTATAAAATACTAGGATAAATCTCCTCGTGTCCACTTAAGCACACAAATGCTCTACCATGAATAGGTTGGAAAGTTAAGTTCCCTGAGCATAATTTTCTCCCCTTACCTACCCCCCCCCCCCCCACTCTGGGAACGCCTCCTCTACGATACGGGTAAAAGTGTGCACCTAATGGAACCAGGAACATTAATCTGCATAAACTCTGTGTACTGACAGCAAAGGGGAGCATTTGCTCAGGTCATATCTGGAAGCAGCTTGTTATGTTTATTGTTAAAGACGATAACAGTTGAATGTAAAAGGGGAAAACAACAGTGGTCTACTCTACATCTCTCAACAGCATCCCTTAAAGAATGGATTCCAGAGCATTGCCAGATGTGCATTTCATCTCCTGTCTTCATCATTTCTATAATTAGCACGCTGTGTGCTCTGCTTAATTTGTTTTTTCTGCCTCATATTGCCATGAAATGGGTGTCCTCAGTCATCATGGGCCATTGCTAAACTGCCTCTGGATGTACATTTTCATGAAGCAGAATTGTTTTTGGTTTTTGGTTTTAGGTTTCAGATTTCTCACGCCACTGGTCAGGTAAGAGAGTTTTGTTGTAACCATAGCAATGCTCCTATCTTGCATTTGTGAGTGAAATGTTCTGTATTCACAGTCACATTATTTATTTAGTTTTGTTTCCTTAATTACTTGGTAGTAACATTGTTCATGAGTTATTACTGCCCGTTTTATCCCTTTCGATGTCTTTTTTCAGTGGTTTGGATAGACCTAGGGCTCACTCCCACACCACAGCTTTTGGAAGTTCTGGATAGCTTATTCTTGAGCCAATTGTTTCCAATTTTTTTGTGCCACTAATGATGAATTCAGAGTATTTAGAACTGTTTTGCTGGGTTTAGTTATGCAATTTAAAAACCTCATTTACCACTGTAGGCATTGGAAGATATTATCTTTCTCGTTGCCAGAGGAAGCATTCCTTGGAAATAAAGTGGCCTGCAAGTACATTTATTTCAACAGAAAACAATAACGAATTATAGTTTAACAGCCAAATGAGATGAAGTGTTTCAATATCACTTTACAGGCTTAGCTAAAAAATGCTTTTGATTTTGGGATATTTATATGTCAGTGTGAGCAAGTAAGTTACGCATCCTCTCACAAGAGAGAGCTTTCTTTTTTGAGGTCACAATACCTTTTGTTGGACAAACATTAAAATTACCTGTGACAGGTATTAACAAAGATGGGAAGGCCACAGCCAGGTAGCTAGGTTTGGAAAGCATTACATTTCTTCTCTGTAGCACTGAAGGTCAGTCAACAAATTGTAAGTGATACATTTTTATTGGACTAACTTAACACATCTGTGACTAGCTTTTGAGCAGTATCCTCCCTCTCTTCATCAGATCAGCCCACATACTTCCATTTATACCATAACACTTTAGAAAACTAATACTTTGGAAGCTGCAGGACTGATGTGGGGAGGAGGAATAAAGGATCCCCTTCTCTAAAGATAATGAAATGTTCTTTGGGGCCATAGAGAAACCTGCACTGTTATGGTTGTTCTTAAGATTACTTATGAGACGTCTAAAGTCCTTTGATATATTTGTATAGAGCAGCCTCCATATAATGACAAAACAAGACCACAGCATACCCATGTAGCCAACCTTGAAGGCTCTGAAAACCAAGGGCTGGTGGGTAGGAGCTGGAAAAGGCGAAGCTAGGAGGTTACCTG
Organism: Rhinatrema bivittatum; assembly: GCF_901001135.1. Taxonomy (NCBI): domain Eukaryota; kingdom Metazoa; phylum Chordata; class Amphibia; order Gymnophiona; family Rhinatrematidae; genus Rhinatrema; species Rhinatrema bivittatum. The sequence goes on along the minus strand of NC_042616.1, from coordinate 585,775,392 downwards.
GGGTTAGGGAGCGTGGAAACAGCCTGACCCTGAAGTGAGCAGGATAAAAGATGCGTGCCTTTCATTCGGGCCGAAACAGTAAAAATCGCGGGAGAGCGGGCAAGTGCCCGTTCCCGCTCTCCTGTGCGCGTGATACAGTAAAGTAATTTATTTAAATTAGGGTCTGCGGCAAAAAGAGGCGCTAGGGACTAGCCCAAGGGTCCATCAAGCCCAGCATCCTGTTTCCAACAGTGGCCAATCCGGGCCATAAGAACTTGTCAAGTACCCAAAAAATAAGTCTATCCCATGTTACTGTTGCTAGTAATAGCAGAGGCTATTTTCTAAGTCAACTTAATTAATAGCAGGTAATGGTTTTCTCCTCCAAGAACTTATCCAATCCTTTTTTACTTCAACACAATTTTTATTGGTAGTAGAATTGCAAACAAGTACAGTATGCAGCCTTACAGCTACACTAACTGCACTAACCACATCCTCTGGCAACAAATTCCAGAGTTAATTATGCGTTGAGCGAAAAAGAACTTTCTCCGATTAGTTTTAAATGTGCCCCATGCTAACTTCATGGAGTGACCCCTAGTCTTTCTATTATCTGAAAGAGTAAATAACCGATTCACATCTACCCGTTCTAGACCTCTCATGATTTTAAACACCTCGATCATATCCACCCTCTGAAAAGTCCTAACCTCTTTAGTCTTTCCTCATAGGGGAGCTGATCCATCCCCTTTATCATTTTGGTCGCCCTTCTCTGTACCAATTCTCTGTACCTTCTCCTCTGTAGCTTCACCATCAGTTTCTCTCCTCCTCTCCTAGCCAGAATTTCTTCTTTCACTCATCATTTTATATCTATTCCCATTTCCCAGCTAGGGTTCTCTCTTCTGCTTTCCCAGCCTTTCTCTCTGCCCACCTCTCTCCCTCCTCATAGTTTCACTTTCTCTGTCTGCTTCTCAGTCCTCTCTCCTTCTCTTTTCTATCTCAGGAAGTTTGCACCTTGCAAAAACAAATCGATTCATGCCTTCTGCCTTTCACTTTCATCACAGAGAAATGATAAGGACCACTCTCCCAACCTTCTATAAGGAAGATAAATTTTATTTGGCAGGGGTATGTCACAGTCAGAGGGAAGTTCAGTGACCCAGGTTTGGCTTTTGTAGAGAATGCACAGCAACAAAGTAAATTAAGTACAAGGGCCATATGTACTAAGCACATTTCCCAGACAGTGCTTCTGGTTTCCTGTAGCATACTGTTATGCCCATCGGTCGCAGATGGCTGCAACCACGTTTACTTACTTCCTGCACCGTTCCCGCCCTCCCCAGGTCTGCTCGCGGCGCAGGCCAGTTTCCACCACCGCGTTCCCCGGGGCTCCTCGTGGTGGCCTGGACGCCGCCTCCACCCACATCAACTTCGGGCCTTCCTAGGTGCGCATGCGCGCCATCGGGCCCTCCTTTGAAGCCTCTTCGGCGGGAACCTCGTGGGGGTTCCTGATTGATGATGTCATCAGACCTGGGCACTTAAGCTCCTCCTTTGCCCCCAGCTAGCCAACTTGGCAACAAGTTCTGTACGTCTCTACAAGCTCCTTCCTTTGTGTTCCTGTGGCTATGCTATTGGACTCCTTGGACTTGGACTCTGTTTGGTACCACTCCTTGGGGGCCAGTGTGTGCACTCTACGAGGACTTGGTCTCCTAGCCTCCCCCGCTCCTCAGGCTGGCCCTGTGCCTCCTGGAGTCCTACGCTGCAAGCCTCTCCGCTCCTCAGGGCTGCCCCTGGAACACCTCTGCCACTCAGGAACTCTACCTCAGTGCTTCCCCACTCCTCGGGGTTGTTCCTACGTGCTGTACAAGACTGTCAGCGCCTCTACCTCAGTGCTTCCCCGCTCCTCGGGGCTGCACCTACGTGCTAGTTAAGAGACTGTCAGTACTTTTCCGCTCCTCGGGGCAGTGTTCTCATGCTACGCTGCGACTGTCCGCACCTCCCCGCTCCTCAGGGTCACACCTACGTGCTATACTGAGACTGCCAGCACTCCTCCGCTCCTTGGGGCAGTGCCTCCGTGCTCTACAGAGACTGTCAGAGCTTCCCGGGGTTGTGCAAACGTCATCAATGGAGACCTGACTAGGGTTTCCATGTTCTGCGGGTTGGCCTACGTCATTACATCAACATCTACTACGCTGCGCAGCTCCGCCCCTCTGAATTGCCTCTCCGGAATACCTCCTGCATGGTCAATCTCGCACCTCCTGCTCTGCAGCACCTTCCCCTTCCCCTTCTCCTTCAGGGACTCTGCCCAGGTATCATCTCCAGCCTGTCACCCTACTGGGGTAATTCTCCTGGCTCCTTGGGACCTCTCCATAGACTCACCCAGAGCTCCCCGCTGTGCCTGACCTCACCTCCCAACAGTATGGACCTGTGGGGCTCCTCCCCACAGGTGGTAACAACTCCCATCTCGGGCCAAGGATCCACATACCCACAAACCATAAGAGGTTGCCAAGTTCATGGACCCGGCAGAGGTCTTGGCCCTCCAGGCCATTCCTGGCCTGGCACAAAGGATCAGCAAACAGCAAAAATTCTTGGAGTATCTGGCAGCGACCATAGACAACCTGAGTTCTCGTCTAGATGCTACCGTGACTGCCACTACCACATCTATCAAGCTCAATTCCCCCACCTCTACGCCAGCTCCTCGGCTGACTGTGCCCTTGCCGGCACCTCCATGCTTTTTAGGGAGCCCTCTCATGGGCAAGGATTTCTTGAATCAATGCAATATGCACTTCTGCCTGCAACCTGCTTACTTCCCAGATGTGATCACCAAGACTACATACATCCTGGCCCTTTTGGATGGTAAGGCCTTGGCCTGGGCGTCACCTCTCTGGGAGCATACAGACCCGATCCTTTGAGACCTTCCAGGATTCCTAGCCCTGTTTCGGTCCGTCTTCGAAGACCCTGGTCGACGAGCCATTTCCGGGTCATCTCTTCTTCATCTCCAACAAGGCTCTTGCCCTTTAACGGACTACATCATTGAATTCCAAACCCTCGCTTCAGAATTACATTGGGACTCTGACTGTCTACGTTCCATCTTTCTCGAAGGTTTGAGTCCTCGGATTAAAGATGAGTTGGCGGCTCACAAATTGCCTTCCTCCTTGGACTCTTTGATTGACCTTACTGGGCGTATTGACTGTCGACTACAAGAGTGCTCTCTTGAGTCCAGAGCATCCTGGAAGCCTGCACCAGGCCCATCCCGAGCTCAACATTCTTCCTCTCCTAGACTGAACTCACCGCAGAATCCAGCAGAAGAGGAACCCATGCAAATGGGTAGGAGAAGACTTTCTCCTAAGAAACGTTGTCGTCGACAGCAATTCGGCCTCTGCCTGTATTGCGGACAGCCCGGGCATGCCATTGCCTCATTTCCAGTATGTCCGGGAAACTCCCGGGCCTAGGTTCTGCTGGAGGACTACTCCTAGGTGTGATTTCACCATTTCCTCCACTGACTATTCCCATATCCATCAAGATGGACAACCAGAAGTTCCACACATTGGCATTGGTGGACTCTGGGCCCAGTGGGAACGTCATTTTGAAGCAACTCACAGAACACCTGAAGATTCCCACCATTCGTTCTCTGGTACCCTTACTACTCTCATCTATTCATGGGAACCTCTCCCTGGTGAGGTTACACACACCACAGCTCCCATCCAGCTATGCACTGGAACCTTGCACGTGGAAACCATCTCATTCCATATATTTGACAAGGCCATCCATCCTGTAGTATTGGGACTGCCCTGGCTTCAGCAGCACACTCCACTGTTTGATTGGGCCACTCTACAACTCTCTCGTTGGGCCCCTGCTTGTTATAAGAGCTGTTTGGAACCTGTCTCTCCACTGCCCTATATGACAACAGTACCCTCTATTCCTGGCCTTCCGCCGCAATATGCATCTTTTTCCGATGGTGTTCTCTAAGAAGGCCACAGACACTTTACCTCCTTACCGTTCTTATGACTGTGTGATAAATTTACTACCTAATACGGAATCTCTACGGGGTAAGATCTACCCCCTCTTGCAGACGGAGATGCAAGCCATGTCAGAATACATTCGTGAGAACCTGGCCAAAGGGTTCATCCTGCCCTCCAAGTCTCTTGCAGGAGCAGGGTTTTTCTTTGTAGGGAAAAATAATTACTCTTAAGGATCGCTATCCACTGCCACTCTTCTCTGAGCTTTTCAACAGGCTTTAAGGAGCAAAGATCTTTTCAAAATTAGACCTCCGTGGAGCCTATAATCTGGTCCAGATCTGTGAGGGCGATGAGTGGAAGACCACCTTTAACACACGCGACGGTCATTTTGAATACTTTGTGATGCTGTTCGGGCTGTGCAACATGCCCGCGGTATTTCAAAACCTGATGAACGAGGTTTTCAGAGATATGCTTTACCAGTGCGTAGTCGTATATCTTGATGATATTCTAGTCTTCTCACAAGACCTTCAAAGCCATCGCCAGGATGTCTCTCGAGTCTTCCAACGGCTGCGGGATAATCAACTTTTCGCCAAGCTTGAGAAGTGCTCCTTCAAACAAGAGACCGTCCCTTTCCTGGGCTATGTGGTATCCAGCCAGGGGTTTGGAATGGACCCTCAGAAATTGAAGAGCATCTGTGATTGGCTTCAACCTACGGGCTTCAAGGCTCTCCAGAGATTCCTTGGCTTCGCCAATTACTATCACTCTTTTGTTCACTATTATTCTACTCTGACCACCCCACTCACGGACATGATTTGCAAGGGAGTCACCCCTCTCAGTGGTTGCTCAAAGCTATGATCGCCTTTCAGGACCTCAAGTCCGCCTTCCTTAAGGAACCCCTATCTCCGACATCCGGACCCTACGCGCCCATTTGTGGTTGAGGTTGACGCCTCCGATGTCAAAGTAGGAGCCGTACTGAGTCAATACTCCACTACTCACACTCTACACCCCTGTTCTTTTTTTCCCAACACTTCTCGCCGGTGGAATATATTTACGCTATCGGAGATAAAGAATTGTTGGCCATCAAGTTGGCCTTTGAGGAATGGCGACCCTGGCTCGAAGGGGCACATAACCAGATTACCGTTTATACTGATCATAAAAATCTCGAGTATCTACATCATGCCCAGCATTTAAACCATCGCCAGGCCCTCCGGTCCCCCTTCTTTACTCAATTCAATTTCATACTGCGTTACCGCCCAGCCAATAAGAATGGTCCCCTGATAGAGCAAGAAATGGACATGCATACCCTAATCCATCCCCACCCTCCTGACCTTCTCCCCCCCCCCCCCCACCCATCCACATTTGAGGTATGCCCTCAGCCTACCCGTTCTGAAGTGCTGAACAAGAAAATGTGGGTAGGAGAGAACATCATTCCCCATCTATCCCATTGATGCTGACTTTCAAAATCTCCCCAACTGGCCTCTTGTGCTATTTTGATCCTTTAATTCTCAATTTTAGCTTTCTATATGCTTTGTAGATCTGTAAGTTTTCATTCAGTCCTTTGCCTTCCTTTTTATTGCCCTGCAAGAGTCTTCTTTTCCTTTGGGCTTCCAACTCAATTCAAACCAGCTTCTGTTGAGGTACAGTACCATCAGCCTTCATTCTTACTCATGGGTTTTCCCCGTTTTATAACTGACCCAGTAGAAGATGGGCCTTCTTCATCCTGCCTGTGGAGTGATGGGGGTGCTACTGTTCACAAAGGGGGTGGGAAAGAATAAGAGGGCTGGAGTGAACTTCCTTAGGCATTGGGGAAAGAGGAGAGGGTAGATCCGGGGTATTGAATGGTATCAAAGCGGATTGGAAAAGGAGGGTGCGATCAGGGTTATTGGAAGGGATTGGATCTTTTGGAACTTGAACGGTATTGGAGTAATGAGAAGATGTTGGTAGTTTAAGGGGGAGCAGTGAATAGGGAATTATGGGGAATTTCAACATTATCAGTTAACTAATCTCTGTAGGAGATAATAAATTTACCTTGGCAATGCAGCTGTGATAAATTTTCAATAAATTGATAAATCCCATGGCAATGAGTAATGAGCGTTTTTCTATGCCATTTACCTATTTAGTATATGGGGGGACCACATTAAATTCAGATTGCTGGTTTTATGTATTACACAGCTTTGTCTGCAGAGAATACTACACATGAGAGCCTCCTTAGTACATGGTACTATTTTTTGCACAGTTTAGTACGTAGTCCTAGTTATATTTGTGTTTGACACCTGTGGAAATCTGAATGGGAACTTTTCTATATTTTTGGACATTAACATTATAATAAAAAGTCTGGCTGATTGTTTAAGGTGAATGATTGCAAATTATGTGCATAAGAGCTGTTTTTACATTTTGTAGTGCATTCCCAGCAGATGTGTATGGCACGCTTTAAAAAAAAATTGCAATAATTGTTTTTTTTTAGTGCTCGCTTTTCTTTTGTACAAAATACAATTTAATCTATAAATCAAATATGAATTTTAATTGTGTGGTCTGTCTAAACATCTGAAGCAGGGTCATAGGACATTGTGCTCAGCACTGGCACTGGTGAACTCCTGCACTGCTATATGCATTAGCATCCCAGGACACTGATTGGCTATGAATATAGGCAGGATGTGTGCCAAAGGACCTGAAACTCCAGCAGTATGCACCTGTTATATGTCACCTTCACATAACCTGGGCTTCGTTTATGTTGCTAAACTGAAAAAAATAAAAGTGTAATCACTCACTGGCTTCTATGCAGCCTTATTTGACACCATTAGAAATGTTTGAATTGGGTCCTTATTGTGTAGTGCATTAGTCATATAACAGAATCTAACTGTTTTATCATGATTCAAACCACTTAAAAATACGAGAAAAACAAATGAGGAATTAAAATGAAATCCTTACGAATGTATAATGGTACATACTGTATATAAATGCTCCATTAATTTAAAATGCATGCTGCTACTCAGCTGAAATATTGTTCCTGCAGTCCCAGCTTGTGACCTCAACAGATCAAACAGATGACATTCTTCAAAATGTACTTTCTTGCTATAATGGTCAATTATAGTCCCATCAGCCATAAAATGGACAATTTTAGGTTGTACAGGCAAACTGTACAAGCAAACTACACACATAAGTCTTTTGAAAAAAAAAAACTGCACACTTTCTTCTTCAATTTCCCCATCTATCTTCAACACCATATTCATGCTGAACATCAAAGCTGAATTATGGCAACAGACTTGAGCTTGTATCAATAAGTGGCAGCAACTGTGCTATGAATTTTGCTCTCAGTAGCTCGTTATGTATTTCTCTGCTGTACATCTGTTGTCTTTGCCATCGCAATTCCTGCACCATCTGGGATTTTTGAGCAAAAAGTAATCTTAAGATGCGATATCAGTTAAGGGGCAGATTTTAAAAGTTACGCGCGTGGCGTGCATTTGTGCACGCATGTTATAAAATCTGGGGTTGGCGAGCACAAAGGGGTGCAAACCGAGCCCTCGGGGAGACCAGCTGGCTTTCCCTGTTCCCCCATCCCCCACCTTCCCCTCCCTTCCCCTACCTGTCCTGCCTCCCCAGCCCGAAAAAAAAAACAACCTCTGGCGGGCGTAACTTGCACACGCCAGTGCGCAATCCCATGGCCCAGTGGCCGTGGAGAGGCCTCTGGCCACGCCCCGCCCCAGACCGCCCATTTTTTCAAGCCCTGGGACTTACACTTGTCCCGGGGCTTTACGCGTGCCACAGGGCCTTTTGAAAATAGGCCCGGCGCGCGTAAAGCAATGAAAATCTACCCCTATGTGTAATAAGAACAAAAGTATGTTTACAAGATACATTTCAGAACTAGTGTGAAGTGCAAATAAAATTGAATAAGAAAGAATAAGAAAAAGAAAAAGAGTGGTTTGGAGAAATAGAGTGTACATATTGAGACTGTTTTCCTGAAAGGGAATTGGGATATTTTTCAAAGAGTAATAGTGACTGCTGTTGGCCTTGAAGAAACTTGATTATTTTTTACCTTTTTCTGAGTTCTTGTTTCTATTACATACGAAAGGGAGGTAGTTACTATAGGACCTAATTTATAGACAGCTTCCTCTCATTGAATGCTGATAGCTAAAACCTTTTTTTTTGTATTTAAAGTTTTTATTAAACAGAACAGAGTAAACACTGAACCATATACAGTGAGGATACTTTCTTAGATACTGGGAATGGTTGAAAATGTTCCAGGTAGTTAGAAGGGCGGGGGGGTGGGGGGTACTTAGTCTTTACACATGATAGCTAAAACCTTTTATAAATCAGGTTTATACTTTTGCACCAAGAGATTCCTCCACTCTCATTTTCATTTTTTGTTTCATTTATTAAATGTCTTACTCGCTCCTTCTACCAAAGGTGCTCTGGGAGAGGTAGAATAAAATTCAAGAATGCAATCTCATACATTAACAGCAAAGAAGCACAAGGGCATGCATTTTTCAAATTGTTACAGTTGTGGACCCTTGAGCTGGAGCGAGCGGTGATGACCACTGAGGGATTGCCCCCAATGGAACATGTCTCCGGGAGATGGAGCTGGTGAGAACAACCCAACAGGACCTTCACCTGTACCGGCCCTTGTACCCAGCAGGTAGAGCCCTTGGTAGCCGGGGCCAGCAGGACTTAGAGGCAGGTGCCTCGCAAAACCTGGAGATCAAGCCCCAAGGACAGGATACAGGAACGAAGGCAGGGACTGAAACAAGGCGGAGGCTGGAGCAAGGCAGCAGCTGAAACAAGGTACAAGGACGTCTGAAGCCACCAACAAGGAAGACCTGTTCGAAGGCAAACTTGGAGATCAGCTGTGGGGTTTAAATACCTCTGCTTGCAGACGTCATCTTCTGGGGCCGGGCTAGATCTCCCGCCATGGGCCCTTTAAGAGTTGCCCCCGGAACTGGAGTCGAGAAGGGCTAACGTCGTAAAGGATCCTCTGGAGAATTGCAGCGTAACAGGAACCGTGCATTGAGGAACGGAATTGATGCAACCTAGGGTCAGCTCCCCTGTAACACCTATGCCCGAGAGTTTCCCGGACGTTCAGGACATTGAGCCAGCAAGTGTCCCTTGCCAGTGCAGCTGTCAGGTGGCTATGGCCTAGCTGCATAGGCTCCTCCCTGCATTCTGACGAAGCCCCAGAGGCTGTTGGAGTGACCAATGGGTGAGAGAAGAAGGGGGCCAGGGGAACCGAGCCACGGCCTGGCTTTAATTCCTTAGTGCACTTCTGTAACTGCAAATCAATCCGGCCTGCCAGTTCAATGAGCAACTCAAGATCATCTGGAAGCTCCCAAGCAGCTAGCTCATCTTTAATGCGGGGGGGGGGGGGGGGGGGGGAAACCCTTCAAGGAAGATACCACGTAGGCTGTCCTCACGCCATCCCAGTTCAGATGCCAAAGTGTGGAATTCTACTGTGAAGTCGGCCAGCATGCCTAAACCCTGGCGGAGGTTAAGCAGTTCAGAAGTGGCAGAAGACTGGTGACCCGGCTCATCAAATACTTGGCGGAATGTCTGGATGAACCGAGGCAGGTCTCCCAGAATGGAATCTCCATGCTCCCAAAGCGGAGATGCCCAGGCTAGGGCTTTACCATCCAGTAAGGAGAGGATAGAAGACGTCTTAACTTGGACCATTGGAAATTGCTGTTCCTGCAGGGAGAACCTTATGAAGCAGTGATTCAGGAGTCATTGGCATTGCTTGGAATCTCCAGCAAACCGAGGTGGAGTGGGCATATGGGTCATGGAGGTCGAAGCAACCAGAACCGTTCGAGGAGGGGCGGCAGCCCCAGGCCCAGAAGCGGACTCTAGGTGATTAGCCAGGCACGCTACTGCGGCAGACAGAACATCCAGACATTGCTGCTGCTGCTGTAGTCGTTGAGCCAAGCCCGGAATAGCCTGGAGGCCAGATAAGTCCACTGGGTCCATGGCCTTCACAAACTGTTACTGTTGTGGACCCTTGAGCCGGAGCGAGCGGTGATGACCACCGAGGGATTGCCCCCAATGAAACTTGTCTCTGGGAGGTGGAGCTGGTGAGAACAACCCGACAGGGCCTTCACCTATACCGGCCCTCGTACCCAGTGGGTAGAGCCCTTGGTTGCTGGGGCCGGCAGGACCTAGAGACAGGTGCCTCGGAGAAGTAGGTGAAGAAGAAGTACTCCCAAGGAATGGTTCCAAGAGATCAGGCAGGACAGCCCTCTGAGGAGCGGATAGCCTTTGAACGTGGAAGAGCCCCCAAGGAGCGTTCACCCAGTGAGACAGGAACCAAACTGCACAAAGAAGCAGATGGAGTCCAGGCATAAGGTCCAGGGCAGGCAGCAAAGAAACGGAATGGAGCCACAGGCCAAGGGTCAGGACGAGCAGCAGATAATCAGAGACAAGAAGACAAGCCGAGGTCAAACTGGAGATCAATCCGAGGACAGGATACAGGAATGAAGGCAGGGGCTGAAACAAGGAGGAGGCTGGAGCAAGGCAGGAGCTGGAACAAGGTACAAGGACGTCTGAAGCCACCAACAAGGAAGACCTGTTGTGAAGGCAATCTTGGAGATCAGTTGTGGAGTTTAAAAACCCCTGCCTGCAGACGTCATCTTCCACAGCCGGGCTGGATCTCCTGTTGCGGGCCCTTTAAGAGGTGGGGGTCTCCCATGCGCGCGCATCAAGGGAAGCCCCGATGCTGGCTGGGAGGAAGACGCCGAAGGAGCCGCATGGCCAACTGCCCGCGGCCTGCCACGGAAAAGGGACCGCCGCGCCAGGCCGCCAGAGGAGGTAGTGGGGACTGGCCGAGGGTTGCCTCGGCCAGGCGCCGCAACACAAATATTAGATGCAAAAAAAAATTAAAAAGCATATTCGTGTGTAAGTAGCATCTACTCGTTGATTCCCTATTTTATAAAAGTCGAAAATATGTGCACATTTTCACTTTCACACATATATTCACATGTGAAGAAAAAGGGGAGGTCTGGGGTGATTCAGGGCAAGGCCAACACTTACACGTGTAAGTTGCTATTTTACATGACACGTGTGTGCCTTTGCCCACATGCTTGCATATTTTTAAACCTGTTAATTATCTAGCTTGACATTAAACATGTTTATTGTGTAGTAGAGATGTGAATCGTGTCCTCGATCGTCTTAACGATCGATTTCGGCTGGGAGGGGGAGGGAATCATATTGTTGCCGTTTGGGTTTTAAAAATATCGTGAAAAATCGTTAAAATCGTGAGCCAACCCCCTAAAACCCACCCCCGACCCTTTAAATTAAATCCCCCACCCTCCCGAACCCCCCCCCCAAATGCTTTAAATTACCTGGTGGTCCAGAACGGCGGCGGTCCGGAACGGCCCCCTCAATTGAATCCTTTTGTCTTCAGCCGGCGCCATTTTGCAAAATGGTCGCCGCAAAATGGCAGCGGCCATAGACAAAAACAATTCGACGCAGGAGGTCGTTCCGGACCCCCGCTGGACTTTTGGCAAGTCTTGTGGGGGTCAGGAGGCCCCCCCAAGCTGGCCAAAAGTTTCTGGGAGTCCAGCGGGGTTCAGGAAGCGATTTCTTGCCGCAAATCGTTTTCCGTACGGAAAATGGCGCCAGCAGGAGATCGACTGCAGGAGGTTGTTCAGCGGCGGTCCGGAACCCCCGCTGAACGACCTCCTGCAGTCGATCTCCTGCTGGCGCCATTTTCCGTACGGAAAACGAATCGCGGCAAGAAATCGCTTCCTGAACCCCGCTGGACTCCCAGAAACTTTTGGCCAGCTTGGGGGGGCCTCCTGACCCCCACAAGACTTGCCAAAAGTCCAGCAGGGGTCCGGAACGACCTCCTGCGTCGAATCGTTTTTGTCTATGGCCGCCGCCATTTTGCGGTGGCCATTTTGCAAAATGGCGCCGGCTGAAGATAAAAGGATTCAATTGAGGGGGCCGTTCCGGACCGCCGCCGTTCTGGACCACCGCTGGATCCCCAGGTAATTTAAAGCATTTGGGGGGGGGGGGGTTTCGGGAGGGTGGGGGATTTAATTTAAAGGGTCGGGGGTGGGTTTTAGGGGGTTTTAGTGTGCCGGTTTTCCTGCCCTCCCCCTTCCCCCGATTTACGATTTTTTAACGATAAATCGGGGGAATTGGTATTGTATCGTGGCCCTAACGATTTTTGACGATTTAAAATATATCGGACGATATTTTAAATCATCAAAAAACGATTCACATCCCTATTGTGTAGTACTGACTGGGAGAGAGGTCGGGGTGAAGTGGGGGGGAGTTCAGGCTGAAGGACCAGGAAGGTGCAATGACCTGGAGAAAGACTGGGCAAACTGGTGGACTAATTGTTAATCTGGTTCATTTCATTGATGCGTACATGCTTTAAAACTGGCTGCCTTAGGTGCCTAAATCAGGAACTATGCGAGTAAGTCCTGCTTTGGTTTTGTGAGTAAAATATATGTGCCTATATTTTTAAAACAAGTAGAAAAATTATGTGCATTCAATGCATTGTTATACATTCTTTCATGTATATCACGTGTTTACACGTAAATCTACATACACACATACGTTGTGGGATAGAGATACATGTATTTAATAAAACATGCATATATCATACGTGCATGTTATAAAATACAAATGTAGATCTGCTCACAACCATATATGCACTATATATGAGTGCATATGCTGCTGAGTGCATTTGTTTGAAAATTTACCTTAAAATTAGTATAAAAATACAAAAAATGCAATAAAATACACAATTCAAAAACATATCTAAAAAATTATAAGATATGGCACATAATTATTCCTATTACTACATTACAATTGTACTGTTTGTATTTAATGGAATGTAATTATTCCTATTACCTCATTAGAATGTGTACTCATTTTATCTAATATGGATGGATATCAGAAATCAAAAGTATTTCTACACTAGTACCTAAAATCCGCATAAAGAGCAGAAAATTGAATAATCATAATTATATTCTTCACTCACATGTCTCATAAAGGACAAAGCAATGACATTTTTTCTGGATATACTTTCTTTTTACAAGCAATAGTGCCAGTAGGGGCAGGGGATCAGTTTTGTTTTCATAGCGGTTGTGTGTATATCGGGAGAGAGCGTGGGGGGATGGGAATAAGTCATTTATAAAAATTTGCATAGATTTCAAATTTAAAAGAAGGGGAGGGAAATTTTTCCAGATGAGAGATCACTCAAAAGGATGGGATGATTATCATTATATATAAGTCCAAATTCCTTGTTCTCCTTCTCTGACAAACAAAAACAGGCACATAAAGAACAATAAATGAAAGGTACTGCAAGCAATATTGAGTAACAAAAAGTGTCAGCAAGCCTGGTAGTGTACTCTAATGGTATATGGGTCACCCGGTCTTATCAATCATTCTCCCTATTTTTTGATACTTTTTAAAGCAAGTAAAATGAAAAAAACCAAAAAGTGAATAAATGCAAAAGGAATTGGAAAGGAGTCTTTTTTGGCTTTTTTTTTGTGTTGTGATTCTCCTCTGACATCATGCATAATTTCCTGCATTTTTTTTTTTTTATTTCTTTGCTTTCTCTCTTTTTATTTTCAGGCTTCTAATGCAGGCTGCAGCGGTCTTCAGAGGTCCTTCCAACAAAGTTATAAAGGAAGCATTGACCAAAGAAGGAGCCTAGTGGTAATCCTAACTGGATTTCCCAGCTGTATATGCATTTTGATGCAAAGTCTATGCAGGTTTTGCATCAGTTTTGAAAGGGAAAATGCACACATCCTTTTGCTTTGAAAATTGCTTAGGGAAAAAGTTCCAGCACAGATTTCCACTTCCTTTTACTACAGATACTTTTTTTTTCCCTGGAAAATAATTCTCCTAATTTTGAAAGTGTAAAATTAGACATGTTGTTGCCTGCCCTGGCCTAACCCTGAACAAGGAACACCATAAATGTGTGTAAACGTATGCATATATTTTTAGATACATACAGGGTGGCCAGTTTTCAAAGGCTTTGGAAAATTGCCTTCATAATGAAGCTATAATGACTACTTCAGGATGTAGCTGGTTTAGCTTTATCACTTCGTTCCCTCAGGGATAAAGAAACCCCTGTAGTCTCAAAAGCTTTGAAGTAGAAGATTTCCAGAAAAGACACAGCCTCAAATTTAAAAAGAAGAGGGGACACTTTGGATTTTCCTTACAAACAGAAATAGGTGGGCCCGGTGCCACATGGCCGGAGCCCACCCATGACGGCGGCAAGCACAGCGACGGAGGACAGAGGCGGAGGGAGAGCCAAGGAAGATTAGGGCAGCCGCAGGTACATCCCCCGGCCTTTCCCTACCTGTTTAGCGGGTCAGGAAAGGGCCGGGAATGACATGACGTCATCACCCCACCCCGGGGCGATGACATCATAGGAGGGTGCTGGCGGCACCCTTGGATGACGCTCGCGGCCCTGACACGCTCTGAGCAATCCTTTTTGGATCACCAGAGCAGACAAAATCGCACCCGAGATCCTGACCCACGCAAGGGGAGCCCCGACCAGGCAATTTTCCAGCAGGGTTGAACAGGAGCTTTGGCCCAGATGGCGAGAGGAGCGGCCAGAAGGGAGACCTTGTGATCTGTTCAGGGAATCGCAAGTATATTAAAAAATAATAATAATAATAAATAAATAAAGTGTGAATTACTATTTATGTGTTATAGATTAAAAAAAAAAAAAAAAAAATATATATATATATATATATATATATATATATATTTATATAAAAATAGAAAGCTGTGGATTCCGGGCCACGCTATCCCCCATGTGGCCACGGAGGGGGGAATGGGTGGACATTGGATGAGATTGTTTGATTAAAATGTGGTTTGTTAGACAATGTGGGAAACTATTGAGGTAGGAGACTGTTGAGTTGAAGTCGATCACCGGCCATGGTGTAGGGAGGTGGAGGTTTGGGAATTGGGCCCATGTGCATCCATTTGCCAGTGGGCCATCAGGTCAATGGGAAGGAGGCGCAGGGGATTTAGGAGGCCAGGGGGAGAAAGGGGGACTGCTCCAGCCGCCATGAGGGGGTTTCCATGGCATTGGGCACCGTGAGTGGGGGAGGGGGAGAGAAGCTTGTAGGTGATTTGCATAGGGTTTGGGAGCATGTGCCATGCGGTCCGCAGGAGGATTGGGGGGGGGGGGGGGGGGCGTTTGCAGGGATGTGGCCTATGCCAATTAACTTTAAAATCTGTGCGAAGTGGCTGCATTTATATTTTATTGCAGCTGAGGCCCGGTAGCAGCCGGGTGTGTGATGCAGCATAGTACTTTAATAAATGAAGTAACATATGTGGGCATGGTTATTAGTATGTTTGCACGTGCAGAGGCATGTGTGCATACATATGTATATATAGGTGCATACACATATATATATAGAGAGACATACGTATATATAGTTATATATATGTAAAAGGCAGAGGTGCATGGGTTTATTTATATAGATGCAATTATTAATGCTAGAATGGGGTATCCCATTTTTCACTGCAGTTATCCTAACACAGGTATGCTTTGAGATAATAAATAATAGTTAACGAACGCATTAATAATAAAATACATTTTGCAGCTATTAGCAGGTGTTCCAGACCATAAGATGGAGGCCAGAAGATCTGGAAGGAAAAGGTGAGCAGTACATTGAAGCAGAAGGGGCGGCAAGTTGAATGAAAACCCAGTGCATGCACAGACAAGACAGGTAACATAACATAACATAAGAGACGGAAGAAGGACAAGAGCGCCTAGGAGTAGAGGAAGAAGTCGGGGCATCAGGGGCACCAGTTGAAAAGAGATGGAGAAGCAAGTGACTAGTACTGTGCAACAGCAAGAAACGGAGGATACCATGACGGGCTCCACTACAGCCGAGGCCACTGTCTCATTACTGCAGCAGAGCTCTCATGAAAACACATAACCTCATGCTGGCAGGACTGAGAGTGCTTCCTGCCAAGAATCATTCTCGGCCCAAAACGAGTTAAGTTGGGATCAAGCCCCACCACCTGGATACAGTTACCGAAGATATCCACCGTGGTACGAAGATGATGAAGGATGGTACATGAGGCCACCGTGAGACAGCAACATCCATTATACATTTCCTGATTGGGATCAGGAAGATAGACGGTATGAAGGAGGCCAGCAAAGAGGAAGGAATAAACGACACTATGACCAGCCTCCTTGGTGGTATTGGCAAGCACCACCGAAAGCAATATGTCACAATCAGGAGAGAGAGCAGACCTAGCGGCCGACACCAGCTTCCAATCGAAACACAGTAAACAGATCAGCAGAGGAGAACAACGGCGAAATAGAGGAGTCTGTTAGCCGTGCCACATCAGCAGCAGCAGGTGAAGACGTCGAGTCTGCAAGACACAGGGATGGCATGCTTCCACAGGGCAGCAGAAGCGACGACGAAAGGCCAGCTACCAGCTCCCAGACAGAAAAAAGTCTACACAACAAACAATGCAATACGGGTGAGTCTGGGCTAAGAGGGCATAAGGAGACTTCCACAGAGGTGGCACAGGTAGAGGCAAAAAAGAAATCAAAATGCAGGTCCAAGCGCAGGTCTAGTTCTAGCTCTAGTAGCTCTTCCTCAACATCGTCTTCTGAATCCTCTAGTCACAGCAAACAGAAGGTAACCACAAACACAGTCGACAAGGAGTCCAGGGGACCACCAGCGCTAACCACACCATCTGAGCTATGGGAGGCCGTACCAAGGAGATTGAGAAAGAAAATAAAAAAGAGGAAATATATAGACATCTTTACTATCCTGCATGGTCGGCGAAAACCGGAAGAGAGAAAGAAACGGAGAGCTGGATCAGCAACCCTGGGAAAAGAGATAAAAATTCCAAAAACCGTAGTCAACTGGATGATAGCCTTCATGTACATGATGAGTGTGGTAGGACATCAGGATCTGTCGCAATATGGACCCATGTTGAGCTATGCAGTTAACATTTTACGAGCATAGCAGCAGCACGAGGGTTGGGCCTGGCTCAATTATGACGAGCAATTCAGGGACAAGATGGAGGAGAATCATTTCATGACTTGGGGAACCCAAGACGTTAGTCTATGGATTAGTCAGAAGACCACAAAACCCACTGAACAAGGAACAAGGTCAAGGTTTACAAGGAGGGCGTTGCCTGCCAGGTTTCCGGCTAGACAAGTGTTGGGACAAGACAACACTTGCTGGAGGTATAACAAGACAGTTTGTAACATTACAGACTGCAAATTTAAACACGTGTGTACAGCATATGCAGCACCGCACCCTTTGACAAAATGTCAAAAAAAACAGGTGATGGGGAGTAAGCCAAAAGCAATGTGAAAAGGAACAGTTTGGTAAAGCACCGTCACCCATCAGACTGGAAGCAATTCAATCATGGCTCGATATATACCCAAATCAACAAAAGGCGCATAAGATAGCTTAAGGTTTTTGGGAAGGTTTCATTATACCTTTCCAAGGCCACATTGAGGAAATGGAGTCCAGTAACGCACCATCCGCAACACAACATAAGGATTTAGTGCAAGCAAAGTTAGAGATGGAAATCGCATTGGGCAGAATAGCTGGTCCGTTCAGCGAACAACCTTTTATGCACATGTTCCTTTCACCATTGGCTGTCATCCCAAAAAAAGAAAAAGGGAAATACCGGCTGATACAGAATCTATCTTACCCACCAGGTCAGTCAGTGAATGACCAATTGCCACATGAGGAGTGCACAGTGTAATACACATCATTCGATTCTGCGGTAGCGTTGGTACGAACTTGTGGATATGGAGCATTAATGACGAAAGCAGACATTGAATCCACCTTCCGGTTACTGCCGGTACACCCAAAAAGTTTTCCGTTGCTGGGCTTCAAATTTGAAGATCTTTATTTCTTTGACAAATGCATGCCCTTGGGATGTTTGGTCTCATGCGCTTACTACAAGCTATTTAGCTCATTCCTGCATTGGGTGGCGGAAAAATGTACAGCATTGCACAACATTATCCATTACTTGGACGACTTTCTATTTGTGGGGCCTAGAGAGTCAAACTCCTGCTACAACCATTTAGCAGAATTCTAAAAGATTACCAAGGAATTTGGTGTTCCGCTGGCTCTCAGCAAAATGGAAGATCCTGCAACTATTATATCCTTCCTAGGCATCGAGATTGATTCTAACAGGATGGTAGCAAAGCTACCGGAAGAGAAAATCGACAATCTACGATTAATTATCCAACAAGCAGCCACAGCAAAGAAGATAACCCTACAGGCTGCTCAGTCCATTCTGGGTTCATTAAACTTCATTTGCCGAGTCATTCCTATGGGGAGAGTATTCATGAGGAGACTCGCTGCGGCAACAGTGGGAGTCCAACGACCACATCATTTCCTACGTGTATCAAAAGACATCCAGGCTGATTTCCAGATATGGAACTCATTCCGCACCAATTTTAATGGTATATCAGTGATACAGGGACCACCTTTATCCAATCAGGACTTAAACATTCACACCGATGCATCAGGGGGTTGGGGTTTTGGAGCCATTTGTCAAGATTCATGGTGCGCGGAAAGATGGCCAGAAGAGTGGATCTCACTAGGTCTTACTAAAAACATTACATTTTTGGAACTTTTTCCTATATGGGTGACACTTATACTGTAGAGTGACAGGATAAGAAATAAACACATTATATTTCTGTGTGACAACCTAGCAGTAGTTCAGGTATTAAATTCACAATCAGCCAAGTGCCCTATGGTTGTCAAATTACTAAGAGAAATAGTTTTAGAGGAATTACGTAATAACACCACACTGCGTGCTAAGCATGTGCAGAGAATATGTAATGGTGCAGCAGATTCTTTATCCTGTGCTAAATGGCATTTGCTTCATAAGTAGGTACTAACAGCGGACGTGATGGGAACACCAATGTCAGCGCGCTTATGGAACATTGGACGACAACCACATGGGAATTAGTACACAGATCAGTCACCTCATCCACTTGGAATTCATACTGCCGAGGATATGAAGTTGTAGCCAAGTTCTTGGGAGAGAATAGTTGGCAACAAGGCCCAATAAACGATGACCTGATTGTCAGATACATTGACTCTTCAAAGGAGTGTGGAGTAACAAGGAACACCATAATAAAATGCTTGGCCAGACTGGCAATCTTTGCAAAAGCATGTGATCCCACCAAGTCATTCATTATCAAAAAGATGATGACCGGATGGGCGAGAAAGATTGGCACCACCAAGGATAGCAGGCATCTCATCACTCACAACATGCTGAGAACGCTATGGGCACAGTTATTTATTTATTTGTTTGTTTGTTTATTTATTTATTTGTTGAAATTTCTATACCGGTATTTGGTGGAAGCCATCATATCGGTTTACAAGGTTACATAAAAACATGTGAACTAAAAATCAAACATTTACAAATAATAAAATGGAAATTCTAATAGGTTAAAACTGCATACAATTTTCATAGTAATGGCCTAACAGTGAGACATCTGGACAACAACATTCAACACTATGACCAACTCAATAATGTTTCACCTCAGCTTTTAGTTCTTTCCTTTTTTTTGTGATTTTTTGTTTCATCAATCTGCTCTTCAGATTTCGAAACAGGACTTTTTCGACTGGCATTCTCATTGCCATTTCTCAACCCTTATGACTTCAGAACCATCCTGCAACTTCTTATTTTCTCCACCTTTGACTACTGCAACTCATTACTTATTGGAATACCTTCATCTTCCCTCAAACCACTCCAAATACTGCAGAACTCAGCTGCCAGAATCCTTACAGGAAAAAAAAGAAATGAGCACATAACACCCACTTTGACCTCTCTTCACTGGCTACCTATTTCTGCGCGTATTACCTACAAATCAATGACATTCGTTCACAAAATCATAAACGATGATCATCATGGACTAAAAAGCTTAAACATAACCCCCCAAAATCCACAAAGAAACCTACGCTCTAACAACGCAGGATACTTAAACATCCCCTCCATCAGAGACGCACATCTTTCAACTACACGAGAAAGAGCATTTTCCATCGCTTCCCCCAAAATTTGGAACACTCTACCTAATGCCCTGAGAACCCAGTACAACCTGAAAACATTTAAAAAAGATCTAAAAACATTCTTATTCCGCAAATTCTATTCTAACTCTCAGACGCATGATCATCCCAGCTCTCAACTGAACTCGCATTCTTAATTCTCTTTCTTCATGCTCTCCTTATGTACCCCCTACCATCCCTTTCTACCCCTTCCTACTCTCTTGCAAATTTTTGTATAATAATTCCATATTTTGTAAACTGTTATGATGGCTCTACCGAATAACGGTATATAAAACTCTACAAATAAATAAATAAATAAATTGGCATTCTTCGGAGCATTCTATGTGAGTAAATTGGTGGCAGACAACAAGAAAAGCAAAGGAACTAGCGGATTGCTTATGAAGAATGTAGCGTGGATGTCAGAAAAACTGACAATAACTATACAAAAATCAAGAAGGACAAGGAACTACGTTATCACTCAACTTGTCCAATATATAACATGAGAAAGTATCAGGCAGTGCGGCCAAAGGGGGGAGTGCACCTGCTGATACACGCAGATGGTACGCCGCTTACCAGATTCCAATTCTCTGCGGTACTAAGAGCATCGGTAACAGAAATGAAGTTGGACCCAAAACAGTACACCACACAATCATTCCGGATTGGCGCTGCCACGAGTGCGGCACAGGCTGGACTCAAAACGTCCGCAATAAAGAAAATTGGTTGTTGGCAAGCTAAAGCAGTCAATTCATATGTCCGATTAGACAGAGTGGACACGGCTAACCAGAATTGTTAATTTTCTCTTACAGATCGGAAGCACAGACAGAATATAGCATGGATTATCGGTCACTCTTACGTCCGATGGGCGGCAAAAAGAGCACGCGAACGGCCATACGGACAGCACTTGGGTCTGACGCAAAAAGGTTGGGTCATCGAATGGATGGGGAAACCAGGTATGCAATGGGGACAGTTATTGCCCTTCATACGGAGCCTGAAGCACGTGAGGGCAGCTCCGGACGCAATTAAATTGCATTTGGGAGGCAATGACTTGGGCTCATGGACATGTAAGCGCTTGGTTAAAAAGGTTAAAAGTGACCTGGCCAGGATACTAGAGCTATATCAGAGCACCGTAGTATGCTGGTCAGATATTATTCCCAGACCTAAATGGAAAGAGTCAAGATTATGGGGGCAAGGGAGAAAGAAAGTGAATAGACAAATCGGGACATGGATACAAAAAATGGGGGGACAGCAGATAAGGCATCAGTGGGCCGAAGATATGGCCCCAGGCTTTTTCAGCATACACTTATCAGATATTGGATATGACATATTCAACAATGCCCTCCAAGATGACATTGAGGCACAAGACAGGTACAGGTAAAATGGCCACAGCTGGTATATTAGTGGGGGGGACACGAGGCAAGGGTCCTCCCTACCTAGTGTCTTGGCGGGTAACCGGGCTGGTTGGGCCAGATTACAAGTGGTGCTGGTGTCATCACATGATGGCGGGGTAGCTGTTGGCACCGGGAGGTGAAGAGGTGATGGCCCCCTTGCTCGTGAACAAGGCGGGGGACCCACGGAGTCAGGCTGCCTTGCTTGGTTCATGCAGCGGGGGGAAAAGCACACTACTGGCTCAGGTATCTTAATAAGTTGTCATGTTATGTTTAAAATAAATGCTGCGGCCATTTTATACCAAAAGACAGGAGTATGTGTGATTACTATTATAGTGGATAATGACCAAAAAAGGATGTTAGGGTACGGTTTGAGGATTAATTAAAATGGGCGACGGACAAAGGAGTAAGTGGCACCCGCTAACGTTAATAGGTAGGCCCGGTACCGCATAGCCGGCGCCCACCCTTGATGACGGCAAGCGCGGTGGAGGATGGAGGCAGGGGGAGGGCCAAGGAAGATTAGGGCGGCTGCAGGTACCCCCCCCCCCCCCGGCCATTCCCTACCTGTTTAGCGGGTCAGGAAAGGGCCGAGGATGGGGCGGATGATGTCATAGGAGGGCGCCGGCGGCACCCTTGGATGATGCTCACGGCCCTGACATGCTCTGAGCGATCCTTTTCGGATTGCCAGAGCAGATGAAATCCCACCCACCCACCCTGATCGCAAGGTGAAAGTTACACTTACTATGCCAAGGACACAATGTGTTAGAACATGCAATCAGTTAGCTTATCTATGTTAGTAAGCACAGTTTAATATGTATCAATGTTTCGTGTTATGTCGCAGCTGAAGGAGGGACGGGTACCCGGGCCGGATTACAAGTGGTGCTGGTGTCATCACATGATGGCGGGGTAGCCATTGGCGCCGGGAGGTGAAGAGGCGATGGCCCCCTTGCTCGTGAACAAGGCGGGGGACCCATGGAGTCAGGCTGCCTTGCTTGGTTCACGCGGCGGGCAATGGGGGAAAAAAGCACACTACCAGTTTGGGTATCTTAATAAGTTTTCATGTTATGTTTAAAATAAAAGCTGCGGCCATTTTATACCAAAAAAGGATGTTAGGGTACGGTTTGAGGATTAATTAAAATGGGCGATGGACAAAGGAGTAAGTGGCAGCTGCTAACGTTAAGTGATAAACTCATGCACTAGTAACAGATATGGGGTTCTTCTGTGATTTGAGAATCTAGCAGAGAGACTAAATTGACTCATTTTTAATAGTAAAAGGAAAATAAATAGATGCGCATTCTGGTTTTTTCTGTTGTTATTCTTTAAACTGTAGCATAATAGATAACTGTGTCTCCTTAGTACAGACAGAAACAAA
This sequence comes from Rhinatrema bivittatum, assembly GCF_901001135.1. Lineage (NCBI taxonomy): Eukaryota > Metazoa > Chordata > Amphibia > Gymnophiona > Rhinatrematidae > Rhinatrema > Rhinatrema bivittatum. Next base: position 585,752,708 of record NC_042616.1, on the reverse strand, counting down.
ATTCTCCTAACCATCATTAGAAAATTTTAAATAACTCATATGCATAAGTGTGTGGGAGAGCAATGACATGAAAGCAAAAATATTCATGGTCATGAGGCTAACACAATGTATTTTTACCCATTTTCATCTCTGCTCAGTATAAGGTGCATTGTGAAGATTGCCTGAGAAGAGACTTAGTAGTCCCAGCTGTTTCAACTTTCAATATTCAATAGCTTTATAAAAATATCATTAACCAATTTCTTTGTAGTCTTCTTGTATCTAATTTTATTTCTGGTGGGATAAGATGGTACTTTTATTTTGCTGTTCCTATCTGTATGAATGGGAAGAATCATTTTTAGCATTAATAAAAATCAGATTTAGCTTCATATGATTGAGGGTCCCATCCAAATAAGAAAACAGTAAAGTTCACACTCATAACACTGAATCAACATAAACAGAAAAACCCTCTGTAGTAGATAGATAGATAGATAGATATCATGGGTTCCAGGTGATCACTGCAGCACATCTGTGCATGTGTGCACTCAGTGATGCTCACTCAGACCTATGGGACGGCTGCCACTATAGGCACAGGAGGCATCAGGTAAGAGAAAGAGGGAAGGCAGAATCTGCACCATGACCCCACCAGTGAAAGAATAAAAAGGCATGGCAGTGGCATAGCTGGTGGAGTTTCCCAGGGCCCACCAGGAAGTGGCCTGAGATGAAAGGGAAGGGCAGAGGAAGAGGAAGAGGCCCCATCAGTGGCAGGAAGCAGCCTGATATGGAAAATAAGGGGATGGATGAGGTGAAAGAAGAATGATATGATAGAGAGCAGAGAGGTCTGGGAGAGAGGGGAGGAAAGGGAGGGGAAGTAAGAGGAGTGAGAGAGTGGGGGGAGGGGAGGGGTGGATGGTTGAGTAGCATGTGAATGAGGCAGATGGGAAGGAAGACAGAGGAGGGCATGAGTGAGAGGAATAGGAGAGGAGAACAGGTGAGGGAGAAGATTGCCGTACAAAGTAGGTAGTGGGTAGTGGTGGGAAGATGAAGAAAAAGTGTTAGCATACACATACGTCACATACTCCCTCGCCACCCCCACTCATACCCCTCCATATCACTAACTATGCACACATTCCCAAACACCCCACTTCCCACTCACATCCTACCTCCTTTACCTCAAACACACACACACACATATCTTACACACCATCACTACCACCGCCACCCTGCTCCCTGCCTCACACATACACACACACACACAGAGAAAAGGAGAGAGCTACAAAGTAGAGAGTAAAAAGGGGGGAGATGGAAAGAATATTCACAATACTCTCACCATACACACACACACACACACACACACACACATACCACCTACATCCCCACTTCCACTCTCACCACACCACACACCCACATGCACAGGGATGAGGAGAACAGAACAAAGCATAAAATGCGAGGAGAAAAGAGTTCCTCCCCCCCCCCCCCCCACACACACACACACAGACCCTCACACACCATCTGTTAGGATTTGTGGGTATGTGGGCCCTGGGCCGAGGTGAGAGCTGGTACCACCCACAGGGAGGAGCCCTGTGAGCCTCACCGTCAGGAGGCAAGGTCTCAGTGGACGTCAGACACAGCTGTGGAATAGAGTCTTTATTAGAAAGAGAGAGAGAGGCACTGCCCGAGAAGCAGGGTGTGCAGGAGAAAGTCACAGAGTCTGTGCGGTGGGCTATACCCAGAGGGAATACCTCAATAGTGGAGATCTGGCAATGGTCCGCAGAGCGGGGTACACCGATGAGGTTCCTCTGTAGCGATGATTCAGTAGTGGCCTGCAGCGCAGGGTACATCGGGGGGTTCATCACTTAGAGATGGTACGGTAGTGGTCCACAACATGAGGTACACCGGTGAGGGTTTCCCACTAGGGATGGTACAGTAGAGGTCCACAGCGTGAGGTACACTGAGGAGGTTTCCTACTAGAGATGGTACGGTAGTGGCCCGCAGCACGGGGTACACCGGTGAGGGTTTCCCACTAGAGATGGTACAGTAGAGGTCCACAGCTCGAGGTACACCGGAGAGGATTTCCCACTAGAGAAGGTATGGTAGTGGAAAGCAGCGTGGGGTACACCGGAGAGGATTCCACAATAGAGATGGTACAATAGTGGTCTGTAGAGTCAAGGTACTCACAGTGACGAATGTTCCAGCAGAAGCCCTGGGGAATGGGGATAGGCAGCAGTCCAAGGCAAGAAGGCCCTCGGAGGAGCGGATAGCCAGAGACGAGGAAGGACCCCGAGGAGCGGGTACTCAGAGCGTCTCATGCCAAATGTGCAGGAGCTGGAATGGGAAGTCCGTGGTGAGCGAAGCGGATTCAGCAATGAGGGAACTCGTTGCCAAGTCATCAATAGGCAGGGCCAGCCGGCTTAAGTATCGTGAAGACGTCATCCGGAGGGGACGCCCCCGAGGTTCCCGTCAAGACGTGCTTAAGACTGGCCTGTGCGCACGCGCACCTAAGTGATCCCAAACGCAAGATGGCAGTTGGCAGTGCCCATGCCGTCCTGGGGATGCCAGGCAGGTCAGCGGTAGCTAGCGGAGGCTGCCACTTTCCCCAACGGTGTCAATACAGCAAAGAAAGAGGTGAGCATTAGTAGTCGCAGCCGTCACAAACACTGCTCCATGTCACATACACACTAGCCCCATATACCTTCTACACACATTTACTCAGTGGTTGGTGAGCAAAGTGAGCGGTATCACAGCCCCTAATATATATATATTTATATATATATATGTGTGTGTGTGTGTGTGTATGTGTGTATGTACATATACACGTATATATAGCTATAGGTATATGTTATACATACATACATATATCTCATTACAGCTTCCAAAGGTGAGAGAAGAGAATTACCAAGATTATTACTACAGAATAGCAATAAGGACACAAAAAGGCAGAGTGACTTCCTCAAGGTTGCACTTAGGCAGGAAGATAACTGACTCCTGGATTCCAGTCTGTTACTCTTGCCATTCAATTGCTTTTTTTCTGTAGTTTGCTTAATAAATGACTGGATCACAACCATGATAATTGAGAAATATATTAGCTTCCCCATTAAGTAATGTTTCATTGTATGCTACTGTAGGTACATAGTAATGCTATGACTCAACTTACTCTTGATAATAAGTCTAGCACCATTAATCTACTTATGAAAAAGAGCTCTTTGTTAATTAGGCTATATAAATACAACAGAGTTTCTAAATGACTGCATTTCTCATAGCCAATTCTGGTCAGAGCTTTTTGCAAAAACGAGTCTTTTGTTTTTATTATATATTTGAAGCTTTGTAACCCACTCTGGACTTTCTCCCAAGACTAGGGAGGCAATATATACACTTTTTAAAATTTATTACGTTTCAACATAATTCTTCTGTAACCCTTTCTTGGCAAATGGCATATATCCTAAGGGCCCATAAGAGAATTTCTTTGGGTGGACTAGCTCCTCTGCCTTTTCCCCAGCTATTCTGCTCCCAAGGGATGTGTCCTTTCTGTGAGGGTGAAGGGCTAACCTTCTTGGCCCAGGCATTTGTGTTCTCCCATGTGTATATGTGTGTGTTACCATAGCTCTTGGGTAAAGGTACCTTAACAGACAAATCATGACTTACAGACTGGATGTTCAAATAATATTGTACAGGGAATTGCAATCATGCATTCATGATGTGTAGAAAAATTAAACTCCATTTGCTTCCAGGTTTGGTAGAAACTTTAGAGTATCTTATCTACATTGTACACTTGTATATAATTATCCTCCTCTATCTCTTTTATTTCTTATAATCCCAGTTCATGAACCCTTGTTAATTGTAACTGCTTCTCTTCTCCACGTTTATTTATGTTTTCGGTTATATTTTTGCACCCCTGTTTTCTGTAAACCGACATGATGAGAACGAGTTCTTGAATGCCGGTATAAAAAAACCTTAAATAAATAAATAAATAAATAAATAAGATATTTACAATTCTTCTCCTGGGTAAGTGTCCCTCAGTGTGGGGAGTTGAGATATTGGGTCCCTCTGTTTTGGAACAGTGAGTATCTCAATGTGGCTGGGGAGTCCTATCTGTTTGTATGGTCCTTGGTGTCCATAGTACCTGAGGTCCACAACCTGTCTGTTGTCCTGCATCTTGGGGTGGGGACTCTGGAGGTCTCCAGATGTTCCTCTTTTCTCCATCTCTTTAATCCGATTCTCATGGGACCTTTCTGGGAGAAAGGCCTACTCTGGAAGCAAATCTTAACTTCCAATCGTGAGCAAGGAAGGGGGCAGAAAAACACTTTCATCAAAATAGATGGAATATGTTAACACAAACCAAGACTCTTGTGGTGGTCTCTGCAACCTCCTCTTGCACTTCTAGAGAAGGAATTTCTGTCTCCCAAAGGAACAGGTCTGGACAGTCCCAAAAGTAGAAAAAAAGTAGAAAAAACAGACAAAAATAATCTTCTCAAGTCCTTCTTCCCTCCAGTCTGTAGCACAAAGCACTGGCAAGGTGGTGTCTCTCCCTTGCTGTGCTAGGTTGAGGCCTGTCTCAGAGAGCACACAGAAACAATTCCTCCCTCATTGAAACCAAAACCACATTGTTCTCACTACTCCTAGGCTCATCCTCCCTTATCAGAAAAGGAATCTACCAACTAGGGAAACCTCAGGGAGAGGTGCCTTAGGGAATGGTATGTTCCTCCTAGCTGTTAACTAAGAAAGGGACCTAGGGTGATCTGGTAAAGACAGGGGGGTATATTTTCATACAGGGCGCCCTCGCGTACTTTTGTAGGCGCATCAGGTACAAACAAAAATACGCTGGATTTTAGTAGATACGCGCGGAGCCGCGTGTATCTGCTAAAATCCTGGATCGGCGTGCGCAAGGCTACCGATTTCGTGTAGCCGGCGCGCGCCGAGCCGCGCAGCCTACCTCCATTCCCACTGAGGCCACTCCGAAATCGAAGCGGCCTCGGAGGGAATTTGCTAATGCTCTCCCCTCACCTTCCCCTCCCTTCCTCTACCTAACCCACCCCCCCCCGGCCCTGTCTAAACCCCCCCCCCTACCTTTGTTGGGGGATTTACGCCTCCCAGAGGGAGAAGTAAATCCCCGCGCGCCAGCGGGCTGCTGGCGCGCCTAGACGCAACCCGGGGGCGGTTCCGGAGGGCGTGGCCACGCCCCCGGACCGCCCCGGGCCGAAACCACGCCCCCGGGCCCGCCCCCGAAACGCCGCATCCCGCCCCCAAAACGCCGCGCCGATCCGACACGCCCCCGACATGCCCCCCTCGAAAAACCCCGGGACTTACGCGAGTCCCGGGGCTCTGCGCGCGCCGGTAGGCCTATGGAATATAGGCGCACCGGCGCGCAAGCCCTGCTCGCGTAAATCCGGGCGGATTTACGTGAGCAGGGCTCTTAAAATCCACCCCAGGGTGTCTCTACACTTCAGAGAATAATCTTAGAAGAAAGTAAGTACATGTATAAAGATCAATAAAGGAAAAACATACACTCCATCCATAAATTAGATGCATTGCACTAACATAAGAACATAAAAACCACATATTGAGTCAAACCAAGGACCCATCAAGCCCATTATCCCATTTCCTGCAGTGGTCAATTCAGGTCACAATTACCTGGCAGGATCAGGCATTATAGATAGATGCCAAGCTACTTATGTCCAGGGATAAGCATTGGCTTTACCTAAATCTAGCATGTTGGTAAGAACATAAGAACATAAGATTTGCCATACTGGGTCAGACCAAAGGTCCATCAAGCTCAGTAACTTGCCTGCCTGGTGCAAAGGTGGCAGACCTCATATGTCACCTAGATAGGATTATAGACAGTGCTGGGGAGGAGCCGGCTGTCGTGGTACATGTGCGCATCTACAACATAGTAAAATGTGGGAGACAGGTTCTGGAAGCCAAATTTAGGATTTTAGGTAGGAAGCTGAAATCCAGAACCTCCAGGGTGGCATTCTCTGAAATGCTTCCTGTTCCACATGCAGGTCCCCAGAGGCAGGCAGAGCTCCAGAGTTTCAATGCGTGGATGAGACAATGGTGCAGTGAAGAGGGATTCAGTTTTGTAAAGAACTGGGGAAACTTTAGGGGAAGGGGGAGACTTTTCCGAAAGGATAGGCTCCATCTTAACCAGAGTGGAACCAAGCTGCTGACACTAACTTTCAAAAAGGAGATAGAGCAGATTTTAAACTAGAACAAGAGGGAAAGTCGACAGTCACTCAGCAGGGCATGTTACGCTCGGGCTGTGTTCTGGTGTTGTGAACACCACCTTCTGGAGTGACTCCAGGTAGAGAGAGATAGGGATGGCTGGAAAGTCTCTGATGATGGTGACAGTGGAGCAGAGTAAGGCTGGAAGCAGTGTCAAATTCCAGGCTGGGTCAGGGCAGGCGGCAGGCAACAGTGTCAGAGTCCAGGCTGGGTCAAGGCAGGCAGCAGGCAACAGTGTCAGAGTCCAGGCTGGGTCAGAGCAGGCGGCAGGCAACAGTGTCAGAGTCCAGGCTGGGGCAGAGCAGGCGGCAGGCAACAGTGTCAGAGTTCAGGCTGGGTCAAGGTACCTAGTAGTAAGGCAGAGAGCCCGAAGGCCACACACACACACATGGCAGGGCAGAGGGCCCGAAGGCCTCACTCACATGGCAGAGCAAAGGACCTGAAGGCCTCACTCACACGGCAGGGCAGAGGGCCCGAAGGCCACACACACACGGCAGGGCAGAGGGCCCGAAGGCCACACACATACGGCAGGGCTGGGACCCCGAAGGCCACACACTCACAGCAGGGTAGAAGGCCCAAAGGCCATACACATACGGCAGGGCAGAGGACCCTAAGGCCACACACATGACAAGGCAGAGAGCCCGAAGGCCACACACAGCTCAAGACAAGGCAAAGCAGGGTAGAAGGCCCGAAGGCCACACACAGCGCAAGGCAAGGCAAAGCAGGGTAGAAGGCCCGAAGGCCACACAAGCGCAAGGCCAAGGCAAGGCAAGGTAGAAGGCCCGAAGGAACTGCCAGGCAGGGATATAAAGGGAAGTCCAGAACATAGAGTGAACAAGGGAGATGGACTGGGCCCGTCAGGAGAGCCAGCTCTAGAAGGACCCCTGGTGGTGAGGCGGTTGCACAGCAGCCATAGCCATAACAGTGCATGATTCGGAGAAATGTATCCTTGAAGGGTACTAATGAAACAGGAGAGTTAGGGCATCCCAACAGAGAGGTTCCAATAAAAGCAAACTCAGTCCATGTGCCTATATGTAAAAAATCACCAAAGCTAATGATTTCCAAATTATCCCTAACAACTGAAAAGCAGGTTGTTAATACAAACAAAAAACACACTTTGAAATGTCTGTATGCCAATGCCAGAAGTAAGATGGGAGAGTTAAAGTGTATATCAGTAAGTGATGAGATTGACATAATTGGCATCACAGAGACTTGGTGGAAGGAGGAAAACCAATGGGACAGTGCTATATCAGGGTAAAAATTTATATTGTAATGATAGGGAGGATCAACTTGGTGTGGGTGTGCCACTTTATGTCCGGGAGGGTATAGAGTCCAACAGGATAAAGGTCATACAAAAGACTAAATGTTCAGTAGAATCTAAATGGGTAGAAATCCCATGTGTGTTGGGTAAGAGTATAGTGATAGGACTATACTACCATCCACCTGGACAAAATGGTCAGACAGATGATGAAATGCTAAGAGAAATCAGGGAAGCTAACCAATTTGGCAGTACAATAATAATGGGATATTTCAATTACCTCAATATTGACTAGGTAAATGTAACATCACAACTTCCTAGAGACAAAGTTCCTGGATGTAATAAATGACTACTTCATGGAATAATTGGTTCAGGAACCAACAAGAGAGGGAGCTATTTTAGATTTAATTCTTAGTGGAACACAGCATTTGGTGAGAGAGGTAATGGTGGTGGGGCCACTTGGCAACAGTGATCATAACATGATCAAATTTAAACTAATAACTGGAAGGGGGACAATAATTAAATCTGCAGCTCTAACACTAAACTTTCAAAAGGGAAACTTTGATAAAATGAGGACAATAGTTAAAAAAAAACTGAAAGGTACAGCTGCAAAGGTTAAAAGTGTTCAATAGGCATGTACATTGTTTAGAAATAAAATCCTAGAGGTGCAGTCCATATGTATTCCACATATTAAGAAAGGTGGAAGGAAGGCAAAATGATTACCATCATGGTTAAAAGGTGAGGTGAAAGAGGCATTGTCAAGTTAAGTGTAAAATATTGATAAGACAGGAGAAGAAAGAATTTGAAATGAAGTTGTCCATAGAGGGAAAAACTCATAATAAAAACTTTTTTAAATATATCCAAAGCAAGAAACCTGTGAGGGAGTTGGTTGGACCATTAGATGACCGAGGGGTTAAAGGGGCTTTTAGGGAAGATAAAGCCATTGCAGAAAGACTAAATGAATTCTTTGCTTCCATGTTTACTAAAGAAGATGTTGGGAAGATACCAGTTCCAGAGATGGTTTTCAGGGGTGATGAGTCACAACCAAATCACTGTGAACCTGGAAGATGTAGTAGGCCAGATAGACAAACTAAGAGTAGGAAATCACCTGGACTGGATGGTATGCATCCTAGGGTAATGAAGGAACTCAAAAATAAAATTTCTGATCTATTAGTTAAAATTTGTAACCTATCATTAAAATCATCCATTGTACCTGAAGACTGGAGGGTGGCCATTGTAACCCCAATATTTAAAAAGGGCTCCAGGGGCAATCCGGGTAACTATAGATCAGTGAGCGTGAATTCAGTGCCAGGAAAAATAGTGGAAACTATTCTAAAGATCAAAATCGTAGAACATATAGAAAGACATGGTTTAATGGAACACAATCAACATGGATTTACCCAAGGGAAGTCTTGCCTAACAAATCTGCTTCATTTTTTTGAAGGGGTTAATAAACATGTGGATAAAGGTGAACCGGTGGATGTAGTATATTTGGATTTTCAGAAGGCATTTGACAAACTCCCTCATGAAAGGCTTCTAAGAAAACTAAAAAGTCATGGGATAGGAGGCGATGTCCTTTTGTGGATTACAAACTGGTTAAAAGACAGGAAACAGAGAGTAGGATTAAATGCTCAATTTTCTCAGTGGAAAAGGATAAACAGTGGAGTGCCTCAGGGATCTGTACTTGGACTGATGCTTTTCAATACATATATATATATATATATATATATATATATATATATATATATATATATATATATAATCTGGAAAGGAATACGATGAGTGAGGTTATCAAATTTGCGGATGATACAAAATTATTCAGAGTAGTTAAATCACAAGCAGATTGTGATACATTATAGGAGGACTTTGCAAGACTGGAAGATTGGGCATCAAAATGGCAGATGAAATGTAATGTGGACAACTGCAAGGTGTTGCATATAGGGAAAAATAACTCTTGCTGTAGTTACACAATGTTAGGTTCCATATTAGGAGCTACCACCCAGGAAAAAGATCTAGGCATCATAGTGGATAATACTTTAAAATTGTCGGCTCAGTGTGCTGCAGTAGTCAAAAAAGCAAACAGAATGTTAGGAATTATTAGGAAGGAAATGGTTAATAAAATGAAAATGTCATAATGCCACTGTATCGCTCCATGGTGAGACCTCACCTTGAATACTGTGTACAATTCTGGCTGCCGCATCTCAAAAAGATATAGTTGCAATGGAGAAGGTACAGAGAAGGGCAACCAAAATGATAAAGGGGGTGGAACAGCTCCCCTATGAGGAAAGGCTGAAGAGGTTAGTACTGTTCAGCTGGAGAAGAAATGGCTGAGGGGGGTTATGATAGAGGTCTTTAAGATCATGAGAGGTCTTGAATGAGTAGATGTGAATCGGTTATTTACACTTTTGAATAATAAAAGGACTAGGGGCATTCCATGAAGTTAGCAAGTAGCACATTTAAGACTAATCAGAGAAAATTCTTTTTCACTCAATGCACAATTAAGCTCTGGAATTTGTTGCCAGAGGATGTGATTAGTGCAGTTAGTGTAGCTGGGTTCAAAAAAGGTTTGGATAAGTTCTTGGAGGAGAAGTTCATTAACTGCTATTAATCAAGTTTACTTAGGGAATAGCCACTGTTATTAATTGCATCAGTGGCATGGGATCTTCTTAGTGTTTGGGTAATTGCCTGGTTCTTGTGGCCTGGTTTGGCCTCTGTTGGAAACAGGATGCTGGGCTTGATGGACCCTTGGTCTGACCCAGCATGGCAATTTCTTATCTTCTTATGTTCTTAATTGCCAGGTTCTTTTGGCCTGGTTTGGCCTCTGTTGGAAACAGGATGCTGGGTTTGATGGACCCTTGGTCTGTCCCAGCATGGTAATTTCTTATGTTCTTATGTATCCTGCTTCCAACAGTGGCCAAGCCAGATTACTAGTACCTGGCAGGATCTCAAGGGGTAGAAAGATTCCAAGCTGCTTATCACAAGAATAAGCAGTGGATTTCTGCAACTCTACCTTAATAATGGTTAATGGACTTTGCCTCCATGAACTTGCCCATTTTTTAAACACAGCTACACTAATAGTTTTCACCACATCCTCTAGCAACGATTCCAGAAAATTGAATAAAAAATTGAATAAAAAATTGAATAAAAAATAAAAAATGCCTTTATACAGTGTCTCTCTCTTGTGGTCTCTCTCTCTCTCTCTCATAAAAACATTTTCCCCGGTAATGCAAGGCTAACACACACAAAAAAGTTGTAGTTAAATCATGCATTACTCTATCGCATTCCGCACTAGCAGACCCTCATTTCCATAAATTTCTCCCCACTTGTATACTAAATATAAAATGTGTATACTAACTCGCATTGCGATATTTATCACATGCTTTAGGGCCCTAACACATTTTGATAAATGACCCAATAAGTTCCTCTTAGAATAAAGAGCAACCCTTAAATATTTCCTTTTGGAAACAACAGATTCTATGTGCAAGCAAAGGAAAAAGTAAAATAAATCCAATAGGTCAAGGAATCAACATCAGAAAACAAAGCTACTCTATGACTGAAGAATATATTCTGTTTAGCTTGAGAAAACATCTTTAAAGTCCAATTTTTATCTGGATCAAGAACAAACACCAACAACAATGTTAGCCCTAGAGGAAATATCTAACTGAGAAAAAAAGCTGTAAGGTTAAGACTATCAATTGATAGTTCAGGTTTCACTGAAACATCTAAATCAGAGGCTCCCCCAGGGACAGTAGGAAGATAGAACACAGCTACTGGTGAGCTGGATTCCAAAGGAACTTTCAAAATTTCCTGATAGAATCTTTTCAACGTATCAATAGGGACTATCAGAGGAGGCTGAGAAATTTAGCAAATGAAGATTACATCTCTTATATTAATGTTCTAGCATTTCTAATTTACAATGTATAATATTCTTATCTTTAATCAAAGCAACTTCACATCTTTGCATTTCTTTTTGCTTAGTCTTCACACAAGTTAGCCTGTGTCCTAAACCCCTAACCACTTGCACCTGGTTTTTCTCCTGAGCAGTTAATGACAATAAAGTACTAGCAACTTTCTTCATTAGGGCATTCTCCAAACCAACAATAGAACAATCAATGGAACAACTAGCGGGCCGCCTGAACGTCGGTGTCAAGCGCTCCTCGCCTGTTGTGGACTCAGAATCTGACAAATTGGCTCGTCACCTCCAACAGCAACAGTACTGTATCGACACACTTGCAGCTACCATGGAGCAGCTGGTCTCCCGTCTGGAGGCTCCTTTTCGTGAGCCGCCTCCAGTTCCTCCTCCGGCTCTGGCACCCAGTTCAGCTTCAGTGACTCAGTTACCGGCACCTACCCGCTATGCCGGAGATATCAGGACATGCCGTGGCTTTTTAAATCAGTGCTACGTCCGTTTTGCCCTCCTGCCTGCGCAGTTTCCCTTGGACGCAGTTAGAGTAGCGTATATCTTCTCGCTACTGGACGGTAAGGCCCTCGACTGGGCTTCACCCATGTGGGAGCGTCAGGATCCCTTGCTACAGAATCTAGAGCAATTTGTCCTCAACGTCCGCCTCGCCTTTGATGATCCTGCATGCCAGACCACAGCGGCCTCAGATCTCTTGCACCTCAGGCAAGGGACACGCTCGGTGGCCGATTACACCATAGACTTTCGCACGCTGGCCATGGAAGTTGGTTGGCGCGATGACTTAGGGGAATCTTCCTGGAGGGGCTTGCCAGCCGCATCAAGGATGAGTTAGCAGGCCGGGACCTCCCGGAGGACTTGAATGACCTGATTGACATTGCGGGCAGAGTGGATCGACGCCTTCAGCAGCGGGATAAGGAGACCCATCCCCATCGTAAGACATCACCACAGTCGTCCACTGCCTCCAGAACCCCGGCTCCAAAGGTTCCCCCGACCTCAGTCAGCAGTGGGGAACCCATGCAGTTGGGCAGGTCTCCACTGACCCCTGAGGAAAGGAGGAGACGCCACTTGCTAGGCCTTTGTCTCTACTGCGGAGGCAAGTGGCACTTCCTCGCTAATTGCCCAGAACGTCCGGGAAACGACCGTGCCTAGGTTATACCGAGGAGCTACACCTAGGCTCTACAGATCAGCTCCTCTCTGTACCTTGCCAGTAACTGTGAAATACCCCAGTGGGGAACTTCAGATCCGCGCATTCATTGATTCAGGTGCTGAGGGGAATTTCATCGTGGCCGACCTGGTGAACCAGTTATCTCTCCCCACGCTACAGCAGGTCCCCCCTCTACGGATTTCATACATTCGGGGCACCCTGCTCCCCAGGATCATCACCTGCTCCACGGCCCCTGTGACCCTCCAAACCGGCCTGTTCCATTTGGAGGAGATCTCTCTGCTAGTTCTAGAGCAAGCCATGCACCCCTTGGTTCTTGGACTACCTTGGTTGCGGCAACACTCACCCGTAATACAGTGGGATAACTTTCAGTTGGTCCGATGGAGTCCCTTTTGTTTCGAACATTGTCTGCATAGTTGTTCTGAATTGCGCTCCTTTGGTTCTCTACGGTTTCCTGCTTCTGACTCTGGTTTGACTACGACTCCGCTTCAGCCTGCTGCCTGCCTCTGACCCCGGTTTGCCTTCGACTCCGCTTCAGCCTGCTGCCTGCCTCTGACTCTGGTTTGCCTACGACTCCGCTTCAGCCTGCTGCCTGCCTCTGACCCCGGTTTGCTACAGACTCTGCTTCAGCTACAGCCCGCTCCAGCTCCGGTCTGCTACAAACTCCGCTTCAGCTCACAGCCTGCTTCAGCCTCCGGTTTGCTACAGTCTCCGCTGCCGCCCGCTGCCCTGTCTTCAGCTGGCCCTCGGCCCTGTACTGCCGGCTCCTGCTTCCCGGGTACCTTGGGCTTCCTATACTTCCATTTTACTCTGGTCCCGGTCTAAGCACACCTCTGCCTCTGGACTCTCTGACTATACCCCAAGTCCCATGGTCCCAGGGCCCTACGGGCTCCTCCTGGGGGGTTCCTGGTTCCCGGGTGAACACCTCCTGTCTGGGGCTCCGCCTCCCGGCCTACCCCGTCACCCTCGGTGGGCCGGCCCAAGGGTCCACTACCTCGCCAGCAGTGTCCGACTGCAACATAGTGATCATAATATGATCAAATTTGAATTAATGACTGGAAGGGGGACAGTAAGCAAATCCACGGCTCTTGTGCTAAACTTTCAAAAGGGAAACTTTGATAAAATGAGAAAAATTGTTAGAAAAAAACTGAAAGGAGCACCTACAAAGGTAAAAAGTGTCCAAGAGGCATGGTATTTGTTAAAAAATACCATCCTAGAAGCATAGTCCAGATGTATTCCACACATTACAAAATGTGGAAAGAAAGCAAAATGATTACCGACATGGTTAAAAGGGGAGGAGAAAGAAGCTATTTTAGCCAAAAGATCTTCATTAAAAAATTGGAAGAAGAATCCATCAGAAGAAAATAGGATAATGCATAAGCGTTGGCAAGTTAAATGTAAGACATTTTATTTATTTATTTATTTGTTTGTTTTATATACCGACATTCGATCGAGATATCACATCGGTTTACATGTAACTGAACAGAAATAAGGCAGTAGCTGCTTATTTTACATTGTAACAAATAATAATTTAGAAAGATAAATTTACATAGTAACTTTGAAAGGTTAATTTACATAGTAACTTTGAGAAATAACATTTAACATGTGATTTGGAGAAGATAGAAAGCATAGAGGATTAAATATATACAGTTACTTTACAAGGGGAACCACAGGGGTGGTTGATGGACGACTGGGGAAGATTCATTTCTTGATAAGACAGGCTAAGAGAGAATTTGAAAAGAGGTTGACTGTAGAGGCAAAAACTCACAGTAAAAGCTTTTTTAAATATATCTGAAGCAGAAAGCTTGTGAGGGAGTCAGTTGGACCATTAGATGAACAAGGGGTTAAAGGGGCACTTAGAGAAGATAAGGCCATCATGGAAAGATTAAATGATTTCTTTGCTATTTACTAAAGAGTATGTTGGGGAGATACCCGTTCCAGAGAAGGTTTTCATGGCTAATGATTCAGATGGACTAAACCAAATCACGGTGAACCTAGAAGATGAAGTAGGCCTGATTGATAAACTAAAGAGTTGTAAATCACCTGGACTGGATGGTATACACCCCAGGGTTCTGAAGGAACTAAAAAATGAAACGTCAGACCTATTAGTAAAATTTTGTAATCTATCATTAAAATCATCCATTGTACCTGAAGACTGGAGGATAGCTAATGTAACCCCAATATTTAAAAAGGGCTCCAGGGGAGATCCGGAAAACTACAGACCGGTTAGCCTGACTTCAGTACCAGGAAAAATAGTGGAAAGTGTTCTAAGCATCAAAATTACAGAACATATAGAAAGACATGGTTTAATGGAACAAAGTCAGCATGGCTTTACCCAAGGCAAGTCTTTCCTCACAAATCTGCTTTACTTTTTTGAAGGAGTTAATAAACATGTGGATAAAGGTGAACCAGTAGATGTAGTGTACTTGGATTTTCAGAAGGTGTTTGACAAAGTTCCTCATAAGAGGCTTCTAGGAAAAGTAAAAAGTCATGGTATAGGTGGTGATGTCCTTTTGTGGATTACAAACTGGCTAAAAGACAGGAAACAGAGAGTAGGATTAAATGGACAATTTTCTCAGTGGAAGGGAGTGGGCAGTGGAGTGCCTCAGAGATCTGTATTGGGACCCTTACTTTTCAATATATTTATAAATGATCTGGAAAGAAATACGATGAGTGAGGTAATCAAATTTGCAGATGATACAAAATTGTTCAGAGTAGTTAAATCACAAGCAGATTGTGATAAATTGCAGGAAGACCTTGTGAGACTGGAAAATTGGGCATTGAAATGGCAGATGAAATTTAATGTGTATGTGCAAGGTGATGCATATAGGGAAAAATAACCCATGCTATAGTTACACAATGTTAGGTTCCATATTAGGTGCTACCACCCAAGAAAGAGATCTAGGCGTCATAATGGATAACACATTGAAATTGTCAGTTCAATGTGCTGCTACAGTCAAAAAAGCAAACAGAATGTTGGGAATTATTAGGAAGGGAATGGTGAATAAAATGGAAAATGTCATAATGCCTCTGTATCGCTTCATGGTGAGACCCCACCTTGAATACTGTGTACAATTCTGGTCGCCGCATCTCAAAAAATATATAATTGCGATGGAGAAGGTACAGAGAAGGGCGACCAAAATGGTAAGGGGAATGGAACAGCTCCCTTATGAGGAAAGACTAAAGTGGTTAAGACTTTTCAGCTTGTAGAAGAGACGGCTGAGGGGGGATATGATAGAGGTATTTAAAATCATGAGAGGTCTAGAATGGGTAGATGTGAATCGGTTATTTAGTCTTTCAGATATTAGAAAGACTAGGAGGCACTCCATGAAGTTAGTATGTGGCACATGTAAAACTAATCGAAGAAAGTTCTTCTTCACTCAACGCACAATTAAACTCTGGAATTTGTTGCCAGAGGATGTGGTTAGTGCAGTTAGTATAGCTGTGTTTAAAAAGGGATTGGGTAAATTCTTAGAGGAGAACTCCATTACCTGCTATTAATTAAGTTGACTTAGAAAATATTCACTGCTATTACTAGCAACGGTAACATGAAATAGACTTAGTTTTTGGGTACTTGCCAGGTTCTTATGGCCTGGATTGGTCACTGTTGGAAACAGGATGCTGGGCTTGATGGACCCTTGGTCTGACCCAGTATGGCATGTTCTAATGTTCTTATATTCAAAACCAACATAAGTTAACTCCTAAAAGATAAGCTTCAAATTAAAAAAAACTGAGAAACAACTGACATCTGCCGTTACGATAAAATAAAAATACTTTAAAAATTCCAATTCAAAAAGGTGGGCTTTAAGCTGTTTCTTACAGATCTTAGGACATCCCTGCTTACGTAGTATTAAAGGTAGTTTGTTGCTACAGATAATAGTTTATCTGAAGAATCTGCTAGCCCTATAATTTTATGGTTAGGAATATCTAGGAGACATTGTCCTTCAAATCTTAAGTTTCTAACCCAGTGGTGGATCTTTAATAGAGTGTTAAGGCATACAGAAGCATCATGACTTAGTGCATTGTGAACCCTGCTTTCTCTCAAAGAAAGATTTGACCCAGATTGAAAAGCTTTTGTGGGGCAAAACTGAGAATATAGTTGGCTAAGTTACCTGTAATTTGATTGGCTATTGGATACTCATTTTTATACCCCCACTAGACTGGAAAAGGGATTTCCTTTCCCTCTTGATCCAGTTTATGTTTTGCATTCTTCACTTGCTGCTTTGCCTCACAACCTTAACGTCATCCCCTTGGTTACCCCACTGGTCCAGACTTGGAGATATCTTTGCACCTTACTTCAGTTGAAGAGTTCTGTTTCACATTTTTTACCTATGGTAGGCAACCAACAATTTTTACCTGGGACTCAAAATAGGGTCCTATATAGACTAGTCGAGGCTTGAAGGTGTTTGCACAATTTTTAAACAAGAAGAGAATTGTAAGATCTTTTCAAGATGTTACAGGAATTTGACTTGGATCATAAACATTTTTTTGCTTATCTGCAAATAAAGCATTACATCAAGTCCCTTAACATGAAGGATTGGACCCATGTAAATATTTATTTTCTCTCAGATAATTTTTATGTAGAAGACACAATTTGCTATACAATATCTTCCTTATTTCATCTTTTGAGGGAGAAAAAGCAGCCCACCAGTTATGAGAATATCTTGCTTGGTTGGTATCAAGAGCTGGCGACAGAATTAACTGAGTTTCAATATGTGCAGTGTTTTAAAACAATATGCTGTATAAACTGTAATGTTGCTTTACATAAAGTACAATATAAATTCTTAATGAAATATTAGTAGTCTATGGGTACACTATCAAACTGATTGACAGGTAAGATAAGGGTGATGTCAGCAATCAGAATCCACTTCCAGTCTAAGCCCTGCCCATGCCCCACCCACTCCCATAGAAGTGAATGGGGTGTATCCCCACCCTTTCCTGCCCCTGGCCATGCCCCATACTGCCCTCTGGCCACACTCCTAGCTCTGCCCCTGGGCCTGCCCACATTCCTACCACCAATAGAAGTGAATGGAGTGGATCATCCCATGCCCCGCCCCAAACCAATTCCCCTATGGTGTTACTGGTGGCCCCTCCCACACCACACCCCAACCCAAACCCCCTATGATATCACCAGAAGTCTAACCCCTTACCACAGCCCCCAAAAACATGCCTCCTAGAATTACATCAGAAAGGGCCCTGTCACTTTTTAATGATGACAGAATTAATGGACTATGGTTGTTTTTGATGATCGCACCAGAAGAACAATATAAAAACCAACCCACCCCCCAAAAATGCATCCTCTAGAACATCAGCAGAAATGTCCCTGTCACTTTTTAATGATGACAGAACCGGAAGCATGTTTTTTTTTTCTAGCCCCCTCACTAGCTGTGAGGTGGCAGGAAGCAGTCTCTCATTCTGTACACAGAGACAGGGAGAATCTTCCCCCTTCCCTCCTCCCCTCACTGTAGATATGCATGTCCCAACCACTCCTATCCTGGCAGAGTGAAATCTGAGCAGAGGAAAATTAACAACAGGGTGTTGGGTTTTGGAAGTTGTGGGACTTCAAAAGTGAATAAAACAAGGATTTATTTTTCTTTTAAAAAACAGGCCTCTGTGTTTACAGTCATACAAAAGAGCCATGCACCAGCAGATCTTCAATAAAATTTATTATGAACCAGGTGCTGTAGGTAGCTTTGTTGGTATAAATTCTCTTTTTCAGGCTGCTAAAATATATAATCAGATAGCGACCAAAAAACAAGTGACTGATTGGCTTACAGATCAAGATGCTTATTTGCTACACAGACCTACTAGGGAACATTTTAAAAGAAACTAAAGTTGATAAGCTGCATTAAATGTAATTTGCATGGGCATGCCCAAACTTGCACGATTTGGATGTAGAAGTAAGCACATGATAGAGGTCACGTGAAAACATAATCTCCAGACAGAAGGGCTGTAGCTGTTCATGAAAAGCTTTAGCTTTGTGATCCTGAAAAAAAAATAATGGATGTGAATGGGATGCCTAAATGCCTGTAAACGGAAAGCGAGCAGCAGCCAAAACTAAAGAAGTGCCATAAGCGAAGAGGCCTTCTGAAAGATGTTGAAACAGAAATTGATACACTAGTGCACAAATCGGATTCTTGCATGAAGAGATGCACAGATGAAATGCCAAGAGCCAGAATTTGATGAATGTCCACTGAGAGAAAAGCTTTTTGATTTGCAGGATCCAGACTCAGAAGGTAATAAAAAAAAAAAAAATCAAACCTGATTTTGAGCATGATTTCAGATGGTAGGGGGATGTATAGAATTTCCAAAACCCCTGCCAGTACATTGCCCTTTTCAAAAAACGACAATCATAAGGGTGGCCCTGTACAGCATTCTTACAAAGTGTTTGGCTAGCATTCGCCATGATGACTGCGATGGCTGTCTCATTGATGAACAGAGTCAGGTGGGCCATAGTTGCATTTATTGGACTGCCTCTGACACCCAGGAAAAATTAAGGACCGTTTGTACCAGGTTGTGCTTAGAACATATTTTGAATCTTATTGTATTAACAGCATATAAAAGAGGTGTATTAAGTCTAAACAATGACAATTTGAATCTGATCATTTATCTAATACATAGTATGAAAAGTGCTCTAAATCCTGTAGAAAAACTAAACAGTATGCTTAGACCTACAGATGAGATTTTAATAATGAAATATATAAATCCCATCATCTCTGGGAGAAAGCACCAGTCCTTTTTTAAAAAATGCATAATAAAACAACCGATGTTTGCTAGTAATGTTTTCCTTGTCTGTATTTTCAAAAGTGTTAATTGTGATTTAAGACTCTATGGAAGGCTTTTAGGGGGCTGGTCTGCTGTCTCTGAGGTTCTTACTGTCTTTTCTTTCAGAAATAGGCCCTTTTGTAGCATTTTCACAGTCTAAAAATACAAAATAATTATAAAAAATTAACATGGGGTCATACTTTTTATTGATTTTACAATATTTTAAGAAGAATATTGTAAACCTATAACAATATAAATTGTTACTAATTTTTTTATCTCTTGGCTTTTGGTATGGTCTTTTTCAGATTTCTTTGGCATATGCTGCTCTTGGTCTGTTATGTAAAAAACACATGGTAATATCATTTCATTTACACAGCTGAGTACTAATTGGAGGTCTACATGTACAGATTTAAAAAATGCTTTCTTATCTTTAATCAGTTCCCCTTCTGTTAAGATGTCACTGTCTTTTCTTTTTCTTTTGGAAATAGGTTATTTTGCATCATTTTTACATTCTAAAAATAAAAAAAATAAAAAAAACATGGTCACACATGCTATTGATGCCTTTGCAACATAGCTCCTAGCTTCGATAGAGGTTGTGGAGGAAAAGAGACATTTGGGCACAGACATTAAGGGAAACAAATATTTCTTTCCCTCATTTGTATTATTGTTAGAAATGTCATGGGCTTTTCTTTTTGCACTGAGGCCTCGCTGCAACCAGGCTGCTGGTATGTGCTCAACACTATATCTGTTCTTGTAATATTTTCTTGTTCTGATAATAAAAAGAAAACAGACAACACTTTTTTTTATTTTACCACAGTTTTAAAATCATATCTAAAACCAAAAGATACAATAAAACTATTAACACATCTTTCCGTTTTCTTTGTTGCCTCCATTTAGTGAGTGACAATTTAATAATAAATCCAGACTTCTGCCTTTCTTTCTTTAAAGAATCCATTTCTGTTTTAAACTCTTCAGGCCTTACAAACTACAGAATGGTGAACCTTTCTGTTCACTGGCTATACCTTTCATTTCCATCATAAGGACCTAACCAACAAAATCCATGAAAACTTTTGTATTGTAATACAAAAGCTACCGGGCCCCTCTCTGTCATGTGATTGACACCTTCTGCAACTATCTCAGGTCCCTCTTATAGTATAAGATAGTTCTCTTGATTGGATTATCCTTTAAGGGCCTTTTGTGTGTATTATCAATATTTCCTTAGATCTGAAGCACAAAACTACAGTCTGTTGAACCTTCTGTAATTTAATGGTTCCTGGTCATTGTTTCTCCCTGATTAGATCTTGAGTCTATTCATCTACTCACACCTATGTCATTACAATATCCACTCCCTTTTGTTCATGAAAGGAAGTGTGTTATTGTTATTGTTATTGCGTACTTTTGTTCGCGCACCAGGCGTGAACAAAAGTACGCTGGATTTTATAAGATACGCGCGTAGCCGCGTGTATCTTATAAAATCTGGGGTTGGCGCGCGCAAGGGGGTGCACATTTGTGCAACTTGTGCGCGCCGAGCCCGACACGTGCTGCCTGTTCCCTCCGAGGCCTCTCCGAAATCGGAGCGGCCTCGGAGGGAACTTTCTTTCCAACTCCCCGCACCTTCCCCGCACCTTCCCCTACCTAACCCATCCTCCTGGCCCTATCTAAACCCCCCCTACTTTTGTTGGCAGATTTACGCCCCCGGCCTCGCCCCGAACCGCCCCCTGACCCTGGGCACGCCCCAGACACGCCCCCTCCCCCGCCCCTTTTACGAAGCCCTGGGACTTACACGCATCCCGGGGCTGTGCGCGTGCTGGCAGCCTATGCAAAATAGGCACGCCGGCGCACGAGTGCCCTGCGCGCGTAAATCCGGCCGGATTTACGCGTGCAGGGCTTTTAAAATCCGGCCCTATGTATAAGATAAATGATCAGATTCAAATTGTCATTGTTTAGACAATACACCTCTTTTATATGCTGCTAATACAATAAGATTCAAAACACGTTCTAAGCACAACCTGGTACAAATGGTCCTTAATTTTTCCTGGGTGTCAGAGGCAGTTCAATAAATGCAACTATGGCCCACCTGACTCGGTTCATCAATGAGACAGCTGTCGCAGTCATCATGGCGAATACTAGCCAATCACTTTGTAAGAATGCTGTACAGGGCCACCCTTATGATTGATCTAAATGTTGTTTTTTCAAAAGAGCAATGTACTGGCGGATGTTTTGGAAATTCTATATACCCCACCACCAGCTGAAATCATGCGCAACTTCAGGTTTGATTTTTTTTTTTTATTACCTTCTGAGTCTGGTGGTTCTTTGATGTTTGGGCAAAATCAACACAAACAGGTCATGTTCATATATCTGGTGTGTCCCCATATTCTTCTGTTTGTGAAGATCCTTCATTTTTCTATAAAACATAATGTAAATATTAAATAAAAAACCTCTTCTAAACAAGGTATCTATTATAGATAGCTCCCAACCCCCTAAAATGCTTAATTATTATGAAAAATATTTTCTTACCTTCCACTCAAGTTTTTCCAGCAAATAATCTGCTTCGGCATCTAATGCGGCTTGGGGAAGCTCTATATCTGCAGAGTCCATAGCATTTTCATTGGCAAAGGCTGGATCCTGCAAATCAAAAAACTTTTGTCTCAATGGACATTTATCAAATTCTGGCTCTTGTCATTTCTTCTGTGCATCTCTTCATGCAAGAATACGATTTGTGCACTGGTGTATCAACTTCTATTTCAACTTCTTTCAGAAGACCTCTTCGCTTATGGAACCTCTTTAGTTTTGGCTGCTGCTCACTTTCCATTTCCAGCCATTTAGGCATCCCATAATCATCCATTATCTTATTTTCAGGATCACAAAGCTAAAGATTTTCACGAACAGCTACAGCCCTTCTGTCTGGAGATTATATTTTCAAGTGACCTCTATCACGTGCTTACTTCTACATCTGGTCGTGCAAGTTTGGGCATGCCCATGCAAATTACATTGAAAGCAGCTCATCACCTTTTGTTTCTTTTAAAATGTATCCTAGCAGGTCTGTATAGCGAATAAGCATCTTAATCTGTAAGCCAATCAGTCACTTGTTTTTTTCATCGGTGTCTGATTACATGTTTTAGCAGCCTCAAAAAGAGGATTTATACCAGCAAAACCAGCTACAGCGCCTGGTTCATAATAAATTGTATTTAAGATTTGCTGGTGCAAGGTTTGTTTGTATGGCTGTAAACACAGAGGCCTGTTTTTTTTTTAAAAGACAACTGAACTGTTTCTTTTTTAAAAGACAACGAACTGAACAAAATCACTGTGAACCTGGAAGATGTAGTAGGCCAGATTGACAAACGAAAGAGTAGCAAATAACCTGGACTGGATGGTATGCATCCTAGGGTTCTGAAGGAACTAAAAAATGAAATTTCTGGTCTATTAGTTAAAATTTGTAACCTATCATTAAAATCATCCATTGTACCTGAAGACTGGAGGGTGGCCAGTGTAACCCCAATATTTAAAAAAGGCTCCAGGGGCGATCCGGGTAACTATAGACCAGTGAGCCTGACTTCAGTGCTGGGAAAAATAGTGGAAACTATTCTCAAGATCAAAATCGTAGAGCATATAGAAAGACATGATTTAATGGGACACAGTCAACATGGATTTACCCAAGGGAAGTCTTGCCTAACAAATCTGCTTCATTTTTTGAAGGGGTTAATAAACATGTGGATAAAGGTGAACCGGTAGATGTAGTGTATTTGGATTTTCAGAAGGCATTTGACAAAGTCCCTCATGAGAGGCTTCTACGAAAACTAAAAAGTCATGGGATAGGAGGCGATGTCCTTTCGTAGATTACAAACTGGTTAAAAGACAGGAAACAGAGAGTAGGATTAAATGGTCAATTTTCTCAGTGGAAAAGGGTAAACAGTGGAGTGCCTCAGGGATCTGTACTTGGACCGGTGCTTTTCAATATATATATAAATGATCTGGAAAGGAATGCGATGAGTGAGGTTATCAAATTTGCGGATGATACAAAATTATTCAGAGTAGTTAAATCACAAGCAGACTGTGATACATTACAGGAGGACCTTGCAAGACTGGAAGATTGGGCATCCAAATGGCAGATGAAATTTAATGTGGACAAGTGCAAGATGTTGCATATAGGGAAAAATAACCCTTGCTGTAGTTACACGATGTTAGGTTTCATATTAGGAGCTACCACCCAGGAAAAAGATCTAGGCAACATAGTGGATAATACTTTAAAATCGTCAGCTCAGTGTGCTGCAGCAGTCAAAAAAGCAAATAGAATGTTAAGAATTATTAGGAAGGGATGGTTAATAGAACGGAAAGTGTCATAATGCCTCTGTATCGCTCCATGGTGAGACCGCACCTTGAATACTGTGTACAATTCTGGTTGCTGCATCTCAAAAAAGATATAGTTGTGATGGAGAAAGTACAGAGAAGGGCAACCAAAATGATAAAGGGGATGGAACAGCTTCCCTATGAGGAAAGGCTGAAGAGGTTAGGGCTGTTCAGCTTGGAGAAGAGACAGCTGAGGGGGACTATGATAGAGGTCTTTAAGATCATGAGAGGTCTTGAACAAGTAGATGTGACTCGGTTATTTACACTTTCAAATAATAGAAGGACTAAGGGGCATTCCATGAAGTTAGCAAGTAGCACATTTAAGACTAATTGGAGAAAATTCTTTTCACTCAATGCACAATAAAGCTCTGGAATTTGTTGCCAGAAGATGTGGTTAGTGCAGTTAGTGTAGCTGGGTTCAAAAAAGGTTTGGATAAGTTCTTGGAGGAGAAGTCCATTAACGGCTATTAATCAATTTTACTTAGGGAATAGCCACTGCTATTAATTGCATCAGTAGCATGGGATCTTCTTAGTGTTTGGGTAATTGCCAGGTTCTTGTGGCCTGCTTTTGGCCTCTGTTGGAAACAGGATGCTGGGTTTGATGTACCCATGGTCTGACCCAGCATGGCAATTTCTTATGTTCTTATGTTCTTACATCCTTGTTTTATTCACTTTTGCAGTTCCACAACTTCCTACACTCAACACCCTGTTGTTAATTATTCTCTGCTCAGATTTCACTCTGCCAGGATAGGGGTGGTTGGGGTATGCGTATCTATAGTGAGGGGAGGAGGGAGATTCTCCCTCTCTCTGTGTACAGAATGAGAGACAGCTTCCTGCCACCTCACAGCTAGTAGCTTTTAAAACAGAGGGGCTAGGAAAAAAAGCATGCTTCTGGCTCTGTCATCATTAAAAAATGACAGGGACATTTCTGCTGATGTTCTAGGGGATGCATTTTTCATGGGTGGGTTGGGTTTTGTATTGTACATCTGATGAGATCATCAAAAACATCCAGAGTCCATTAATTCTGTCATCATTAGAAAGCACCAGGACCCTTTCTGATGTCGTTCTAGGGGACATGATTTTGGGGAGTGTGGTGAGGGGAATGGACTTCCAGTGATGTCATACCCTGTGACATCATATGGGGTTTTAGCTTGGGATGTGGCATGGGAGGGGCCACCAATGATGCCATAGGGGAATTAGTTTGGGGGCAGGGTGAGGGAGGGGCCACTCTTCACTTCTAATGGGGGAGTAGTTGGGTGGGGACAGGGGCAGAGCTAGGAGTGGAGTCAGGGGCAGGATAGGCATGGCCAGAGGTAGGAGGGATGGGGCCACACCTCATTTGCTTCTATGGGAGTGGGTGGGGCATGGATGGGGCTTAGACTGGAAGTGAGCGCTGATTGGCTGACATCATCCTTATCTCACTTGTCAATCAGTTTGATTGACAGTGTACCCATAGACAACTAATATTATTTGCAGACATTAGCCTTTGTCATGAAACTTGCTATGTTAAACAAATTTGTTAAATGTAAGCTTTCATCAGGAAGTTTGGGAAATCAATTTTGGAGAAGTCGTCTTATCAGTAAGTTTTGGAAGTCAGTTGCCAATTATATTTACTGGGTTACTAATAGTATTACCTTTGCAAACTAAAATACTCCTTTTCAATAATATGTATACAAATATGATTTATGCATATATACCATATTTTCTGCACATAATATATGACTTCTGTTCATAGAATATGACTTATGTGGATAAATCATATTTTCTACATATAAATTTAACTTATGTGCCCAAAAAAATGCTTTATTCACAGAAAGCATTTTCTGAGTGCATAAATCATAATTTAGGCACAGAAATCTTGCTTTGTGTGCACAGAGTGTGTTTTCTGTGCAAAAAATCCTGACTTCAGGTCCAAGCATTAGAACTTCAGCTTCTGCCCATAGAATAATATAACTGGAAAATGTATTCCAGCTCAGACTAGGATTAGTTTCCATAGCTAGGAAAACATGAGGTAAGCCAGCATATTGCTCTGCATTGGGAGATTAAAGCTAATGCTGTCATTAGCATGGGACTTGCATGAGAAAGCATGAAACTGTATGCATATTGTTCTGTGCACATTTTTTTGTGCACAAAGCTCCTTAGTGCTTCAGTTGTAAAGTATGCACACAAAAAGTGTGCATACAGCTGTAGGTTAAACTGCTCTGCTGAGGGTATCTTATTACATTGGCCACTCAGGGGGGAGGGGAAATAGCAACGAAAAGTCAGGGAGATAGTGAAGAGACAGGATATACAGTGCTGCTAGAAATTAAAAGAATTTTGCTGTCACTGCCATGAAGACCCATATAGGATAGAGTAAGGGAGGGAGGAGATGGTGGGGTGCGGGGATGGCCAAAGTGCCCACCCATGTTAATCTTGGGGACCTCCAAAACATGAGTTTCTGGCTATGTCCCTGCCTACAAGCTGGACATCCCCTTTATTTGACTTCTTGATCTTATCATGTCTGATTCTACCTCCTATTTATGTGCTGAGATCTGTGTAAAACTCTCATGTTCATAGAAACTTTCTTAGGATTTTCCAGTGCAATCCAAGGGTAATTCAGTCTCTCTCTGCTCTCCATTTATTTTAGTGGCTACTCACTTCTCTAACTTTGCCTCACAAATAAAAGTCATTTTGTTTCGAGAGAGAAGAGCTGAAAAAACCAGCAGCAAGCAAGAAGAAGCATCACAAAAAACAGATGAAAACATTTGTTCCAGCTGGGTTAGCCAGCAGCTGTGAGTTTTAATTTTCATTTCTCACCACACACTTCAACAAGCAAGTGCAAATTTATTTCAGACTACTGAAAAGCTTCAGAAAAAGCTGTATAAACTTGAAAAACAGAAAAACAAAAGTATTCACTTCTTGGCAACTGATAGATTATATAATGAAGGACCCTTGTTTCAGTATAATTTTCCACATGCATAAAATGAACATTTGGCCCCATTTCTCCTTTTTAACATTGGTTCAAAAACAGAGGCTTATCAGATTGCTGAATATGTATGTGTGTGTCTCCCTTTTGATTTCTTAATGGCTTGAGCTATTTGAGCCAAACTTTAGGTGGAGGAAAGTCCTTGGGGAACATAAGACATCTCTAGCTTTCAGATTTGAAGAATGATTTGGGAGGGTGCTGGAGATGTTGCATCAGAGATGAATGAGAACTTTTCTATACCTCTAAAACGTATACAAAGTTGGAATCAAGATTTAGACAGTGGAAGATTGGCAGGCTATCTGGAATAGATTTCAGTGTGCTGAAGAGGGACTAAGGTCCTCAAAAGATGGTGCACCAGGTGTAAAGATTCCTGGCATTCATACCAAAATTGGTCCTGAAGCAAATCTGTTATTTTGGAGAAAGTGTGTGCAGTTGCTTGCTCTAGAGGGATGTGAGCCCTTGGGCCACGGCACGACTCAGGGAGGAGCCCCAAGATACACACCATGAGAGGTGAGAGTGTCCAAGCACAGGCTGGAGCTGGAACAGGGCGGAACCAGGAACAACACGTGGAACATCATAGGCACAGGAACAAGGCAGGCTCAGACCTCCACTGGATTTGCACGCACAGATGACACCTGGCATGCATTGCTAGTCTCATGAGTAGCCCTCCGGCCACTCAGTAGCCCTTCCAGACCCTCTGCTTGGGAATGATGAATGTGTGAGGCCAGATGGAGGCTAAGGGCAGGAATACGAAGAGACATGGAACTGAGGAACTTGGAAGACTCAGACGAGGACTAGAGGAACTTGAAAGACTCAGACAAGGACTCGAGGAACTTGGAAGACTCATACGAGGATTTGAGGAACTTGGAAGACTCAGACGAGGATTCAGGATTCAGGCACTAATACGGGGTGAGTACTGCACTGCAGCGTGCCCTACACAGCCGCCTTGGCTGGTCATGGACCATGCCAGAAGCGAAGCAGAATTCAGAAGAGAAGATGAAGACCTGAAGCTGGAAGCATGATGAAGATTCAGGAGAGGCTTGTACTGAGGTGCGCCCTACACAGCTTTCCGTGGCTGGTTGCAGACCACTCTGAAGTGGAGAAGGCTCTGGCTTTTGGGCATGGACAGAAGCGGGATCAAGAAACTCTGAAGACCAGGAAAAGGATTCAAGACTCAGGATTCAAGACTCAGGATTCAGGAACAGACCTTGGCATTAAAAGTAAGGGCCTTCCGGAGACTTGCGCTGCGGATGTGAAGACAGGCCTTGTGCCATGAAGCACCCTATATAGCCCCCCACGGGCTGGTCACAGACCACGATGGTGGCACGCCAGGAAAGGTGGACGAGAAGGAAACCTGGAAGCAGGACAAAGAGCCAGAGATGGGAACATCAGGAACTCAGAACATCAAGAACAAAGAACATCAGGAACATGAAACATCAGGGACACTGGAGAGATGAAGAAGGATTTCCAACGATGAAAAGGAACATCCACAGAGACCAGGAACATCCAGGAATATTTATTTATTTTTAGATTTTTTTTATACCGGTGTTCCTGTATGAAATACAGATCACATCGGTTTACATTGAAACAGAACATAAATTTTTGCCTAGAGGCATTACATAGAACAAGATTAAGGAACTTGGAACAGGGTAAACTAGATCAAAATTAACATTGTAATGTAAACGTATTGGCTAACAAGTCTCATTTAGCAGAATAAACAAAAAGAAACATAAAAGGAAAACAGTAGATGTCACATGAGACCTGCAGCAAGAGATTGGATAAAGAGTCAAGTAGAAGAGTAGATGAGTAGAAGTATAGAACCTGGGGAATGCGATGATGATGATGCGATGATGATGATGCGATGATGAGGAAGAGGAACTCTTGCTGGCTGTCGGGAAAAAAGTGCTTATGGTCCTGTAAAAGCTTGTTTAAAGAGCCAGGTTTTAAGTTTATTTTTGAATGTAGAGTGTCAGGTCTCTAGACGGATATCTGGCGGGAGCGCGTTCCATTGAATGGGGCCAGCAGTAGATATGGTACATTTATGAAGCGAGGATTTTGTTGAGGGAACATAGAGAGTGCCTTTATATGCTCCTCTGATGGGTCTAGCTGAAGAATGAAGACGTAGTTGGGTGCTTAAGTGAAGAGGGGATATATTGTGAATTGATTTATGAATTACTGTGAGCACTTTATAAAGAATCCTTTGCTTAACTGGAAGCCAATGGAGGAGTTTGAGAATGGGAGTGATGTGATCTCTTTTATTCATATTTGTAAGGATTCTAGCTGCAGAGTTTTGTAATATTTGGAGGATCTAACGAATCTAACGAGGAACACAGAACCATCTGGTCAGGAGAAGACCGCGGAAGACCTTGTTGGACAGAAGAAGCCATGGACAACCATGAAGATCCGATATGAAGGCCCAAAGAGTTGAAGCAGAACCCTTTTATAGGGCTGAAGGTGAAGCAGGAAGATGACATCATCCATCAGGGCCGTGGGGCTTTTCCCACCGCTGGCCCTTTAAATAAAGTACAGAGGCGTGGGTGCGTGGTTAAGGAGCCTGATGCAGGACAGGAGAGGAGCAGCATCATCGGTGGCGTTCCTGCCACAAAGAAGTGAAATCTGTGGCGGCCCTCTCTGCCATGGAGCATGGCGTTGGCAGCAGCCAGACTGCACAGAAGTGGCCGAGAGCAGCGGCAGTAGCGGCAGCAGTTTTTGAGCCACATCGGAAGCAGGAGACTGGCGGTGTCAGGTTGGAGGGTGAGTGAGGCTGCTTGCAGTCAGGGCCTGCGAGCAGCAAGCGCAACAGCGAGATATAGGAGAACTTGTATGCACATGTGGTAGATGTGCCCTCATGTTCAAGAATTTCAGAGTTAGGGCCGCTGACAATCTGAACAGTTGGGGTAAGCTGGTGCTGCTTGCTAGAAGTTGTTCTTGTGAAGAATATCTGCAATAATTTTCTTGTTGAAGTCGGTAAAGTTGCACAGCTGTCTCCCCGTTTTCCTCATTGACTTCCAGGCTCTGACATCGGAGGGAGGAGCCTTCAGATGCCCATAATACCGGCGTCTGAACGAAGGACTTTTCCGCTGACAATCTGAACAGTTGGGGTAAGCTGGTGCCGCGTGCTGGAAGTTGTTCTTGTGAAGAATATCTGCAATAATTTTCTTGTTGAAGTCGGTAAAGCTGCACAGCTGTCTTCCCGTTTTCCTCATTGACTTCCGGGCTCTGACGTCGGAGGGAGGAGCCTTCAGACACCCATAATACCGGCGTCTGAACGGCGCATCCGCCATCAGCGAGTCGCCAAAGCCGCGTGCCCCTTTGCCGGGCTTCGCCGGACTTCGCCGGACCTCGCCGGAGTCGCCGGAAGAAATTAAAGTATTTTTTTGGAGCAGCGGTCAACGGAAACTGGCTGAACTTTGATTGTGTCTCCAAAGGATCATAAATACTGAGGTACTGGTATTTTTTATATTTATAAGTGGTTAATTTCTTTTTGGTAATGCCACATACCAAAAGGAAAGGAAAAGTAGTTACCTCCACTCCAACTGTCAGTTTAAACCAACCACGTATTCAAGATCTTTTTGGTAGATCCATAGTATTGTTACCAGAAGGCGGGGTTGCTGGAGTTGATGCTCAGGAGCAGGGGCTAAACACCTTGACTAATGAAACATCTTTAAGCCCTGGTGCCCCATTAACACCAGATCCTCCGATGGGAAAAGAAGGAGGAGAATTTGTATTCGAGGATCCCAAAAACCTGAACTTGAGAGTTTTTCCACCTACTGATCAAGGAGTGGCAGAAACTTTATGTCACTCACCCATAGTCCCTGGGTTTCAGGGTTTGGAAAATCAGAGGGAGGAACTGAGTACCGCGACAATCCCTAAGGAGAAGGGGATGGAAGGAGGGCGGGGGGGGGGGGGGGGCAATGGCTGGAGTACCTGTAATTGTTCCTACAAACTTTTACATTGGAAGAGATTGGTGGTATGATTTTCTCTATGCAGAAGTCAATTAATGATTTAGCTAAACTGGTCCAAGAATGTTTGAGTAATAATAAAATCAGAGAAGTTAGAGAGTTCAGTAAATAGTTTAGGTATTAAAACTGAAGAGATGGGAAAAGTTCAATTAAACTTAATTAAATCAGAAAAAATTCATGCAGATAAATTGGAACAATTAGAAAACCAAATTAGAAGAACCAATCTGAGAATTTTGAACTTTCCTAAGACCCATTTACTGGCTCCTCGGGAATTATTTAGAAGCTATTTAATAAATATCCTGAAATATACTGATGCAACTTTGCCAGTGATATCTAGGATATATTATACCACTCAAACTATTGGGAGAACTGATTTAAGGGAACAAAATCAAGAAGAGCCAAAAGAGGATATAAATTTGT
This sequence comes from Rhinatrema bivittatum, assembly GCF_901001135.1. Taxonomy (NCBI): domain Eukaryota; kingdom Metazoa; phylum Chordata; class Amphibia; order Gymnophiona; family Rhinatrematidae; genus Rhinatrema; species Rhinatrema bivittatum. Next base: position 585,721,715 of record NC_042616.1, on the reverse strand, counting down.
CAGAACTTTTAGAGAGGTCTTCTGACACCGAAATTAAATTACGAGCTACATTAATTGTCCAACTTGCAGATATTTCACAGAGAGATGCCATTCTTAGACTATATTTCAAACATCAGAGTTCTAATTTTCATGGTTATCCAATCAGGATTTTTCCTGATGTATCTTTAAACACTCAACTTAGAAGAAAAGAGTTTCTAACATTAAGAGAAAAAGTTATACAACGAGGAGCTAAGTTTATCTTACGCTTCCCTTGTAGATGCGTTATTTTATATCAGAATACTAGGTATATGTTTAATCAGCCTGACCAGCTGTGCACCTTCCTTGACTCCTAACCCCATAATTTCTCCTTAGTATAATATGGGGGGGGGGGGGGGTGTATAATTTGATATGGATCAGACACAATTTTTCTTTTGAAATATTACTGACTTATTCTGCTCTACTTTCGATCAACCAGCTTCTGTAATTACTTGTGAATTTTAATTTCTAGATTTCACAGAATGTATAATGTTGTTATTTTCGAAAGAAAGTTAAACTTCTTATTTATTTATTTATTTATTTATTTATTTCAAGGCTTTTATATACCGGAGTTCATGCACTAGTGCATACCACTTCGGTTTACACAGAACAAGGAACAGAAAATTACATCAAACAGATTGAACAATTAAACAAATATACAATTACATCCAACGATTGGGTATAAATAACATGGCTAACTTAGTAGGAATTTAGAGTTTGAGGTAAAGGAGAGAAATAGTACCAAGTGGTAACAGAACAATGTTAATAGCTAAATAATAAATATAAATATTAAATACAAATTCTTATAATAAATACAGGTGCTTACAGATTACAGTCTTCATGAAAAGTTTACGTCTACAGAATAGGGTTAAGTAAATAAGAACTGGCGGTTATTTCTATAGGAGTGAAGACTTCAAAAACTGAGGTTACATCTGGATTAAGAGGTATTGGTATAGCATGCTCAAATATTTAATGATTTGGAATTGTGAGACCAAGGATAAAAATTAGGAGTTGTTTGATATGATTATAAAAGTGAGAATGATTCAAGTTCTGGGACGTGGTTCTGAGCTAGACCTTTAAGTGTAGGCTTTTGTAAAGAGCCAGGTCTTGAGTTTCTTTTTGAATGTTCGAGTACACGTTTCGAGGCGAATCTTATATTCTTATTATTATATTCTTATTATTATATTCTTATTATATTCTTATATGTATTAGGATACAATGCTGTGTATATCTTTTTGAAAAAGGAAAAGTTCAATAAAAATATAACTTAAAAAAAAAAAAGAATTTCAGAGTGATGTAGAAATAAAATGAGATCCTTATTGAGCCTCTGTGCAGTTTGTCTAGTTAGCCAGATAAACTTATCTGGCTGACTTTTCCCATATATTCAGCTGACTGGGGGACTGGACCTCTGAATGACAGATGGAATTTAATATGAAAAGATGAAAGTTATTCACATAAGGAAAAATAATCCAAAATATAGGTTCACAATGCTGGGTTCCGTATTAGGAATCACCACTCAGGAATAGGACATTGGTGTTATTATAGACCAGTGGTTTCCAAACCTGTCCTGGAGGACTCCCAACCAGTTGGGTTTTCAGTATTTCTGCAATGTATATGCATGAAATAGATTTTTATGCACTGGTTCATTTCATGCAAATTGATTTCATGCATATTCATTGAGGATATCCTGAAAACATGACTGGTTGGTTTGGGAACCACTGTTGTAGACAATATGTTGAAATCTTCAGTTCAGTGTATAACAGTGGTCAAAAAATCAAATAGAATGTTTGGAATTATTCAGAAAGGAATGGAGAACAAAATTGAGAATAACATAATGCATCTATATCAGGAGTGTCCAACCCCAATCCTCAGGGGCCACAAATCAGTCTAGGTTTCAAAATATCCCTCATGACTATGCATGAGATAGATTTGCAGACAATTGAGGCAGCAGGGCATACTATCCAGGGAGGGAAAGTGTACTTGACAAGGAGGTTACCAAGAATGAGAGAGCCATCCTAAGGAAACTGCATAAACAAAACCCATCATTTCCTAAATGGGAAAGTTGTGCACAGATTTGACATAAACATTAAATAAGACAATAAAAGTAAAAAAAACAAACAAACCCAAAACCAATAGCAAAATGTTGCTGAAAGACAAGATAGTTCTCTTAGGATCGGGTCTATCCTGTAAAGTGCGGCCGCGTTTACCCTGCTCCTAAGCCGCTTTTTACTCACTTTCCGGCCGCGTTAGCCCTTCCTGCGATCCCGAATCCCCTTTAACCTACTCCTACTGCGTCCTAAATTCCCCGGGCAACCCCTTCCGCACGCGGCATGCATATTGCATGCAAACGAGCGAATTAGCTATTCCCTAGCATCCCATAACCCGCGCCCCGACTATCGCTAGTTTTCCCTGCCGTTTTGTCGCGCGTTTAACCTGCAAACTTACCACCTACCCTGACCCCTGCGGTAGAGGCAGGGGTAAGGGTAGGTGGCAAGCTTTCCCCCAGCCCCCGCTCACCTGCCCCAGCCGCGATCATGGTTGCCGGTCTCCGTGGCAGCCCCAGTCCTCTCCCCTGCTCCCAAAGCCAAAAAAAAGCGAAAAAAACGTTGCAGCCCCCCTCCGATGTCCGGACTGGGGCTGCCACGGAGACTGCAACGGCGAAGCAACGGCGAAGAAAAAAAAACCAAAAGCAATTTTGGTTTTTTTTTTTGCTTTGCCGATGTGTCTCTCCTCCTCCCGGAGCAGGGCGCGAAAAGCAGCCTTGCTCCGGGAGAAGGAGAAGAGACACAGCGGCGAAGCAAAAAAAAAACCAAAAGCAATTTTGGTTTTTTTTTTCAAAAAGCGACAATTTTGGTTTTTTTTCCAAAAGCGACTAACTTTTGGGATCTGTCAAGATCCCAAAAGTAAGTCGGCCAATTGTATGCTTCCCCCCGTGCAGGCGGCCATCTTTCTTCATCGGGAGGAGCTATGATCGTGTTTCCTGCTGATGGCTTCAAAAAAGTAAGTTCTGCAGGCGTCCAAAAGCGACTTACTTTTGGGATCTTGACAGATCCCAAAAGTAAGTCGCTTTTGGAAAAAAAACCAAAATTGTCGCTTTTTGAAAAAAAAAAACCAAAATTGCTTTTGTTTTTTTTTTTGCTTCGCCGCTGTGTCTCTTCTCCTTCTCCCAGAGCAAGGCTGCTTTTCGCGCCCTGCTCCGGGAGGAGGAGAGACACAGTGGCGAAGCAAAAAAAAAAAAACCAAAGCAAAAAGTAAGTCGCTTCGCCGCTTCCCTCCTCCCGGAGCAAGGCTGCTTTTCGCGCCCTGCTCCGGGAGGAGGGAAGCGGCGAAGCGACTTACTTTTTGCTTTTGGTTTTTTTTTTTTGCTTCGCCGCTGTGTCTCTCCTCCTCCAAAAGCAAGAAGTAAGTCGCTTCGCCGCTTCCCTCCTCCCGGAGCAAGGCTGCTTTTCGCGCCCTGCTCCGGGGGGAGGGAAGAGTGAAGCGGCGAAGCGACTTACTTTTTGCTTTTGGTTTTTTCGCTTTTTTTTTGCTTCGCGGCTGTCATCTCTTCTCTCCTCCTCCCTGGTATCTGTCATTTCAAATGACATTTGGGCCTCCTGACCCCCCCAAGCTGGCCAAAAGTTCCTTTTGGGCCCAACGAGGGTCCCGGAGCGAACCCGCGGGGAATCACGTGACGCCGCGTCACTCCGACGTGACGCCGACGTCATGTGCTCCTCGCAAAGGAGTTCAGAAATGGCGTCCTGACTCCCCGGGATTAAGGAGGGTGAGGGGTTTAAATTTTTATTTAGGGAACCGGTGCACGTATGGACATAAACTCAACTTATGGAATTCTCCATATGTCCATATTGACCGAAATTGACCCCCCCTTTCGACTTATGGACTTATGAACATAAACTTTTGGTCTGCACATCCCTACGTGATAACTACCGCATCACAGTGGTAACATTTAAATAAGGGAAAGGGGAGGGGTTAGGGTGGGGTTTGGGTGGAGTTAGGGAAATGTTTTTTTCCAATACCGCTGTGGGCGATAATGTTTTAGATATTATTGCCGGCAGTAGCGCCGGAAATGACACCACCTTTTACGGTGGCGCTATGGGGGGCGATAGTGTGTGTCGTGCCGCAACCACAGCGAGCAAAAATGCACTACCACAATGTGGCCAGGTGCACACTATCGCCCCTCCTCCCTCCGCCCCTTTTTTCTTCATGGCTCATCCTTCCGCAGTAAACATCGCAGAATGATGAATCCCCCTATAAGAAAGCAAATACTTTTACATAGATAGGGAGGACAATTTCAAACCACTTTACCCAGGTAACCAAACAGCTTCCCCCATGAAACTGGCAAGCTCCAGAAAAGTGTGAGATAAATGATGATGAAAAGGGGGCGGCCAAGGCAGAGGAGGGCATGGCCAGCAAACACCTGCTTTGTGGTGCTGACTTTACAACCTGTTGCAAAACACATGCAAAGTCCCTAGGTCTGGAAGCACTCACAGCGCCAGCCATCACCCAAATTTGCAAAGGAAAACTCCATAGGCCTTTTAAAAACATTGCCCTTAAGAAGAACCTTGACTGAGAAAGAAATCCTCGCAAACATAGGTTTCACCAAGATGCGTAAATATACCTAGTTGGCATACATAGGAGCTATCGAAACCAAGAAGGTGAGTGAAGCAATACAATTGTAAAGCAAAACCAAAAACACTTTCTACCAAAAATCTTGGCAAAATCAGTGCATATGAGCATAACCATTAACACACTTAATATTAAGATTGGCACTGATTTTGCCAAGTTTTTTGTTGGAGAATTTTTTGGTTTTGTTTTATACATAAGAACTACACAGGCAGGGACAGATGACGTTACAGCATTGCCCAAATGGCAAGATTGCTTTCACTCACCTAAAGGAGAGGAAAATCAGTGACTTTGAGTAACAAGATGCTCTATTGGTATGTATAGGCAAGGCATAAGGAAAACATTGGCTTCCTGATAGATACATTCTTAAACCAAAAGAATGACACCATGCAAAAGCATAAAGCATCCCTTACCAGCTCTGGTACCAGTGAGTGTCCTAACAGTGGCATCTGGTGGCAGGAAGATCTTGAACAGAGGAAACTTTACACTGCAGTCAAACCTATCCTCACATATACTATGCGTTCACTACCCACACTCACTATCTGACACCTTGTCACACGATTTTAATTCTGTACTGCATCCCGCCAGGCACACTACAATGATAGAAAGAACAATACACTGTCAATGTACTCAGTTTCTAGGGATATGTGTCCATTAGACCCTCCAGCTCCAGCTCTCTCCCTCTCTGTGAATTACAGTTCTCACCAGAAGCCATCACGTAGGAAAACAATAAAGAAAGACAAGAAAACTCTGACAAAAGAAAACATGTTCTCCTCAGACCAGGAACACTTAGGCAGAGAAACGATCATACACCCAGTCGCAACCCATTCATTATTCTTTTGTTGATTTAATTTTGGTTTCTTTGTCAAAAAAATCACTAGCCAGAACTCCTTTCAAGTAAGAGGTCACCCAGGGCTGGATAAACATGTTTATCCTATTTTGTGTCCTTGGGGAAAAATGTTTAGTATATCTAGCCCATAATACCATAAGACTGATCTCATCTCAAACACAGCACATGGTGCTGACTGTGAAATACAGCACAAGGCAGCAAACCAGAGATACATGGTTGACTTTTTTTTTTTTTTTTTTTTTCAGAAGCAAACTTCCAAATGGGAAAGATTTACTAGTTCTTCCTTGCAGTCTTTTTTTTTTTTTTTTTTGCAAACTGTCCCTTCCGTTCTACCCAGTGTGTAGGGCAGTAGAAAGGAGAATGCAGACAGGTTTACATTAAATCATATACTCTATATTGGAGAATTCATACTGGGAATTTCTTGAATATTACAATATACATGTTACAATTCACATTTGAAAGTACAAGGAATGCCACACACGTTAGGAGTGGTGGTATCATAATATATTATTTTCATAACCTAGTCTCCAGGTTCATTTTTAGGCTGATGTAATAAGCCATGCTGATCCTACTGTGGGTTTGTACTCCTGTTTTAGCACTGGTATGTCGGCACTGACCTAACCCAAGTATATAATAGGGATTTTAGCACCAAAAAAAACACATGCTAAAAAACTTGTAGCATAATTAGCTTCAGTGCATACAAATCCTCTATAAAGAAGTCCACATTAAAAAGTCATTTAGACAGATAACTCACAAGTTATCTATTTAAATGGCCAATTTTTTCCATATTCAGCCATTTATCCAGCTAAATTATAGGCAGGTAATTATCTGGCTATAATTTAGTTGGATAAAAAAGGGGCATCCAGAAAGGGATTTAATGATCTCGTTAACAATATTGCCAAATATTGAGTATATCTGGCTATAATAGCCAGGTAACTTTAGATCTGCTCCAGAGGCGGCTTAAAGTTACCCAGGCTTGGGTGGCCAGATAACTTTGGGGCCGATGCAATATGGTGCGCTGAGCCGAGCGGACTCTTAACGTGCAGTTGGACGCGGGTAGAATAGGCGCTAATCAATCCCCTAATGCAATAAGGGGACTAGTGCATATTCAACGCGCAACCAACGCGGAGTGAATGTATTAGCGCTCTTCACATGCAAATGCATGTGAATGAGGCTATTAAGCATTCACTCCTGATGCAAAAAGACAAAGATCTTCTCTAACCTGTCCGGTTATTAACGCCTGCCAGGAGCAGAAGTTAATAGATGTGCACATCAAAAAAAGAAGAAAATAAAAGAAATAAAAGAAGAAAAAAAATTTTACAGTCAGACCCATCACAAAAACTGATGCCGAGTTGCCAGCGGACAGCCACGAAAACCGATGCCGATAAACCCGGCGTCGGTTTTCGTGACTAGGTTGATGAAACCCGACGCCGAGTTTATCAGCGTCGGTTTTTGTGGGAAAATGCTTAATAGCCTCGTTCACATGCATTTGCATGTGAAGAGCACTATTACATTCACTCCACGTTGGACGCACATTGAATATGCACTAATCGGCTCAGCGCACTAATCGGCTCAACGCACCATATTGCATCAGCCCTAAAGTTTATCGGCGTCGGTTTTCATGACCACCATATGGCAGTAAGGGAAGCCGACGCCGATAAACTTGTCATTGGTTTTTAGCAACTAAAACCGTCGGTTTTATCAGCCTCGGTTTCCCTTATTGCCATACGGTGGTCACGAAAACAGACATTTGGGTTCGCGTTAGCAAGGATGCGCTAGGGACGCATCCTTGCTAATGTGACCCCCTAATTTTAATATTGCATGGCACCCCCCCTTTGGGGCACCATGCACGCGTTAAGAGCAGGCGCTGACTGTTCAGCGCCTGCCTATGCAACTTTATTGCATCGGCCCTCTTCTACTTAACAGGATATCTTTGAAGATATCCAGTTAAGTAGCTCTGTCATTTCCCTCCACCCACTAAAAAAAACAGCACCTGCGGCCTAATTGTGAGCACACTCACACCTATATAATGGCCCTGTCAGCCTAAAAAAAAGCCCAATTCATCTCCCCTCCCTCCACCTGTTCTCTGATCTCATGTAAAAGTATCCAATGGAAAAAAAGCTTTGGACTTTCAGACCTCGGGGGAGGGGATCCTGTGATACCTCAAGCAGTAGGTGGCTTGATAACAGTCAGAGAAAATAGGAGGCAGACTCTAGCTATTCCTTAAGTGCATTACAGTGAAAACAAACTCAAAGAAATATGGCAGCACACCTTCACTTTAGGAGTCAAAATAAACAATACAGCTCACCTTTCTTCAGGTGTTGCACAGTCCTGTAAACATAGCAGTCCTTGCATATGGTAGCTCTCGCTCTGCTTTCCGAGGCCTCCCTAACAGGTCTGGGCCCTGGGCTGAAGGGATCCTCTCTAAACCCAGAATTCCTTATGGGGCTGATTTTTAAGGAAGATCCAGCTAGATCTCAGTGTTCGGTCCCTTAAGATAGTTTGAGGGAGTTTCTGGTATACTCCCTCACATACCCTCAGCTCTGCCTTGCCGGGATGAGCATCTGCTCATACAAAGGACACCTCTCTTGACAGGAAATCTGCATTGGCATTCTCCCTTCCTGCTCTGTTCTGGATCTTGTAGATAAAAGGTTGTAGGGCAAGGGACCATCTCATCACCTCATGTTGGACTCTCTGTTCCTATTCATCTTTAAGAGCGGTTGGAGGTCCATTATGAGTGTGAACTGCCATCTCAGCAGATAATAGTGCTCTAATGCCCACTTAATTTCCAAGACCTCCTTCTCAACTGTTCAGTAATGCCTTTCAGCTTCTGGTTAAAGTATGCCATAGGATGTTCTTGTCTATCCTTCTCCTGGACTAAGACAGCTCCCAAGCCAACTTCTGAGGCATTAGTTTGCACTTTGAAGGATTCTGTGAAGTTTGGGCTTATTAGGACCAGTTCAGAGCATATCAGAGCATATCACCTCCTTTGGGGCTCTGAAGGCCTTTTCTGCTTCCTCTGACCACAGGACCTTCTCTGGTTCTTTCCGTACCCTTGATGTGGGTAGAGAAAGTGGTCAACCAATCATTGAAATGTTGCAGGGGTGCCACTGTTGAATTTGTATGTGAACTGAAAGAGCCCACCCAGCATCAAGAATGCATTATTTTCTTTTGCTGAGGGTGCAAGAGGCACCTACCACAATCTTTGGTAAGATCAAGGGTAGTGATGAAATGGGCTGATCCCAAATGTTTAATCAGTTCATCCACTCATAGCATTAGATAGGCGTCAAGTTTTAAGACCTTGTTGACCTTTTTAAAATCAATACAGAACCTTATGCTCCCATCTAGCTTCAGCACCAATACTATGGATGAGGACCAGTCACTGTTAGACTCCTCCATTACTCCAAGCTCAAGCATATCCTTCACTTTGGTCTCAATAACATGGCACATGGCCTCAGAAATCCGATAGGGTCATTGCTGTACCATATTTCCAGGAGACATAATGAAGTCATGTTACACTAGGTGGGTACAACCGGACAGGTTAGAGAAGATCTTTGTTTTTTTCGCCCAGCTGCTTTAAGTCAGCTGTCTGTGTCATGGACAGCCATTCTCTGAAAAGAACTTGGGCTTGGTTCACTTCAAGCCCAACCTCTGGGCCAAACCCTCCTTCATGTATCAAATACACTTCTGTGTCATCCAATTCTTCAGGAGGTTTACGAGGTAGATTTGAATTTTCTTTTGTTTATCTGCCTGAGCTATTTTGTTATATATGGGCCCTGTTTTCTATAGCACTTCATAGAGTCCTGAGGAGAAATTCCCAGGAAAAATAAAATAAAAACTGAAAACAAAGGCCCCTGCATATCATATTTTCCACTACTGCACTGCAGCTCTCAGCAATGATGTGCTTTCCTTTGAAATGTCATTGTCTATATCATTTCATGTCATATTTAAAAAGAAAAATGACATTTTGGTTATGTTATAAGGTGCAATATTGAAGTTAGTGCTTGCTATTGTTTTTAGTATCAATAGCATACACTAACATCAAGAGTGGGCACAAACATCGAATGCACACTAAAATCAATAGCAGGCACTAACATCAATAGTGTGCACAAACATCTTTTCTGTCCAAGAGATATGAAGAGAGACATTTTACCGCTGCAAGACTCAGTTTACTCGGACAGTCACTCACTGCCTGACTTTTTGTGTGACTTCTTGTTTTTGGTCAAAAGCATATTGCATCATGTCATTAACATGGGCATTCCTCCCTGTCACCCTTTTCAAAAGCACACAGACACATATATGGTATTAACAAGGCCGCAGTTTATTGTTTATGTCCATGAAACCTGAGCCAAGCAACACCAGCCACCTAACCCTAATCAACGCCCTGGTGTTCTTAAGACAAATTCACTGCCACATCCCAACAGTGTGTCAACTTCAGCTCCTCATTCTTGCAAAACCCCTGCCAGTGCTCCAAGCCACCTTCCAAGTCCTCTCTGCCAAGCCCTAACAGAGAGCACTAGCATAATGGTTGATGATTTCACATACCACCTGCTGCATGGTGTAGCAACCTCACCAGCTATACAAACCCCCCATGACAGACACATCTAACAAGGCAGCCATCTAACAATTTATCATAACACGGGAGAGGTAGAAAGGGGAGAATAATTAAAGCAGAAGTATTGTTTGGCAGGCAGCAGCAGTACAAGTAGACAATGGCACTAGCAACAGCTCCCACTCAAGATCCAGCATTGATTCTTTTGAAGGGGAAGGACAGATAAACCTAAATTTCTGAAAGAACAGCTGAAGGTGACAAGGATTCTCAGGTTGGCAGCAAGGAAGGAGGAGTAGAGCAAGAGGTGCAGCTGAAAGCAAAAGCAGTGTAGCACACCCTGTTCATAGATAATCAGTTTGTTATAGACAATATCTTGAAATCAGTTGATAATGATATCCAGCATTTAGAATTGGAAAGCTTAGGGGATATTTCTAGCATGGTAGCTGAGGAAGGGTAGGAGGATGCAATTACTAGAGGAAGTCTGCTGAGTAGGAGACTAGTGGCAATGTATTTGCAAATGTTAGCCAAAGTGTAATGTTGAAGAGCACCCAAGTCTTGCCAACTGATCATCCATCTACTAGTGACACTGTTGTTTCCAAGGATACCTCTAGCAGTAACCAGGCAGCATAGGGATGCAAGAAAAAATCAGATTTGGAGGAACTTTCATGTACTGGAAGTTGAACAGCACTAGTTTGCAGAGTGTATCTACTGTCAAAATTGTATGAGCATAGTTGGGCATCTTTCAGATGAAGTACCACTTGGAAAAGCAAAATAAAGCATTATTGCAGCAGCAAAGCCACAGGATCAGAAGGGAAGTTGTAGTAGGTCTTTAATATTGTTCCCACCCTACCCCATACACCCTTGCCCCCAGTAACAATGCAGATCTTATCCTAGCTGCAGCTGCAAGGTACCATTAAGTAGATGGGGTGGTGTCCCACAGCACAGACCCGGGGCAGGAAGCAGGCAGCATCCAAAGAGTTTACATAGCCCATTGATGAAATGATTTGTTTGAGTGACCAATCCCTGCAGGTGGTAGAGAATGTAGGTTTACATGGCTACACCACCTCTTAGCCCAAAATCCTTCAGGACTACATTTAGTAGGGGTGGGAATTTGTTTGCAACAAAATAGGAAATACCAAAGTTAATTTCTATTTTGTTGCATTTCCTGGGAAGAAAAAACATGACATTTTGTGTGATTTTTTTCTTTTTTTTTTTCACAAGGTGTACTGCATAATTAAAAAACAAAACAAAACAATGCATCCAGAACCCACCCCCAACCCTTTCCCTTTATTAACCAATTCAACCCTGACCACATTAGCCCTCCCAAGCTCTCAGACTCAACAAAATATACCTGGTAGTCTAGAGGAGGCCCGAGAGTGACATCCCCCTCTCCGGGTCGTATGACATAGTGAGGGCAAAGGTAGCGCCGGTGCCATTTTGAATATTGGCAATACGGCGCGAGTGCAGGAGGTCGCTCCCGGACCCCCGCTGGACTTTTGGCAAGTCTTGTGGGGGTCCAGCGGGGGTCCGGGAGTGATCTCCTGCACTCGTGACGTCGGGTGTCAGGAACCAAAATGGCGCTGGCGCTACCTTTGCCCTGTCATATGGTAAGGGCAAAGGGCCACCGGCGCCATTTCCATTAACGCAGCCGTGGCCCGAGAGCGGGAGATCGCGGGAGATCGTGCCGGGACCCCCCCCCCCCACTGGACCTCAGGTAATTTAAAACATTTGGGGGGGGTTCGGGAGGGTGGGGGATTTGTTTTAAAGGGTCGGGGTGGGTTTTAGGGTTGTTTTGGTGTGCCGGTTTTCCCGCCCTCCCCCCTCCCCCGATTTAGGATTTTTTGACGATAAATCGAGGGAATTGTTATTGTATCGCGGCTCTAACGATTTTACATTGGAATGTCTTACCAAATTGAATACGCCAAATTTCTAATAGTAAAGATTTTAAGAAAACACTAAAAACATATCTTTTCAGAGAAGCATTTAGAATCATTGACTAAGAGGCCAGGTAACTCTCCTTTTTCCTTTTTCTGATTTATAATTATGTTTTATTTTCTTTTTCACTCTTTTCTGTTTTATTAAATTTAAAGTAATTTAAATTTAATCAATTGTAAACCGTTTTGTTCAGATTAAATTTGTAAGATGGTATAGAAAAGTTTTTAAATAAGTAAATAAATAAATAAATAAATAAATAGATTTATTTAAAAACTTTTCTATACCGTCGTTAAGCTAGATACCATCAAAATGGTTTACAATAAGGCACAAATATTAATGTTGGAAAAAATCTTGAATTCTACCCACTAAACAGGTGCCAATAATTTACGGTTACATAGTTTGTTATAATTACTCATGGGTGGGTGTGATCCATCATGTCCATTCTTATCAGTGGCAGATTTAAAGTATATAACTTATAGTATCTAATTCTTGGTGTTGATCGAAAATATAAAAAATAAAATAAAATACATACCCATATAGGTGTTCTGCAGGTCACCTCCCATATTCCTTGAGTACTACTCACCTTTCTCATTGTTGTACACTTGTTAAAATAACCATGTTTTTAATTTTTTTCTGAAGGTTTTGATAGATAGATAGATAAATAAATAAGTTACTATAGGAGGCCCACCTAGTAACTCGAGATGAGGTTTAGGTAGTAGTGTAGGGGTTAGGAGCCACTTTTACATGCAGAATAAGACATACAAACAGAACATTGCAGTCTTGTGAAGATTTGATGTCTTTCAGAATGAGGAAACACACAACGATGAGATTTGTACAGTGTTTTCTCAGCCTAGCATGATGGACTCTCTACCTGGGTAACATCAATCTAGGTTGAGAGAACATTGTACAAATCTCATCATTGTTTGAGTTTCCTCACGCTGAAGGACATCAAATCTTCACAAGTGTGTACTGTTCTATTCGTATGTCTCACTGCATATAAATGTGGCCCCCTAACCCCTACACTACTACATAAACCTCACCTCAAGTTATTAGGTGGGTCTCCTATAGTAGCTTAAATAGATGCTTACTATGGTGCCACCCCAGAGGCTCACTCTCTCTCCCTCACCCCCCCCCCCCTCCACATCTCAGGCCCCTCCCCAGCCTAAAAATGCCCAAAATGGAATTTGTGAAAAAATCACAAATTGCATCATAGGCATATTGCATGACATCATAATCCTATTTGAAACAGTACAGTTATTTTCAGCATTAAAACTAATGATATCATACATTATGGCTTCACAAAGCCAGCCCACTTTTATAAAATTCCCGCCCCTGACCCCTCTCCAATCTTTCCCCTTTTAAAAATTAGCATCGCACCAATGGTTATGGTGCTTTTCTCATGTGTTAAGGCATTTTTCGCATGTGAAAACGCCTTAACACATGCAAAAATGCCATAACGCGAGTTGGAAAATGACCCTATTTGTTTGGCATATACTACACCTCTAGGGATCAGTTGCTCAAGCCATAGGTTTTCTACCTCTTTTTCCTACAGGCTCAAATTCTCTGCCCCAACAAGCCCAGGCCATAGATAAACAAATAAAAAATTAGTCTAACATACTCATACACTTCTACTGTGAGTGTGATGAATGCCCATTTCTTCTTCTTTAAAAAGGTATAACACACAGAATGTGAAACAAAATATATAATATTTATTATTTTGAAAATTTTCACTGGTTTAGGTTTAGGGTAAGAGAAACATTAGGGGATAAAGAAGTCCCTGAGACAATCAGGTCCTGATAGACCTTAAAGGGCTGAAGCTTAAGGTGCTAGGACTTCAACAATCCATGTCTTGTTGAGAAACCATCTGCTCTAGAGTGGATTCCAGCACATTGTCATCAGGTTGTCTAAACAACCTGCAGGATCTGCTGCAAAGTTTTATCTTCTTCTGAAGCAGACCTTGTAGAGTGTGCCAGGAGGACCACCAGTCCAGGAACAACATCCTGATTGCCCAAGGATTCATGTGGGGCAGATAAAATGGAGAAAGGAACAAGGAAATTTGAGATAATGTATTCCCTAAGCAAGGAATAGGCAACTTTGGTCTTTGAGTCCCGCAAAACAGATCTGATTTGCAGGATATCCACAATGAATATGAATGAGGTGTATTTGCATACTGTAAAAGCAGTGCATGCAAATTTATATTATGCATATTCGTTGCAGTCATACATCATAAAGGCACTGGCTGCAACTCTCCCCACTCTGTCCCACCCATATCTGAACTCTGCCTGCAACCTCCCTCAGGGAAGACAAAAACCAGCGGCAAACTGCTGGCTGCCTGGCAGTGCTTTCCTTTCTCAGTGAGACTAGCACAGAAGTACTGTAGCAACAGGGAGCCAAAAATATTTTTTCTAGCATTGAAGAGCAAGTGAATTTTAACATTTTGAACAAACACTCTATGAAATCAGAACTCAATATATAGCCTCCTTCCAGAACAAAGTGTCAGAAGAAATGTGCTGCATTTCCTGGGCATGCTCAGACTCCAGGCTCAGTGTCATTGGATCCAGAGAGCAGCAATAGGCTGGAACTGAAAAATGCTTCACTCTGATATGTTGTCTCTGTGGTCTCCTTGCCTACAAGTCCTGCCCAGTGCCCACCAGTCTATGACAAAGCTGCAAGGTCACACATGGCTCACAGGGAAGAGCTGGCCGCCTGTTTAATTACACTAGTAACACTTTTTAACTGCAGTGCACCTGTTCCCCCATTGATTCCTATGGCCCATAGATGTCAGTGGTCCATTGAAATGAATGGAGAATGAAAGAGTGAAACTAATGAGATATGTTTCATTTGTAGGATGATCCCCGTTCATTTCATGGAATCCATGAATGAAGCAGATGGACCCCATGCATTTTGGATGACACATTTATTTTAAATGAAAGCACAACTCTCATTTACTATAGGCTAGTGGTTTTTAAATGTAAGCATCATGATTCCTGACAAGAAAGACAGCAGGGTCCACTTAAAAGAAACTTTTTCATGGAGAAATATAGAGAATGTTAAAAAACAGAGAAAAACTTGTTAATATTGTTTGGATGTGCATTGTCGTTAGCAAAGAGAATAGCTTCTGTTTTTGCTTCTTTTCTATTTTCCCTTACATGAAAAAAAGTTTTTAAAGTGCCAAAATTGCTCTCATAGCAAGTTTTGGTATGCAGCTTCCACAGTGTTCTGGCCTGGATTTACTCCTGTCTCAGGCTAGAGTAAATATATTTGTGTATAAGGGCTGACAGAGATGAATAAAAATCCATATACATATTTGGATGAATAGGTGTTTACAGGAATTTTTCTGGATGTAGTAGAATGCATTGGTATAGTATCCATGGAGTCTTCTCCTCATGTATGCTGTGAATGATTATTCATTTTTGGGTTATGCAAATCACTCTTTTTGCCAAACATTTCCCATCTGCTTTTATAATAAATGCTATTTTGGATTTTGGCTGTAGTTGATCTCTAGAGGCCAAAAAGTATCTGGGCAAATTGAGCTCAATCATTCCACTCACCAGATGTTTCTTATTGACAACCTTTATATAATATTCATTTTACAGTTGGTTTAGTATATTGATGAGTAATGTTCAGTTTTAGAATGACAGTGTTCATTACCAGGATAGATTGTAGTAGTATATTTTTTGCATATGGAAAGTTAACATTGGACTATAGATAGCTTATTAGTTACCTAGCAACAATGAGTGAGTCATGGTCCTCTAGCACATACATATAATACACTATGCTATCAGACACTATGCAAAAAGTAGTGAATTGGAGCAAAAATATCAGCAGTAGTAGTTACAGATATTTCATTTGTGTGTGAGTTTGGTAAGACCTTGAAATAAAGATCAACAAATTCTATGACCATCTTTTTAATGGACTAATTGCATTCATTTGTGACTAGTTTTGAGAGTTCTGATGTTTCCTTTATGAAGCTAATGCAAAATTATTATTACGATGATGATGATTTGTATAGTACTTGCTGGATGTAGACAGAGCTCTGCAGAGAGATATAATGGATTGCCCCCACTACATTAATTGAGACAGATGGAAAAGATACACAAAGGTGTATAGATCCATGGTATGACAAACTTAAGAACAAATCAGAGGCTTTAGATAGAACAACCATGAGCCAGGGACAATGTTGCCTAAATATAAGAAACTAGAGATTGCATTGTAATGGTAGTGTGGTGCTTCTTTTTAAAGCTGTAAAACGTTGTAAAGTTAAAGAATGTGAGAGGGATTTCCTTTGGAGGGGAAGTGAAGCATTTGCGGAAAAGTAAGAAAACTCTGATGGAGACAGCAAAGTTTACATTGATTGAAATTGAATGTTTGGTAATAGGCAAGAAAGCCAGTGTCCCTATTAGGACCCTTTGTCTTTATTTCAAAGTTATTTGATTGTTTAAATGTTGAATATCTTATGTAGTTGGGTAGTTTTGAAATCTCCTTTCAGTATCCTGATTGAAAAGTCCTTGCTTAGGGATGAACTTAGATTGCATGCCCTCTAGAGCAAGGAACTACCTACTCTACCTGCTTATAACTTGCCTTGAGCCTGGATTTGGAAGGGCAAGTAATTAAACATAAAATCCAAAGACAAAGCCAAATTCAAGTTACAGAGGTGGTCTAGCCAGGAAAAAGATGTTCAACCAATGAATATCACCTTCCTCTTCACTGTGATGTGTATCCCGATTTAGGACCAACCGTTTTTCTCTCCACAGAAGAAGAAGAAGAAAGGAAAGAAGAACCACACACATTGCACCATGATTTGAGTTGTATAAATTGGCCATAAATCTATTAGAAGACTGGGTGCTCGAAGCTTGCTTATCCATCAGCCTCACCCCCTTCCCCTCCACCACCAAACTGTCAGGGATTGACATTCCATTAATACACAGAGTCTTCATGAGGCCTTTGCAAATATCAGGGCCCTGCTGTAAGCAATGCATACCTCAGGCACCCTTTTGGCACTGCATCCAGCTGCGAGACTTCATGTCCCAATAGCTATGGGCTCCGACCACAATTGGAAGCGACTAGTACTGGAACACTGGACCTGATCTTTATTGAGCAACCCCAAACAATTTGACCTTAGCCAAACCCCAACCAAAGTCACATGATACAATCTTTTCTGGTTCTCCCCATTCCCTAGGTCACAAGCACAAGCACTTCGCCAAAGATTTGATCCCATTCCCCCTCAGGCATCAACATGTCCATAGAAGCAGGAGAGATTAACCCCTCCTCCCTTAAAGCTGCAGTCTAGTATTAGTCTTTCTGCAGCCATCGCAGAAAGATATTAAGAAATCCAGGAATAACTCCATGCCTAGATTGGAGAAAATGTACATCATCAGATTAGGAGACTAGGCATCTAAATGGCAAATGCAATTTAATATGGATGGCTGCAAAGTAATGTATGGAAGGAAAAATAATCACAATTACAAGTAGAATAATAATTATAATTACAAATAGAATAATTCCTCAGGAATTATTTAGCGTTATTAAAAACATAAGGGTAGATTTTAAAAGCCCTACTAGTGCCAAATTAAGGAGATATGTGTGTATCTTGGGCCAGTGCGCAGCACACATATTTTAAGAAGCACCCATGTACACATGTACCTCCCAGTATGCACACAAAATAAAAAATCCAAAAAGGGGCAGGGTATAGGCGTGGTCTGGGCAGGGCATGCGCATTTCGGAAACAATGGCTTAACCAGCACATAGGTATTTACACGCACAAGCCCGCACTGGTGTCCCCTACCACGTAACTTTACTTCTGTTATACATGGCGTGTAAGTTATAAAACAAAAAAAACTAGGCTAGCAAGTGGGATTTTAAGGGTTGGGGCAGGTAGAGTAAAAGAGAGGTTAACTAGCTAATGAGATTAGGATAGGAAGCCCTATCCTATAACTGGCTTAACTGTTAATTGCATCGACACATGTATATTAAAATCCCCCCCCACCCCCACACTTACACAGTAGAAGCTGCACATGCTCCCATCCTTATAAAATGGCGCGCACATTTACATGCATCCAATTGATTTTATAAGATGTGTACCTATACGCACACATATTATAAAATGGCCATGCCCATTAATGCGAGCCGGCATATGCATGTTCATGCATGCCCATGCGGCTGTTTAAAAGTTACCAACTTAGTAGATAAGACACCTTCTTCTAGGTTGAGTGAGTATTTCAGTCTCCAAGACTTTGCTCAGTTCTGTGGTAGGAAAACTAAGACCTTACATGATAAAAGTTGCTGGACAAAAAAGTAGATCTGTGACTAGTTTAGCTTTAAGAAATGTTCCAATTATTGTTGAAGGGCAGGTTGGGAGCACTTTGAGCTAGTAGGGAGGACAGAAATTGCAAAGTTTTTTATAGAATTTCAAGAATTTGCAATGCTCACTCGATCCATGCCCCCTGTCTATTATTTTTATTTTGATGGAAGAGTTTTTGTTGTGGTCTCGGTCGCGAGTCTCACGATTGAGCCCTTACCTGCACCGCCGAGGCTCTGACTGAGGGGTCTGGGGTTCGAGCGTTCTTTCTGTCTTCCGGCGCACCGGCAAGTACTGCTGCTGTTTGGGCCTGCTCGGTCTGCCTCGTGGTGGCGTCTCCACTAGGGAGACGCCACCAAGCCTCGAAACTTAGTCCCTCCCTTCTTAAACGCGCGCGTGCACGTAGGGAGGGTTAGTTTAAACAGCATTTCCCACTGGACTGCGGGCCGCTTCTGGGAGTGACGTCAGATGCCGGTAAATATTTAAACCCAGCGTCTGACTGATTCTATTTGCTTGGCAACAAGGTTCCTGCTTGTGCTCCCTACAGCGTTTTGACTCTGCTTAGCCAGGATCTTCAGTTAGTATTTTTTCTTGATTTTGTTTCACTCCGGCTTGAGATCTTTAGCTTTAGTTCCAGCTCAGGATCTTCTGCTTGTTTTCTTGGTTTCTGATGCTGGCCTGTTTTTGTTTCTTCGCACTTGCCACTTGTCTCGACAAAGGTTAGTCACATCCATCTTCCTCTCTCTGATTTCCTAAGTACCAGCAGTCCGGGATCTCATGGGCTCCTCCCGGAGGGTCCTCAGACTTCCAGGGTGAAGACGTCTCTTCAGTTCTCTCTGATCGTCTAAGTCCCAGTGGTCCGGGACCTCAAGGGCTCCTCCCAGGGCATTCTTGGGCTTCCAGGGTGAAGTTGTCTCTTCAGTTCTCTCTGATCGCCTAAATCCCAGCGGTCCGGGACCTTAAGGGCTCCTCCCAGGGGGTTCTCGGGCTTCCAGGTTGAAGACTAGAGATGTGAATCGGAATCGGAATCGGTTCTGATTCCGGTTCCGATTCACATCGTGGGTTTTTTTTCGTCCGGCCCGATCGCGGTTTTGTTTATCAGCTGTGCCCGAGCCGATAAACAAAAAACCCACCCCGACCCTTTAAAACTAATCCCTTAGCTTCCCCCACCCTCCCGACCCCCCCAAAAACATTTTACAGGTACCTGGTGGTCCAGTGGGGGTCCCGGGAGCAATCTCCCGCTCCCGGGCCGTCGGCTGCCACTAATCAAAATGGCGCCGATGGCCTTTGCCCTTACCATGTGACAGGGTATCCGTGCCATTGGCCGGCCCCTGTCACATGGTAGGAGCACTGGATGATCCTTGGTGAGGCCTTACCTGGAGTACTGTGTTAATTTCTGGATAGAGACAGGATGGAAACTGTCCAGACGAAGGTGACCAAAATGGTAAGGGGTCTGTTTAGAAAACTTATGAGAGAGGCTAAAGGATCTAAATATGTATACCCTGAAGGAGAGGAGATGCAGGGGAGATTTGATACAGATCTTCAGATATCTGACAGGTATCAATGCTAGTAACTCATGCTCTTTTCAAGTTATCCCCATGCTGGAAAGGAAAAAGTAGGGGTCATGATATGAACCTCCAGTATGGACAACTAAGAACCAATATCAGGAAATATTTCTTCACAGAGAGGGTGGTGAATGCCTGGAATGCCCTCCCACAAGAGATGGTGAAGACAAAAACAGTTAATGAATTCAAAAGAGCATAGGACAAACACTGCAGATACCTAAAGACTTAAAGAAAGGGGAGGTATAACCTTTTTGCATAGGGGTAACCTGCACGGAGTGGCATGGGGGTAATGTATTCCATTAAAGGAATACATTACCCCCATGTATTCCTTTAATGGAATACATGGGGGTAATCTGAAAGGAGTGGCAGTTACTATCATAAACAAATTGTTGGGTAGACTAGGGGCCTCATTTTCTAAAGTATCACAGGCCTGCGATACTTTAGGTAATGAGGGGCGGGGGTCGAAGCGGGGGGGCGGTCCTGCGCTAGCTGGCAGCGATCGCACCGCTGCGGTGCGATCGCTGCCGGTTTCACACCTAATAGCGCCACCATAGAAGGTATAGCTATTGGGCGCGAACTCGGACATGAAAAGGCTCTTACCTTTTCATCGTCCGCGGCGTCTTCATGGAGTCGGCCCCGGTGATGCCCCGACTCCTCCTCTTCCGGGGCCGACTCCACCCCCATCCTGGTATCGCACGCGATAAGGGACTTTTCGCGTGCGAGCCACTTGGAAAATGAGGCTCTAGATCAGGGGTGGGCAATTCCAGTTCTCGAGGGCCACAAACCTGTCGAGGTTTTAGGATATCCTAATGAATATGCATGACATAGATTTGCATACAACTGAGGCAGAGTGCATGCAAATCTCTCTCATGCATATTCATTAGGGATATC
The DNA here is from genome assembly GCF_901001135.1 of Rhinatrema bivittatum. NCBI lineage: Eukaryota > Metazoa > Chordata > Amphibia > Gymnophiona > Rhinatrematidae > Rhinatrema > Rhinatrema bivittatum. The sequence continues at coordinate 585,700,986 of NC_042616.1, read as the reverse complement.
CTGAAAACCAGACTGGTTTGTGGCCCTCGAGGACCGGAAGTGCCCACCCCTGCCCTCGATGGACCACTTGGTCTTTTTCTGCCGTCATTACTATGTTACTATGTTAAATAAGTATACATCGCTGAGTTCTGTGTTAGAAGTCACCACTCAGGAAAATGAGTTCTGATTTTTTTGTGGACAATACTTTGAAATGGTCAGTTCAGTGTGATACAACAATCAATAAGGCAAATAGAATGTTAGGAATTATTTGGAAAGGAATAGAAAACAAAACTGAGAATATCATAATTAAGGCTTCTGATTCTAGGTGTTTTTAAAATGCAAATTTAGGGATTACATTTTCAGGCAATTAGGTGTTTTGGTGGGTACCAAAAATATGTATTTATGGGTGCTTTTGTGGCACAAATTAAATTTTTGGGACATTTTTAGATGGATTCAATTTAATAGGGTATAAACTAATATATCTTAAAATATTACATGCTGTGTTGTTCAGGGTGTGTATATAACTAGGGTGGAGTGGCAGGGTTTTTTATGTGTGTGTATCTATGGCTGGAGGGTGCTGCAGAATGTGTGTGTGTTGGGGGGTGTTTGGAGGGGATGGGAGAGTGTGTATGTGGCTAATGGGGTGGCAGGTGTGTGAGTGTGGCTGGAGGGGTGGCAGGGGGTGTGTGTATGGCTGGAGACAGTGGCACGGAATATGTGTGTATATGAGGCTGCAGGGTGTGTATGTTTGTGTGTGTGTGTGTGTCACTGAGTGGATCCCTCCCCATTGTTCCCTCCTACCCCTTTCAGTCCCCCTTCCTCCTCTCTCCTCTGCACTCCCCCTTTCACTATTTCCTCTCCTCTTATTACACTCTTCCATCCAGTTCACTCTCCTCTCCCCATTGCTCTTCCCTATTCCCTGCTCATGCCTCTGGTGTTTCTCCTTCAGTCAGCAAGGATTGAGCTCCCTGTCAGCCTGTTGCTCCCGTGCTCCTCTTCTTGGGCCAGCAGGGCTCGGGTTCCTTGCTGGCCTGATGCTATCAAGGAGCCTTTGGTTTTTTTTTTCTTGCACCAGCTCAAAGCAGCCAGTTGACATAATCAGAACACGTCAGGGTAAGTCTGTTTTCAGGGGGTTTTTTTCGGTTAAAACTGGTATTTTATCAGGGAGTTTTGGTTTTAACTAAAAATCAGAAGCCCTGATCATAATGACTTTGCTTACATCCATGGTGTAACCACATCTTATATACAGTTCTGGTAATCTCATCGCAAAAAAGACATAGCAGATATAGAAAAGGTACAGAGAAAGGCATCAAAAATGATAAAGGGAATGGAAAAACACCCTTATAAAGAAAGGCTAAACAGATTAGGGTTCATTAGCTTGGAGAAGAGATATGATAAGAGGGGATTTGATAGTGATTTATAAAATTATGAGTGGGATGGAATGGGAAAATAAGGAATAGTTATATTTAACTTTTCGAACACTACTAGGACTTGGGAACATTCTATGAAACCGTCACGGAGTGTGAGCCCTTGGTTATGGCATGGTTGACGCAGCCTGGCAGGCAAACCCACTGGCAGTAGGTGGACATGCTTTCTCTGGGACAAGGTTTAGGCTTGACCTTTACAAGCCCCACTCCTCGCAGGTTGAACCCTTGGGTTCCAGGGACCCACAGAGCTTAGGCGAGGGTCCTGAAGAGCAGACAAGTGGAGTTGGGCAGCAGGCCAAGGTCAAGGCAGGCAGACAGCAGAAAAGCAGCTTCTAGATCTGGGCAGAGGTCAGGGAAGACAGATATCAGGCAGCATCAAGGTCCAGGCAGAGCTCAAGACAGGCAGAGATCAAGAAGCATAGTCAGAATCCAAGGCCAAGGTCAGAACTGGAAGACAGGCAAAAACAAACAAGACACCAACAGACAAGGCAGGTCTGAAACAAGGCAAGATGTAGGGAACAGGGCACCACAGGAGGCAAAGCAGGGACTGGATAAGGCAGGACCAAGACACTTCAGGTGCAGGGCAAGGTGAAGACAAAAGCATGGCAAGGCAGAAATTGGGAGTAATTTTTGTGTTTTAATATTTTATATATATATATATATATATATATATATATATATATATATATATATATGATTGATTATGAGAACATGTCTGTGTATTTGATCGAGCATGTCCGTCTCTATGTGTGTAAGAGCATGTCTGTGTATGTGTGAGAGCATGTCTCTCTCTATGTGTCTATATATGTGTGTGCGAGAGCATGTCTATGTGTATAAATGTGTGTGAGAGCATGTTTGTATGTGTGAGAGAACATGTCTATGTGAAAGCATGTCTATGTGTGTGAGAGAGTATGTCTGTGTATGTACATATGTATAAGAGTATGTCTTTGTATGCATGTGAGATCATGTCTGTGTGTATGAGCACGTGTTCTGTGATTCAGCATTTATTTATTTAGGCATTTTATATATCGTCGTTCCAAACATAGATCATGTGTGAATATATGAGAAAGAGAAAAAAGACTGTGAGCAACAACACCTTTCCTCTCGACTGTTAATCCATGACAATCTCAGGGTATCTGGAAATCAAAAGATCCTAGGTAGGAACAGAATGGGGGGGGGGGGGTATCATTTATATGTTTTAAGTATTGGGTGGTGTATGTGTTTACTGTTTTGAAATATATTATTGGTCTTTGGAAAATTTAAATTAGTTTTATATTATTGGATGTCATTCTATTTGTCAGTTGTTCTTTTTATTAGTATGGTTTTACTTATATTGATTACTTATATATCTGATTTTATTGTTTGATGTTTTATGAGGAATTGTAATGTTTTTGTTTTTTTATTGGTGTGGTTTACAGTTCATATTTTGTCTGCATGTTTGTATTACTACCTTATGGTCACTTTTTTCTGCATTTAGTGAGGGTCTGTTTGCATTTTACTTGTATGACTAAGTTGTCGTATTCTGCTAATGTGTCGGATCTGTGTAGGGATCTATAACAGCTTGGCTTTTCTGGCATTTTATGGCCATGTGTAATTATTCTAGTAAAGCCTATTCATAAGTAGGGTAGTCAGCATTTGAGTGCTGGCAGTTATTGGAGTTGTGGTATGTGAGATTTACTGTATTGAAACTGCAATTCAATTTACTCATGTCTTTCTGAGAGCCAAACCCATACCCAACACACATTACAATATAGATAATTCCAATTCCAAGGTTCTTTTTTACTTTTTTGCAGGGTTTTACAACACTTCATATAAACATAATAAACATGTGATATTTTTACCTCAGAAGACTGTACTTTAAATGTTCTTGTTCATGTAAAATCTATTATAAATGCACAATTTTTAAATGTGTAGGGGGAGGGTGTGATTGGGACAGGAAGGGCGGTAGGCTGTAAGTTTCACCTAAGGAGCCTAATACCCTTGCACAAGACCTGGGTTTAAGTAGCCAGGAGTAATGATATCATCCATTGATGCCGCAGAGAAGTTTCCTACCACAGGACCTATATCAGTGAACCAAAGGCATGCACGTGAACCTATGGGAGGCCGGGGAGTCAGTGGCGGTGGAGGCAGCATGGCACCGAAGAGGTAAGTGGACACTGACTGTGGCATGGGGGCCACATTGGTGGCACTTTACAGAAACTAGCAACCAGCAGATTTAGAACAAATCATACAAAACATTTTTTCACTCAACGCACAATCAAGCTATGGAATCTGTTGCCAGAGGATATGGTAAAGGCAACTAATATAGAGGGGTTTTAAAAGAGGATTGGACAAGCTGCTGTAGGAAAAGTCCATAAACAGTTATTAGCTAGGTAGACTTGGCAAAGCATCAGTTATCCCTGAGAGCAAACAAGATCGACTGTTTGGGATCCTCAGGGTTCTTGTGACCCAGACTGCCCACTGTTGGAGATACAATGCTGGGCTCCATGGACCTTGGTCTGACCCAGTATGGCACTTCTTATATTGTTATGAGAAAATTCTAGGAAACTGATACTCTTAGTAACACATATTTTACAGTGGATTGCAAAGAATGTATTTTTATTTCTTGTGCTTGAATTCAAACAGTTCTATCAGGAATTATATAGTAATTCTGAGCACTTTAAGCTCCTGGTACACTATGTGAATGATACAGTTGGATTGGTTGATTTCTGAATATGAATGGACTATCAGATGATGAATGCAACATTTCTTTTTATTATTGAAAGTTTTTTGACTGATTCAAAAGTAAATAAATATCCTCCTTTCATGGCAAGGCCATGCTAAGGTTTTTTAAGCATTGATTTTTGATTAACAGTCATATTTCATGTAGTTATATGATCTTTTCCTGGAAGTATTACATCTCTTTTAGAATGGACCTCTGATAGGCCATTTTTAAATTCAAATGTGTGATGGTTGTAGTCTGTAGGTTACCCCAGAAGCAGGAGGCCTAGACTAAGAAAGTGGATCCTGGCCACTGATGGTACATGGATTTCCACCTAGGCCAGCTACCTTCCCTTCAGTTTGACCTGTCCGGTGACAGTGGCCAGGAAGGCAAGAGAAACGGGTGGCCCAACAGCATGGACAACTAGCAAGAAGTCAGACACAAAGTAAAAAGCAGGAACTTATCTTAAATTCAGGAGACCAGGTAAAAGGACAACAGGAGTGCTAGATGTAGAAGATGAATGTAGCAGCTGACGAACTGATACAGATGTGGAGCCAGAGTACGAGGACTGAAAGGTAGGAACAAACTGACAACTGACTACTGAGACTGTCTCAATATAAGCATAGACCTATATAAGAAACAAGATGGCTGTTGGGGGGATAATGAGGAGCACAGAGCTGGGAGGACTATACAGACAGTTCAAGCAACTTGCAGCGCCCCTGGCAGACCGGAGGGACACTCAGCAACGGATCCTTACAAAATGATCCTATCAGAAACTTGCAAAGCTTTCCTCTGTGTTTCAATAAATTTAAACACGTCTCCTCAGCGCATGTATTACTTTTGCTGGAGAAGGGACATCTGATATAATGTGGCTGTAGCAATCTGAGGCGAGCACTAATTGCCGCAAACAAACAATATGATTGTAGCCAATATCATGAAGTTGTTTAGAATAGTCCATCCTTCTTTCTTCATATCTTAAGATAATTTTCACAGTGAATTTAAAAGATTCTGAGCGAGGCTTGAATCACATCTTTTGCATCACAAGACTTGTTGCAGGTGGCTAAACAGAAGGCTTAGAGCCATGGGTCAGCTGGTCTGCCACGAGTAACCATGGGGCACAGGATCACTGGAGATATCTGACAAGGGATTCAGGCAACACTGAGAAAAACATATTCCTGACAGAGACAGTGTTGTGACAAACCAAGGACGGTTTTCACAATCAATAGCTGGTCTCAAATTTCACACCAAGTCGCAGGCTGAACATAGTATTCACTGGCACATGCTCATGAGCGCACACTAGACTCGAGGTAGAAGATCCCTCATCTCCCGACCCGGACCCACACATGCCAAAAGTGATACTTCACAGAAAACAGCATTAATCTCAGAGATTGTACTTGAAGAGATCATAGGCACTCTGACAGATGTTTGCCATTTACATTGTAAGTCTCACAATACTCATTCAACTGGCAGGAAAGTAAACAAGATGATGTCTCCCAATGTTTGAGCTGCAAAAGAGCTTCCTCAGTGAATGGGGCCCCGTAAAGAATCTGCTGGAGATAAATCGACACCCCTGCTACCCTGATAATATTCAGTTTCCTTTTTCCTGCTCTTTTTGCTGAGATTACGAGTGGGGAACCAGGCCAATATAGACAATGTAAGTTCCACAAAATCTTGTTAGTGCAATCTTAGTCAATCCTGATGCTAACCAACCTGTTAGTCACCATTGCGTAATGCAACAGTTTGGCACATACAGCGTCTCATTAGAGGAGAATTCTGTGATTGTTTCCCGAGAAAGAACAGAGAGTGCTTGACAAATATGACATTTCATGTCAATTATTAAAGCTCAGAACTATCACTGCCAAATGAAGGAAACCTGTCACTGTGTGCTCCCAGCAAAATCTATTGTTAAAGGCTGCATTCACTTCCTGCATGAGATTTCCTGTTTCATGGCATCTTCCTGAGAAGACTAGGTTATGATATGCTACACAAACAAGGTCGAGAATTCTCCCTTTCTATCCTTTTCAATGAAATAATCCTTGGCTTCATGGTAAGCTTGTGAATAACTACCCACAGTATAGTAATAGGCCCTAGAACACACAGGGCCTGATTTAGGTTAGGAAACTTAGCTGTGTGCTAATGGTGCCAAATTCTGAAAACACCCAAAAACAGGGACTCTGCTGCTCTCTGATTTCCAGAGGCAAAATCCCCTGCTATTAGCCCTCTGCCTATGTGAGCCATGATCTTAAATCCTGCCCTGAGAACCCTAATGCACCTCCTACTGAAAAAATAGAACAAGCTGGGTTACTACAGATCCTTACACAGAAACTACATGTTCGCAGAATCCCTCGCCTCGGCCACACATGCTAAACACAGACTAGAAACAGAAATATGCAGCCAAAAATTGAACTGGAAATTGAATTGTAATGCAGCCCCAAAGCAAGAGAAACAGAAATGCATTTCCTTTTTCTACTGAGCAAAATATATAATCAAATATGCGGAGTACCAGAGCTTACATATTCCAGTCACCAAACTTTTTGTTTCTACCTAAATTACTTGACATTTTATTTTTCTAAATGTGTTGAGGTTGATGTTCATCTGCTGCGCAGCCCAGCTAGTAGGCCAGGCAAGTTTATCCAACAGCGTACATTCAACTGTGCAGTCCAAGCCAAGCAGAGCCAGTGCCTTTCTCTTCATCCTGTGTGGTTCAGAGTCTAAGAAGTTTTTTGAACTGCATAAGACTTTCTAGAAATCTAAGATGCACCATGTGGTTCAAATTTCTTCTTACATAGTGAACCATTTGTTAGGGAGGGAAAGTAACTATTGGCTCTGCTCTTCTTCTAGCTTGGGCTGAGCTGTGGGGAGGGAGGGAGAGCAGGGACTGGGCATTGGAAAGGGGAAGAGCCTAGTAGTTGGGGCATTTGGGGTCAGGGTGAAGATTGGGATTTAAGAGGGGGCAGGAGAAAAACCTGGGGCATTTGGAGCCAGAATGGGGACTGGGGTTTGGGATTCACTTTTGGGCTTCTGATTCACGTTTTTGACCCTGGGAGGCACTTTAGATGCTGACATGATGGAGCAGGGCAGATTCTTCTTTAGTACCTCATGACCTATATCAGGGGTGGGGGGAGATAGCAGTGCATTTTATTTTTGGCCCCCATGGACTAAGTCAAAGTTGGGGGTGATGTAAAAGCCTCATGGCACCCCTAGAGGTGTTCAGAACCTACATATTAGCAGATGACACTACCAGTGCAGAGTCATTCACATCTGTGTGCTCTTTTATCTATATTCATATGGTTCCCTTCAGCTTTAACCACAACCTCTTTATTGCAGTATTCTAATTTCTCTGTTTTGCACCTACTTTGGAACAATGTGCTTCTGAGTGACTATGGGCTTTCCTCCCATGTTTTAGTGCTATTTTGTAACTAATACTAAATCCCATCCAAGGACAGGGCAATCTGAGCTATCTCACTCTCTCTCTTTTCCTTTTTTCCCTACCTTCCAATACCCTTACTTCCCTACCGTTTCCTGTCACCTTCCTCCTTTTCCATCCCAATACCTGATGATTCTTTGGCAGCCGCAGATCTCCACCTTCCGCTGATGGGAGGATGGGGTCTCTGCTGGCATACCAGTCTCTCCGTTGCCGACTCAGGTCTCTCTCCATCCTCCACTAGTGGGGGCTAGGGGCCCCACCATCATACCTGCTTCTGCAGCACTGTTTTGGGTGTCTCTCCTTTCCCCGTATGGGGATGGGGACTCCATCATCACGCCGACTTCTCCAGCAATGCCAAGGTTTCTACCTTGCCTCTATGCCTGGGGGTTGGGGGATCCACTAGCACATTGGCCTTACATCAACACCTTGGGTGTCTGTCTGTCCTCCACCAGTGGAGGGTGGGATCCCCATCAGCACTCTGGTCTCTCCAGCAATGCTACAGGTATCTGTCTGTCCTCTGCTGGTGGGGGTTGGAGTCCCTTCTGGCGCTCTGGCCTCTCCAGCACTGCTGCAGATGTTTGTCTGTCCTCTGCCAAAAGGGGGTGGGATCTCTACCAGCACTATGGTCTTCTCCAGTGATGCCATGGATTTCTGTCCCTCCATCGCCAGTGGAGAATTAGTGCCAGCTAGCACTACAGCATCTACCTAACTGCAGCTCCTAGGACTGCTCTTCTCCCTCATGTTGTCTGTCATGAAAATGCAGGGATAGGGGCACATTTCTGGGGCAGTGAGCATAGTAGCTCGTTCACCTATCATAGTAATGCAGGAATGGAGAGGTTTTCAGAGAACAGAGAGCAGAGGCAATCATTTGCATACTGGCGATGTGGGTGCTGGGCAACTTTCTTCTTTATAATAATATATCTGATATATTTTATGTTTATGGTTGCAATTCATTGAGGGTACCAATTAGGATGAATGGAAAAGAAGTGCTGGTAAATGAATGAATTAAATAAATAATTATTTATTGGGATTATGATTTTTGCAGTAGTGGGGCGGGGGGGGGGGGGGGCAGGCCTGGATTGGCTGCTACTGCCTGAAAAAAAAATTGAAGTAAACAAAAATAAAACAAAATGAAACCCCCTACCAATGGAATGAACAAAATTAAAACTCTAAAAATCCCTTATACATGCCTAATGACTGTACCTGCATTTTCTATTCTCTTTTTCTCTTAGTCATGCAATCTGAGAAGCACATCCTAGCATAATAATTTTCCATTTTCTATCTTCTTATTGCTTTATAATTAGGGATTTCCAAGTTTCTTTTAATCCCTAATTTGCCTGTTTTGATGTTTTTCATTATCTTTTTTATAATTATTTGCACTGCTTTGTATAAAGCTATGCTCAATACTTTCATAGTAGCCCTTCATAACTTCGCGTGAAGAATAGCCCCCCGTCTGCAGGTCTCTTTTCTTTAGCAGACAACCACCGAAACATAGCAATCAGTCAGTATCCAAATCCCTTTGGGTGCTAATCAGTCAGAAAGTAGTTTTCTCACTTTCCACATACAAAACGCCACAGAGGAGTGTGCTGGAACATGCCTTATGCATTCAGTTTAAAAAGCCAGCATCAATCTAGGTAATCACTTTCCCCTCAAAGTGAGTAGGAGTTTAGAAAGTAGGCTAGGACAATGGTGTTCTCTAAAAGCATTATCCCCTTGTCAAGCACATGGGCTGTCATCAGCTAAAAATAAGAGAAAGCTCAGTGTGATGAGGGCAAATAAACACTAGCAGTTCTACAGCATGATGTTTGATTTAATGATGTATGACTAATATGAATTAAGCAAAAAGAACTACATTTTTATACTATTTTATTGCAGAAGTAACATTTACTTTTTTTTTTTTTTTCATTTGCATTTTGAAATTAGATGGAGCTGGCAACCCCGCAGGGTACTGAACAATAATTCTATGAGACTGCATTTTTTTTTTTTTTTTTTTAGTAGAAAACAAAAGCCACTGTGACACAGAAAATATGGCTTTAGAAATGTCTTTTGACCTCTGTTGGATTCAGTTTATTTCCTTGTGGTTATTGTCTGCTGCTGTTTTTTGGAGGCTCGCTCGAAGATCAGTTTCAGAATGGTAAAATGAATGATGGGGCTGGAAGGGACCCCCAAGACGACACAGTACATCATTCTGCTCTCAGAAAGGATTCAGTGTACCTAATCAGCCCCAGAGGGATGTTTCTGTAATTTTTTAAATTTATATTTATTGCAGTTTACAGTTATAACATCAAAAACATCCTTGGCAAAGATAAAGAAGAGATAATACAAAATGTAAAAAAAGCAAAAATGACATGTACATAACATTAAGTACTTTCTCTTCTGTCATAGCCCACAAGTAACAGGGGGAACCAGGTAAAACAAAACCATGAGGGGCCTGATAAAGGAAGAAATAAGAAAAAAGTAAACCGTAAAACAGAAGCCTACAGCCAATTAACCCAGTTCAGCTCTAATACATAGAACCTCCCTCAGGAACACTCCCAAAGCCTCCCATTTTCATAGCAGAAGAAGAAACAAAGTTGCCTGGATTAAAGAGAGATATTTAATATTATTCAGCTTCAATACATACAGTATTCTCATGGGTGATGAATAAGGAATTGAGTGACTAAAGAGGTAACTACTTGGCTCATTTTCAGAAACATTTTTCCTATGTTCCTGTGATTTTTTTTTTTTTTTAAATTTTCAAAAGTCTGGAAATATCCTGATCTCACACCCAAGAAATAAGACATGCCATTTGCAGAGGTCCATGCGCAAAGTAGAAACACAAAGCTCATTACTATAGTGGACCTGTTTGCTTCATCTCTTCCTGATCTTTCTAGCAGTCCAGTCAGGTCTAAACTATCCAAGAATAATTCCCTCTCTCTGTCTTCCCTTCCATTCTTTTTCCAGTGGGCAGATAACAGATTCTACTAATGTAAGAACAGATATGGGAGACTGGGCTACTGAACTTGCTTCTCTGCTGCTCTTCCTATCGATAGCACCTCAGGTTTTATTCTAGAACACCTCTTGGCAACAAGGGAGCCCAACTTTCAAGCTCCTCTGCTGCACATGTAACCCAGGCACTTCTCGGGTTACCAGAAAGCCCTGGGTATTTAGTGACAGTGTCAGCTAGTCAGAATAGGGTGAATGTTGGGAGGTCCTTGCAAATGCCGCCCCTCCTTCTGCGGGGTTTGCCATGGTCATCCTACTTGTAATGCTGTATAATAGCTCCCCAGCTCTACAGCTGAGGAGGCAGTCCTTTGGGTTTAGTACTGAGTACAGAAGGTAGAAAGGCGTTAGATTTTTGTTATTTTACAGGCCCAACTGTGTTCAGCCAGGCAATCCCTGCTTGGTGGTCCCAGCCAGTGTTGAGAGGGGCATTCCTTTCCAGTCCAATCTCTGGTGGGTTTGGGCTAATCCCCCTCTGGGTCATTTTTTGGAGATTTTACCCTTTAATATTGGGGCCTCTCTGGAGCCTGTTCAGCTCCTGGCTCAGGGAATCCTGGGTCTGGGCATGGGCAGGTTAGAGAACACCTGCCCTTCGTGAGCCTCAGTGAGGAAGGGGGTGTCAGTGACCCGCTGAGCCACCCCGGAGTTTTCCTGAGTTTGGTAAATCTAATTTCAAGATCCAGGTAGGAAGTTCTGACTGCCCTTCTTTCCTGTTGGGAGCATCTAGAATCCTACTCCAAAGGGGTTCCTCCCATCAGGGATCCAGAAGAAAGAAAAAGTTCCTAAGCAGTAATCAAGACTAATCTAACAAACTGTGAGTAAAAGCAAAGCCTACTATTCAAGAGGTCACCCAATAGGTGCTTCCAAACCCTGGGGAGAGAAAGAAGTTTATATCTCTGTGTAGAAACTGCAACAAAATATCCTTGCCAGTTGGAAGGGGTGGTTCTGCCCATCAAAAGGACACCTTGCCCACCCGGTGACCCTATTTTTCCAAATCCCTGGCTGGCGTTTGACCTTCCTGCACAGATTGAGGAATCACAAGGGTTGGGGTTGGTTTCAGTGGCCCTATGCTCGTGGAGCTGCTGCAACCAACACCAGCCATGCAGTAGCACTTTTTCTGAGCACTTCACACTCTCCCTATGCTTGCTGTGGTTTGCCCTTTCATTTTTGTGGCAGTGCCAGCAGCAGCAGAAGCAGCATGAGACTACCTGCTTCCTGCTCTCCTTTCTAACTGGCATCGCAGCTGCTTGGGCCTGGGTCCTGCTCCTTACCCTGCTCAGGTACCCCTCCCCCTGTTTCAGAGCAGCAGCAGGAAGCATTGCTGCAGTTTTCCCATGCTTCTCTGCCATTATCTCTTCGTCTGTCAGCGGGAGGCAGCCAGCAGATCTCCCGCTCCACTGCCTCACCGCCAGATGAAGGTCTCCCACTGCTGTCTGCTCCCAGGCCCCTGTGATGCTTCGCCACTGCAAAAAAATAACCCTTACCCCATACTTCCCTCCTCCTCTCCCTCTCCCTCCCAGCATTGGGGCCTTTTAGACCATTCAAAGGGGCACTTCCAGAACCATCAATAGGCAACCAGCCTGGAGTTCCCTTGATCAGTGTAAGAAAAAATATTTTCTTTTTAATTCAGAAGCCCAGGAGGTAAAACATGAGAGAGTGTGTATAAGTGAGCATATTTGTGTCTGATTACATGAGAGTAGGTGTGAGCATGAGTGTATGTGAGCCAGCATGCATGTGTGAGCATGTGAGAGTGAGCCAGGGTGTAGGTGTGTGAGCATTACAAAGTGCATGGAAGCCAGTGTGCACAATATATGTGAAAGCGGGTATTGGAGTCTCAGAGATCATGTGTGGGAACATGAAAGCATATGTGGGAGAGACAGCACGTGAACAAGTGTGTATGAATGTGAGCGTGAAAGAGCCAGCCTGCATGTGTGTACATCGGTGAGTGTGCACATAGGAGGAGAACATTTGTGTCTCCTCCACTCCCATACCACTAACTAATCCACAACAATCTCATGATGATTGGAATCAAAAGCTTTCAAATATTGAGACCTAAGGATTTCTTAAAAACTTAGTTTTAATTTTTGAGTTTTATTTGATGTAAAATGTTGCTATTGCTAATCTAAAATATTTTATTGGTATTTGGGAAATATTTAACAAATTATTTATGAGTTTTTAATTAATAGATATTCTATTCATCAGCTGTTTTGAAATATTTATTTTTTTACTAGTTTGGATTTAGTATTATGATAATTTATATTTCTTGATTTTATTTTTTTAATTTTTATAAGGAATGGTAATGTTTATGTTTTTCCATTGTTACAACAAGCATTCTGTATGCAGTGCATTTCCAGTTCAGTTTTTGTCTACATGTTTCTATTTATACAGTTTATGGTCTCTTTATTCAGTATTTGGTAAGGGTCTTTGTGTTCTGCCTGTGTGACTGAAGTGAGGTATTCTTTCAATCTCTAGTCTGTACAGGGATCTATAACAGCCTGGCTCGTTCTGTTTTCCTAATAGGATGTGTATTAATGTTTTAGGACCTGATGTAATATTTGCAATGTTGCATTTTTCATAGGTAGGTTTGCCACTATTTAAGTGCTCCTAATCAATCACACATACATTTTCACCCAGTGTTTATTTTTATTAATGATTTTCCATGAAGCTGCTCAAATTATTTCCTATCATAATGTCTCTATATATTAATGATAATAATATATAGGAAAACGGGTGGAAATTTCATATGTTCTACAACACCATCCGGGTGTCGACGTTTTTTCTTATAATCATAAATAACCTCCCGCCTCCAATTTTTATTTATAATTCATAACTTTAAAATTCATTGAACTGAATCATAGAAAATCAATTTTTATATATGTCTGTTTAATTATTTTTCTTTTTCTATTTTATTATATTTTCAAACGTTTTCTCCGTGAATAACACTTTTTCTCTTATTTTTATCTCATACCGTCGTCGGAAGAATCACAATTACTTAGCTCTTTTAAATGTCTTTAGCTCCCCGACTTGCGCAAGTTTCGACAATCTGTCTTCCTCAGGGTACTTTCATTTCCTCGTTGTTCTTCTTCAAGTAATGATGTTTAATTCCTTCGGTGCTTAATCAAAAGCCTCCGTCTTTGCCAAGTTCCCGACGGCGTCTGTACTTTAGCTTACTACAACGTCTGTTTTTAAACCCACTTCCTGGATGCTGGCTCGTCCTATCAACAGTCTTTATACTAATGAAAACCAATCTAATTGGTCATTGAGTCCCCTTGGTTGTTCCGTATTCAATCTGAATATCCATGCTTGCTCTCGACGATTCAAAGCTGACATACCTCCCTGGTTTTCCCCCATGCTGTCTATGACAGTCCATTTCAACTGTTCAAATGTGTGTTGATTTTCCAAACAGTGCTGGACAATGGGTGCAGTGACAGTGGCGTTGTTGATACGGGATCGATGTTCCGCTATTCTATATTTAACTGCCCTACTTGTTCGTCCCACGTACACCTTCGGGCAGTTGCACATTATTATATATATTACAGCTTTGGTCATGCAGTCCGTATCCAATTTTCGATATACTTTATATCCAGAAACCGGATCTATCCATATGTCTCCCTCCACGGTGTTATCACATACCGTACATTTGCCACATTTTCTGTGGTAATTTCTAGCATTTTTTACTCTACTTTGTAACCTAGAATGGATAACATGATCTTTAATATTTCTTCCTCTACTCGTTGTTATAAGCGGTTCTTCTCTTAACTCGCTATGGAGGGCTACAATATGCCAGTGTTTCCTTATGGATCTCATTATTTCAATGGTGGACGTACTTTGCGGCAACACACATACCAGTCTTTTCTGTTCCTTAACTGGCTGATACTGTAATAGGGATTCCCTATCACTGTATCTTGCTCTTTTAAAAGCTTTTCGTACCACTTTTTTAGGATACCCTCTTTCCAAAAATTTTTTACTGAGAATATCTGCCTGTTTTACAAACTCCTCCGTTGTGTCACATATTCGACGTATACGAAAGAACTGGGACACTGGTAACCCTTGTTTAAATCCCACCGGATGAAAACTTTCATATCGAAGTAAGTTGTTTTTATCAGTTAATTTTCTATTAACTGTAGTGTGAACGATATCATCAACAATCTGTATAAGCACATCTAAATATGCAATACTGTGAATACTGCTGGTGTATGTGAATTTTAAGTTTTCATCCTGTGAATTGATCCATTCTATAAATTGAGCGAGTTCTTCTTCTGTCCCTCGCCATACGAAGAATATGTCGTCTATAAACCTATACCAGTTGGTAATTAACTTCCACCATTGTGATGTATATACTGTATTGGCTTCAAAATCTGCCACATACAGATTAGCTACTGCTGGTGCTAATGATGATCCCATAGGGATTCCATGCTCCTGATGATATATTTTATTTTTAAAAATAAAATAATTATTAAATAGCACCAATTCAGTTAATTGTGTAAGGAACTGTGTCAGCTTTGAATCGTCGAGAGCAAGCATGGATATTCAGATTGAATACAGAACAACCAAGGGGACTCAATGACCAATTAGATTGGTTTTCATTAGTATAAAGACTGTTGATAGGACGAGCCAGCATCCAGGAAGTGGGTTTAAAAACAGACGTTGTAGTAAGCTAAAGTACAGACGCCGTCGGGAACTTGGCAAAGACGGAGGCTTTTGATTAAGCACCGAAGGAATTAAACATCATTACTTGAAGAAGAACAACGAGGAAATGAAAGTACCCTGAGGAAGACAGATTGTCGAAACTTGCGCAAGTCAGGGAGCTAAAGACATTTAAAAGAGCTAAGTAATTGTGATTCTTCCGACGACGGTATGAGATAAAAATAAGAGAAAAAGTGTTATTCACGGAGAAAACGTTTGAAAATATAATAAAATAGAAAAAGAAAAATAATTAAACAGACATATATAAAAAATTGATTTTCTATGATTCAGTTCAATGAATTTTAAAGTTATGAATTATAAATAAAAATTGGAGGCGGGAGGTTATTTATGATTATAAGAAAAAACATCGACACCCGGATGGTGTTGTAGAACATATGAAATTTCCACCCGTTTTCCTATATATTATTATCATTAATATATAGAGACATTATGATAGGAAATAATTTGAGCAGCTTCATGGAAAATCATTAATAAAAATAAACACTGGGTGAAAATGTATGTGTGATTGATTAGGTGTTCATCCGGTCAGGATCTTAATTGTGAAAATTGTCATATATGATTAGATCCTATTACTAATTATTTACCTACCATGGATATGTGGAAGAATATCTTCAGTTTTTCAGAGGAACAGATAGCGGATATTAGGAAGGAAACTTCTTTATTTTCTGAGGATTCAGCAATTAGTGAAAACCAGCAATGGGAAGATTGGATGAGATTGAACAAAAAATTAATTAGAATGGATTTACACGGCATAACCCTAATTGAATATATAAAACAACAATCGATACCCAGGGGATTGAGAATCCAAAAAGCACCAATGCTGTATTCCGAGGATCAAGAGTTTGTTCAATTATGGTCATCGATTTTAAACAAATGTTCCATGGACTTAATGCTATTGATAATTAATCGGGTCAAGAGAGATGTGGAAGAGATTAAAACAGAAATAGAGGAAGTGCAACGTTCCATAATTCTCCTTCCGACCTATGAAGAAAAACTTAGTGAGTTCAAAACAACATTGGAACAATTACGGGGAACTATTAAAGAATCAAAAATCACAAAATTTAAAAGAGATCAAAATGATTATGCATCGAATAAAGTATATTTATGGATGTATAACAAAAATAGAAATCAAGGAAGAAGAGTTCATTTTGAAACCACAAGTGAAAGTTCTGAAGGGTCTGGGGAGTCAGACGAACAGGAACAAATTGAACAAGAACAAAAAAAGGAAACAAAGAAACATTTTTTGGAGGACAGACAAGAGCAAAAAAAACATCCGAAAAAATCAAAACCGCCATTAACAAATCGTATACCGGAACGAACAACTCGAACCAGGAGTCAACAACAGCAGTGATAAATTTATCAGCTATCCAGTTATCTAAAATACAATCCCAAGTTTTAAATAGTGGATTATCATTTGTCCCCACGGTTTTTCATGATCCTTTTGAGAGTCGTATAGCATTATACAGATTCATAAGGAAATTAAATTTGAGATTGTATTTTAAAGACCAGTTAATTGAGTCATCAGACATGTCCATAGTTAAGCCCAAGTCCCGATGGAATACCCCGGGACCAATGGATTCCCATGTTAAAACATTTTTGCAATTGGTATTGAGAGATATCAATCTGTTTGAACAGCATAAAACATGGATACATCAAAACATTAATAAGGATCAGAGACAAGCTCTGAAAAAGTTGGGAGATATGGATGAAGTAGTAATCAAACCGGCTGACAAGGGAGGAGCTATAGTGGTGTTGGATCGGGGAAAATATGAGGAAGCAGTCACACAACATTTGGCACAAACAAAATATTACAGGGAATTGGAAGAAGATCCAACAACATTGTTGAAAGAAAGCATTGAAAATATTGTGGAGAAAGCCAATTTTTTGACAGCCAAAGAAAAATCTTTTTTGGTTCAGTCGGAACCGAGAGTGCCTGTTATTTATGCAGTTCCTAAAGTGCACAAAGATATAGAAAATCCACCGTTTAGACCGATAGTTTCTTTAAATGGATCTATTTTGGAACCTCCGGCAATATTTGTGGATAAACAACTTCAGTGTATAGTTCAACAAAAACAGTCGTATTTAAAGGACACCATCCATTTTTTGAAAGTCTTAAAGGAAGTGGAGGTTATAAAAAACAAAACAATATTGGTAACCATGGATATACAGTCTTTGTATACCCAAATTCCTCAACATTCGGCACTTGAAGTAGTGAGAAGAGAAATTATACAAAATCACGTCTATACTAGAATACCTATACAGTTCCTTACACAATTAACTGAATTGGTGCTATTTAATAATTATTTTATTTTTAAAAATAAAATATATCATCAGGAGCATGGAATCCCTATGGGATCATCATTAGCACCAGCAGTAGCTAATCTGTATGTGGCAGATTTTGAAGCCAATACAGTATATACATCACAATGGTGGAAGTTAATTACCAACTGGTATAGGTTTATAGACGACATATTCTTCATATGGCGAGGGACAGAAGAAGAACTCGCTCAATTTATAGAATGGATCAATTCACAGGATGAAAACTTAAAATTCACATACACCAGCAGTATTCACAGTATTGCATATTTAGATGTGCTTATACAGATTGTTGATGATATCGTTCACACTACAGTTAATAGAAAATTAACTGATAAAAACAACTTACTTCGATATGAAAGTTTTCATCCGGTGGGATTTAAACAAGGGTTACCAGTGTCCCAGTTCTTTCGTATACGTCGAATATGTGACACAACGGAGGAGTTTGTAAAACAGGCAGATATTCTCAGTAAAACATTTTTGGAAGAGGGTATCCTAAAAATGTGGTACGAAAAGCTTTTAAAAGAGCAAGATACAGTGATAGGGAATCCCTATTACAGTATCAGCCAGTTAAGGAACAGAAAAGACTGGTATGTGTGTTGCCGCAAAGTACGTCCACCATTGAAATAATGAGATCCATAAGGAAACACTGGCATATTGTAGCCCTCCATAGCGAGTTAAGAGAAGAACCGCTTATAACAACGAGTAGAGGAAGAAATATTAAAGATCATGTTATCCATTCTAGGTTACAAAGTAGAGTAAAAAATGCTAGAAATTACCACAGAAAATGTGGCAAATGTACGGTATGTGATAACACCGTGGAGGGAGACATATGGATAGATCCGGTTTCTGGATATAAAGTATATCGAAAATTGGATACGGACTGCATGACCAAAGCTGTAATATATATAATAATGTGCAACTGCCCGAAGGTGTACGTGGGACGAACAAGTAGGGCAGTTAAATATAGAATAGCGGAACATCGATCCCGTATCAACAACGCCACTGTCACTGCACCCATTGTCCAGCACTGTTTGGAAAATCAACACACATTTGAACAGTTGAAATGGACTGTCATAGACAACATGGGGGAAAACCAGGGAGGTATGTCAGCTTTGAATCGTCGAGAGCAAGCATGGATATTCAGATTGAATACGGAACAACCAAGGGGACTCAATGACCAATTAGATTGGTTTTCATTAGTATAAAGACTGTTGATAGGACGAGCCAGCATCCAGGAAGTGGGTTTAAAAACAGACGTTGTAGTAAGCTAAAGTACAGACGCCGTCGGGAACTTGGCAAAGACGGAGGCTTTTGATTAAGCACCGAAGGAATTAAACATCATTACTTGAAGAAGAACAACGAGGAAATGAAAGTACCCTGAGGAAGACAGATTGTCGAAACTTGCGCAAGTCGGGGAGCTAAAGACATTTAAAAGAGCTAAGTAATTGTGATTCTTCCGACGACGGTATGAGATAAAAATAAGAGAAAAAGTGTTATTCACGGAGAAAACGTTTGAAAATATAATAAAATAGAAAAAGAAAAATAATTAAACAGACATATATAAAAAATTGATTTTCTATGATTCAGTTCAATGAATTTTAAAGTTATGAATTATAAATAAAAATTGGAGGCGGGAGGTTATTTATGATTATAAGAAAAAACGTCGACACCCGGATGGTGTTGTAGAACATATGAAATTTCCACCCGTTTTCCTATATATTATTATCATTAATATATAGAGACATTATGATAGGAAATAATTTGAGCAGCTTCATGGAAAATCATTAATAAAAATAAACACTGGGTGAAAATGTATGTGTGATTGATTAGGTGTTCATCCGGTCAGGATCTTAATTGTGAAAACTATTTAAGTGCTGGCAGTTAATGCTGTTTTGGTATGGCAGATTTACTATATCATAACTGTAATTCAGTTTAGTTATGGCTTTCCGAGAGACAAGCCCAAACCCAACATGCATTATAATACGTCAAATGTTGTATGGGTTCCAAGTGTCGTTTTTACAAAGATTTCTGGTTGGCATCAATTCAGTGCATATAAATATGTGATATTCAGTGCATATACATGTGATATTTTTCCCTAAAATAACCCTATATTTTGAATGTCCTTTTTCCATGTAAAATCTGTTATTATAAATTCATAATTTTTAATTGTATGTTTGCGGGAAGAAGGTGGGGGGAAGGGTGCAAGGTTGTAAGATTCTAGAGATGTGAATCGTGTGATCGATCATCTTAACGATCGATTTCGGCTGGGAGGGGGAGGGAATCGGATCGTCGCAGTTTGGGTTTTTTAAATATCGTGTAAATCGTGTAAATCGTGTAAATCGAAAACCGGCACACTAAAACATCCCTAAAACCCACCCCGACCCTTTAAAATAAATCCCCCACCCTCCCGAACCCCCCAAAAATGCCTTAAATTACCTGGGGTCCAGAGGAAGGGTCCCGGTGTGATCTTTTACTCTTGGACCTCCGTGCATTGTAGAAATGGCGCCGGCGCTACCTTTGACCTGTCATATGACAGGGCAAAGGTAGCGCTGGCGCCATTTTGTTTTTTTGTCCCCCGACGGCAGGAGCGTAGGAGATCGCTCCCGGACCCCCAGGGACTTTTGGCCAGCTTGGGGGGGCCTCCTGATCCCCACAAGACTTGCCAAAAGTCCAGCGGGGGTCCGGGAACGACTTCCTGCACGCGAATCGTTTTTCCATACAGAAAAACGATTCGCGGCAGGAGCATAGGAGATCGCTCCCAGACCCCCGCTGGACCCCCAGGGACTTTTGGCCAGCTTGGGGGGGCCTCCTGACCCCCACAAGACTTGCCAAAAGTCCAGCGGGGGTCCGGGAATGACCTCCTGCAGTCGAATCGTGTTGCCGTACGGCCGGCGCCATTTTCCGTACGGAAAAATGATTTGCGTGCAGGAAGTCGTTCCCGGACCCCCGCTGGACTTTTGGCAAGTCTTGTGGGGGTCAGGAGGCCCCCCCAAGCTGGCCAAAAGTCCCTGGGGGTCCAGCGGGTTTCCGGGAGCGATCTCCTACGCTCCTGACGTCGGGGGACAAAAAAACAAAATGGCGCCGGCGCTACCTTTGACCTGTCATATGACAGGTCAAACGTAGTGCCGGCGCCATTTCTACAACGCACGGAGGTCCGAGAGTAAAAGATCACGCCGGGACCCTTCCTCTGGACCCCAGGTAATTTAAGGCATTTTGGGGGGGTTCAGGAGGGTGGGGGATTTATTTTAAAGGGTCGGGGTGGGTTTTAGGGTTGTTTTAGTGTGCCGGTTTTCCCGCTCTCCCCCTTCCCCTCCCCCTTCCCCCGATTTACGAT
The DNA here is from genome assembly GCF_901001135.1 of Rhinatrema bivittatum. NCBI lineage: Eukaryota > Metazoa > Chordata > Amphibia > Gymnophiona > Rhinatrematidae > Rhinatrema > Rhinatrema bivittatum. The sequence continues at coordinate 585,680,110 of NC_042616.1, read as the reverse complement.
TTTTTGACGATAAATCGGGGGAATTGTTATTGTATCGCGGCTCTAACGATTTTTGACGATTTAAAATATATCGGACGATATTTTAAATCGTCAAAAAACGATTCTCATCCCTATAAGATTCGCTTAGGGCACTTAATACCCTTGCACCAGCCCTGCTGCACTGGTTCCATGTGGGAAAGCAGGATTCTATCTGGAGCTGTGCTACTTTGTGTCAGGGGCTCTCCCCTGTTTTGACCAGGGCTTCATTTTTCATTTTTGAAAGCCGTAGTGGAACAGCATAGATCACTTCTAGTCCTCTCTCCACCGGAGTAGGTAGACAGAGCAGAGGCTGGGGAATCATAAAAGCAGCAAGCTATGTAGCGCGAAATCAATGAGAATGCCCTGGAGTGGCGATGATGGTGGTGGGGCACGTAGAAGTGGCAAGCTACTGTACAGTCAAAGGGAAGGGGTGAGCCAGAAGAAAGAGCCTGTGCAGTGTTGGAGAGATTTCTGTCTGAGGTAACTGGGCTGCCTCTGAGAAGGGGGAAGCTGGATGTGGAACCAATGAGCCTCCTGAAGAGTAGGGGTGCCAAGAAAGGTTGGAATGGGAAAGGGAGGGGATGCTGCGGTCTGCTGTGTGGTCCAGCACTGTTGTGTCAGTATGTATGAGGTAGCTAGGCTGAGCTCTGAGAGAGGAGCAGCTAGCAGTAAACAAAAACTTTCCATACTGACACAGCAATGCTGGAGCGGGGACATTTGCTGTTTGAGCACATGAGCAGCAGCACAATAGTGGAATATGCCTGTTTGAGAGACAGAGTGGGTGTGTGTCAGAGAGACACCCCCCCCCACACACACACACACACACACACACACAGTTTGTGTCTGTGAGAGAGTGTGGATAGGTGGTTGTCTTTCTCTCTGACACAAAGTGTGTGTGTGTGTGTGTGGGGGGGGGTAATCTCTCTCTTTCTCTGAGACACAAATTCATACCCACATACCAAAAGCAAGAAAGTGTGTGTGTGTCTTTGGGTCAGAGAGAGACTCATACACACACACACTCAGAAGAGACAAAGTGAGTAAATGTATCTGAGAGACTCTGTATATGTGTGTGTGTTTCTGATACTCAGGCCGATATAGTAAAGTGCTAGGGAAAATGGGCGCTCAACACTGACGCTTTCCTAACACGCGCCCAGCCACCTCTCCTGGGTGCACAATACCATATTTAAATTAAGAGGGTCGCGCTAAAAAGAAGGCACTAGGGACAATAGCGCACCCTTAGCAGAGGAAGCCAAGAAGAGGTGGCTGTCAGCGTGTTTGGAAAATGGACGCTCAATTTTATGAGCGTCCATTTTCCTAACCTGTGCACAGCACACTCGTAAAATTGAGCGTCCATTTTCCTAACCTGACCCTCCAGCACTTTTTTTTTTTTTAATTTTTTAACCTTTTGGTTCCTACCACTTAATATCGCCAAGATTTTAAGGGACAGATTTTCAAAGGGGTACGCGCATAAGATACACGCGAAACCCCCGAAAACCTGCCCCAAGCTCCCCTTGCACTCGCCGAGCCTATGTTGAATAGGCTCGGCAGCGCGCGCAAGCCCCGGGACGTGCGTAAGTCCCGGGGCTTTCCTGGGGGGGCGTGTCGCGCCGGTGCGTCATCCGGGGGCGGGGCCATGGGCGTGGTTCTAGCCCGGGGCATTTCGGGGGCATGGCCAAGGCCTCCGAAACCACTCCTGGGCTGGGGAATCGCACGAGTTACACCTGCCTCAGACAGGCTTCAGGCAGGCGTAACTTTTCAAAGAAAGGCGGGGGGGGGGGGGTAAGATAGGACTGTGGGAGTGGGTTAGGTAGGGGAAGGTGTGGGGGGGTGGGAGGAAATTTCCCTCCGAGGACGCTCCGATTTCGGAGCGGCCTCGGAGGAAACGGAGGCAGGCTGCGCAGCTCAGCATGTGCAGACTGCCGATTTTGGGCAGCCTTGCGCGCGTCGACCCCGGATTTTAAAAGATACGCACGGCTATTCGCGTATCTATTAAAATCTGGCGTACTTTTGTTTGTGCCGGTCGCGTGAACAAAATTACGCGCAGGCGTAGTTTTTTAAAATCTACCCCTCAGTCGGAGGATGTACAGAAAAGCAGTATTTTCTGCTGTTCTGTACACTTTTTCGGGCTGCTCAGAAATTAGCGCCTGCCCTTAGGTGGGCGCTAATTTCTGAGCATAAAATGTGTGGATCGGGCACACATTTTTTTTTTTCTGTATCCCAGGCGAATAGCTAATAATCTCGTCAACATGAATTTGCATGTGATGAGCACTATTAGTTTTGGGTGGGGTTTGGACACCCATTTTGGATGTGTGTCCAGTATGTACGTCCAACCGTGGGTAAAACAGTGCGCTCAGCTGAGCGCACTTTACTGTATTAACCTGACTGACTAGCAGTGTGGTTTGTCTCAACCAAGAATTCAGGATATATACAGTGTATAATTGATGTAACCAAACATGTGGAAGGCCCAATGGATAGAATGGGTGGAAGGGTGACTGCAGCTCTGTTGCTTACCCCTGTTCTAGGGTGTGCTCTGCTGCTTAGCTATTCAGGAAAAAGGTGAAATTCATGTTGGAGACTTTTTGACTCCATTCTTCCAGGCTCCATGTCACATGATGTACCTCTCAAAGGTCAGTTTGGCTTGCTTTTTGTTGAAGCATATGCTGCAGGGGAAGTGCACAAGAGAGTCAGTCATATACCCCATGGGCTGGTTTTGAAAAAAAAAAAATCCCCTGGGCTGAAATGTTCCTATAATCTGCCCCTGCTTGCAGCTCTGGCTCCAGTGCAGTACTTCCCTAGAAGTAGGTAGGGGAAGGGAGGGGAAGGTGGGGGGAAGGGCGAAGGAAAGTTCCCTCTGAGGCCACTCCGAAATCGGAGCGGCCTCGGAGGGAACAGGCAGCGCGCGCTGGGCTCGGCGTGTGCAGGTTGCACAAATGTGCACCCCCTTGCGCACGCCGACCCCGGATTTTATAAGATACGCGCGGCTACGCGCGTATCTTATAAAATCCAGCGTACTTTTGTTCGTGTCTGGTGCGCGAACAAAAGTACGCGATCGCGCAAATATTTAAAATCTACCCCTAAGTGAATTCTTTGCTTTGGTTTTCACTGAGTAAGTTGTAAGAGAGATACCATGCCTGAAATGATATTCAAAGGTGAAGATTCAAAGTAAATGAAACAAATCTCACTAAATCTTGAAGATGTAAGTAGGGCAAATTAACAAACTAATGAGTAGCTAATCACCTGTACCAAATGGTATACATCCCAGAGTGCTGAAAGAACTGAGAAATGAAATTGTGGACTTGCTATTGGAAATTTGTAAACTATCATTAATGCTGTCTATGGTGCCTGAAGGCTGGAGGATTGCCAATATAATGCCAATTATTAAAAAGGGATCAAGTGATGATTCTGGAAGCTGCAGCCCAGTGAGCTTGACATTCATGTCAGGCAAAATGGTAGAAACTATCATAAAGAACAAAATTGCTAAACATATAGATAGACATAGTTTAATGAGACAAAGTCAACATGTTTTTAGCCAAGTGAGTTCTTGCCTCACCAATTTGCTACATTTTTTTGAGGACATAAATAAACATGTGGATAAATGTGAGCCAGTTGATATATATGTATCTGGAATTCCAGAAATCTTTTGACAGAGTCCTTCATGAGAGATTTCTTAGGAAATTAAAATGTCATGGGATAGAGAGCAGTGTTCTATTGTACATTGCTCACTGGTTAAAAGATAGAAAAAAGAAAGTAGGACTAAATGGTAAATTTTCCCAATGGAGAAAGGTGAACAGTGAAGTGCCCCAGGGATATGTTCTGGGACCACTGCCTTTTAATATAGTCATAAATTACCTGGAAATGGGAACAAGGGAGGTGATCAAATTTTATGATGACACAAAATTATTTAAAATAGTTAAATCACAAGAGGATTGTGAGAAATTGTAAGAGTACCTTGCAAAACTGGGAGGCTAGGCATGCAAATGACAAATGAAAGTGGAAAGTGAAGCACTTAGGGAAGAGTAACCCAAATTATAGCTACACAATGCAAGGTTCTACAGTAGGAGTCACCATTCAGGGAAAAAATCAGGGCATCATCATTAATATGTTAAAATCTTCTGCTCAGTGTACAGCAGCAGCTAGGAAAGTTAATATAAAGCTAAGGATTATTAGGAAAGGAATGGAGAATAAAACAGTGAATATCATAATGCCTCTGAAATTTTTCATGGTGTGACTTCAACTTGAGTATTGTGTGCAGTTGTGGTCACCATATCTCAAAAGATATAGCAGAATTAGAAAAGGTACAGAGAAGGACGGTCAAAATGATAAAGGGGATGGAACAATTCCCATATGAGAAAAGATTAAAAAGATTAGGACTCTTCTGCTTGGAGAAGAGACAGCTGAAAGGAGATATGATAGAAGTTTATAAAATGAGTGGAATAGAACGAATAAATTTACTCTTTCAAAATGTGCAAAGACTAGGGGACACACAAAGAAATTGCCTGGTAATACATTTAAAACTAAAAAGAGAAAATATTTTTTTTACTCAACACATAATTAAACTCTGGAATTCATTGCCAGAGGATGTGGAGAAAGCTGTTAGTGTAGTTGCATTTAAAAATGGTTTGGACAAGTTCCTAGAGGAAAAGTCCATAAATATTATTCAGCTAGAGTTGCAGATATTCACTGCTTATTCTTAGGATAAGCAGCTTGGAATCTATCAATCCCTTGGAATCCAACCTGGATTATTCACTGTTGGAAAGAGGATACTGGCCTTGATGGATCCTTGGTCTGACCTAGTATGGTAAGTCATATGTTCTTTTAGTTTTATATTAGTGTCTCTGTGCATGGGGATATCTTTAAATCCACCATTATCTGCTTTTTTCCTGTATGTCATTTATTGCATCTGTATCTGGGTGCCTGTGATTAGTATGTATGCACACCTGGTGTTTGGCTTGGGCAGCTGCTTTAGCTTCTTCATCTATATAAGTGATTATTTACAGGTCTTCATCTACAATGCCCTTATGCTACTTTGCTTGCCCCATGTTTAATGTGGAAGAGCACAAAGCCCTTGCTTGTCCTGCATGTCACTGATAGCAAGCTTCCTGCCAGGTCTGGCACATACAACACTTCTTTTATGAGAATTCTGTGCCTGTGTACAGCAATAGTCGAGTATCTAAAACATCCTTATCCTTTTCCACAATGGAAATACATTTCCTATATCCTAGGTATATTTTATCTTTCAAACTGTAATCAATGTTTGTGAAAAAAATCTTTATTGCTTGACATGTGGCTTGCTGTTTCTGAATACTACACCATTCTATCAGTCTCTGAAGGAACTTTAAACTATATTATAATTTTTTTAATTTTATTTTTATAAGTTTACACAAAGATCACAAGAATCCTTTCATACAGAAAGATAAGAATATCATGTGGAAGTAAATATAATCAAATTGCAAAAATCACAATCAAAAGTATCATTATCAAACATGTAGTCTCTGTTTAAAGAAAATAGGGGGGAAAAGGTGTAATAAAGCAGTTATATTGCAAAAGAAAAAAGGAAAAAATATCCTGAGAGTATTCCACCACATAATTCAAGCACCTAACCCCAATAAGGGAGTATTTCAGGAATAGGACTCGAGAAATACTCGTAATTGTGTAGACTCAAAAAATGCATATCTAGAATCAGAGTAACAGACCAAATATTTACATGGATATCTCAGCAAAAAATGTAGCTCCTTGTGACAATACTTCCATTCTCATATCAAGAAACTTTTTTCTACGTAACTGAGTGACCCTTGCTAGAGGCAGGACAAAGTCAGGAGGTATAGATTTCAGCAGCCAATGATATGATCCGTGCACACCCCCTGAGCCAAAGCCAATGGTGTAATGACTCTTCTGTTGCTATGGGAAAGTAGCCAATCATGTTATGACACATCATCTGCCTTTGTATGAATGTACAATAAAAGGAAGAGGCTCGGGAGGACAAACCCTCTTTGCCCTCTTTGCCTTCCCTCCTCCTGCCTGCCATGAATGCTGCTGTCTGATGCCTATTCATTACTCCTACATGTGGTGACCCGCGCCGTGATGCTCCCTGCTCACTCGGCTGGAACAGCCTAGGTAGCTACCATAGCAGCAGAATTTTGCTCCCTAATCGTAAGTAATTTTTCAGCAAATCTGCTCCCAACAATCGTGAGTATGGGGGGAAATCTGTCAGCTAAGCAGACGTGTCATGCAAGAAAGCTGCAGAAAATAATCAAGAATCATTATTTTGTCACCAGGGGGGAAATAGCGCAAGTCAGAATAGGGGATTTAGAAGAATTGATAAGTGAAATAGCTTGCCGCTGCCCATGGTATTCAATAGAGGCTGGAACTCTGAATATCCAGGACTGGATTTTAATAGGCAATAGTCTTCATACAGCTCCAAGAGCTCCCATCAAGCAATTATTAATTTGGCAAAAATGTACAGAAGCCATCGAATGCAAAGAAAAAAAAGGTTTAAAAACAGCAGTTTCAAACCATGTGCTTTTAGAAGCAGGCAGACATACCCTTCCCCCATCTTCTCAGTCTTCCTCAGAGACAGCAAATTCTTTGTATCCTCAACTACCCACACCCAAACCAATTCACACCTTCCCCATTTCTTCAGAAAAGCAACCCTTGAGAACAATAGAGCCACCACCTGGCCTGGGTGGGGCGATTAGCATTGAATTTCAGCAGAAACTGCAGAAAGAAAACCTTACAGAAACAGAATTATTAGAAGGACTTCAAGCCTTCCCCATCTCAGAAAAGAACCATGAACAAAGGGGGACAGAAAATGAAATAGAACATCTGGGGACACACACTCACATGGCTCCTGTGGCTTCCTCTGCATCCACCTCAGAGAAAATGCCCCAGGAAATAGAAAACACTGAGGTCAGAAAAACTAGCTTTCCTCCATCTTGCCTGCAAGCCCTTCCCCCACCAACCACCATGGGATTTCACCTAGAACATGGAAATCTCACAAGAGAGGAATTATTGAAAGGGATTCAAGTCCTTCCCATTACAGAAAGAAACAAAGAACTAGGTGTGGCAGCAATAGAGTTGAGTGCCATGTGCAGTGACTATGCCCCCAGGTCTTCAAAGAAGACCTTGGGCCTGTTTTACAAGCAAAGAAAATATCATTATGAAAAAAAGGATTTAATTAGACTCCTGCGTTACAAGCAAAGAAAATATCACTATGAAAAAATTGATTTAATTATACACTTCAATGACCTCTTGCAGACCAGATTAGGCAAAGTAACTGTGCAGACAGTACAAAATTGGAAAAAATGGTTTCTATTAGTATTTTAATTCAGTTACAAAAAATCTGCATACTCTGAGAGTATTTCCCCCACACAAAGTGTATGCAGAGCTTATGTTAAAAACTGTACTGAGATTTGAATAATATTCTGTGTAAATTACATGTGAAAGTTTCCCTTTTGCAAAGTTTATTTGGCTCACATTTAAAATGACTCCATTTCTCTGAGATTTAAGTTTATAGTTTGAATTGCCAGCACACAGAACTTGTATTCTTACTGTGATTCTGCCTTTCAGGACAAAAGTGGATTGGAATGGTGTCTGTCTGCAAGGAATCAGTCCTTGCCAAGCCATTGTCTGTGGTCGATGTTATCTAATTTGTTAAACAAAGCTATCTTTAAGTTTCTATTGACTGAAGGATTAACTCCTTGGGTGTAGTTCTTTTCTTTTGAGAAACACTGCTCCTCCCCCCCTTTTTCTGTAACTCTTGCTAGCCACTCATGGGGGAGGGAGGGAGAACTTTTGAAAAGAAAGAAAAAAACCTGGACTTAGTACTGCAGTTTCTCTCTCTAGTTTCTATATTTGTTATAACTAATACTTTTCTTTAACTGTGCTTGCAGCTTTCAAAGGGGGGCACGAGACAGTTCAGATATCCTGCTGATCCAAATCTTTTCCCTCAACCTTCAATGCATTACTACACTAGCCCTTCATCTGTTATTAATCCTTTTAATACTTTCAAACTTTAGCATGCAGCAGACAGAGCTGAGCAAACAGCGTGTTTAATTTCCTATTCTAATAATTATAAGAAGAAATTCTATTCTGATACTCCACATTGAATTTAAGCTCAGAGTATTATTGATTGCAACCTGGAACAATAGTTGCAATCTATCAAGTAATGATAGGGTCTCCACTAGGAGGCGCTATGTTATTCTACAAGTTATATTATATTATTGTTTTAATAATTCTGTTGTATAATAGTTTTTATTTTTCAGGCCTACAGACCTTCTGTATTAAGGACACTTCAGTTTTATTTTCTTTTTCACAAAACTTTTACAGAATTCTGAACCTTAAAATTTTTACTGACAGAGGTTGCTACATCTAAAGCAATCCCTCCCAAGCCTTTTCTTGCAAATCCAAATTGATTTTATTACATTTAATAATAGAATTGATTTCTTCAAGGTTAAAAAAGTAAGAATTTCACTTTAATCCTTACCTTAGTAATTTTTTGCTGTATGCCAGTTTTTAATATTTTCCAGATTTACAGCCTTCCTGCCATGAAGAGATGTGAAGATGGACACTTTGCAGTTTATTTTAACATTTTCAAACATTTTTCTAACGCCTTTTGATTTTTGATCCTTGATCTAATTTTGTTTTTGATAACTTTTTGATAAGATTTTTAGCTCATATTATGTGTTATCTGTAGTCTGTCTTGATGCCAAGAAGACTATGAATGAATATGGATGAATGTGTCAGTTTTGTGTAAATTAATATTTGCAAGATGAATGAATATATGTCAGTCTTGTGTAACATATGTTTAATGTAATGTCTAATATACTTGTCATTTGATTCTGCTTACTGCAAATGACTTTTCCTTTAAATGATTAATTTACATTTATTGCTATTTTACTGAATGAAAATTGATCACTGCATAAAAAATTCTTGATAATGGGCCTACCCTATGTTCTGAAAACTAAAAATGGCTCTGCTTACTGCAGCCATTCCTTTGCATGAATTTTGTTAATTGAATATTAAATACTTATTTGGCATCCCCTACAACACCACAGGGCAAGCCATTGTGGAGAGAGCAAATCATACCCTTAAGAGCTCTGGACCAAACAAAAAGAAAAAAGGGGGATTGCCCCTGGATTTTCCCCTAAACAGGATTGGCTGAACAAAGTATTGTTTTAAATCACTTAAAATAAATTTAAGACCACAGCCATGAGTAATCATTATGGGACTAGGGTTAGTCACCCACAGCCATCAGTTTTGTATAGAATATTTAATGTCTGGTATGGTCCCGTTCCCTTAAAATGGGGAACGAGGATATGTTTCTCTGCTTGCTTCCACAGGTATCAAGCCGTGGAAAGATGGAAAGGTGTCCAGGTCTACAGGACCCGATCCCAAACTTCTCCATGAGCCTCCACAGCCCTCAGAAGGACGGAGATCGGACTCCTTGCAAAAAGCAGCACCACATGACCTGGGGACAGATCAAGGCCCTATCCAACCAATCTGCACAACTCTTAGAACAGCAAGGCCTTGAGAAAACTCCAGAGAACTTATTAGCAGCTTTTTCTTGCCTGAATGCCAACTCATTAACAATTGTGTTCTGCATCCTCCTCCTTTGCCTTATTTCTCCAGCTATGGCGATTTCAGAACAAGGACTCTGACAGGACAACATGTACATCCTCTGCACAGAACTTTTCACACCTGTTGAATCGAACAGACTGTTGGATCTGCACACATATGCCAACCCAAGCCTGCGGAGAACGACTGATACATGCTGTACCATTTAACCTTACAGTATGGACTAATTATCCTTTACAGAGAGGTTTTCATTAACTCTCCAGTTAGTAATACCATACTACACATTGGTAGCTGTATTCAAGAGACTGCCGCTCTTTGTTGGGACTATGATACAGGGGATGGGAAAGGGAATTCAGGTGGGAAATATCCATATTGTAACCGAAAATTTGTATTAATCACTGAACATTTGCATAGTTATACCACATATATGTATGCAATTGGCAGATTACAGGATGTGCAGTGGGAGACCCAAGCAGGTACAGAAAGTATAGAGGGGATGAAGGATTTACCTTTTGTAGTTATATAGCCCAAATGATAACCAATGACATGTCCACTAATCTGTTAGGAAACATATGGATGTTATGTGGGCGTAGAGCATATATGTACATTTCCCCAAGATGGAGAGACAGATGCACTTTAGGCTACATCCTTCCCTCGTACTATGCAGTCAAAAATTTACCCAAAGCAAGGCTCCGTAACAAAAGGGAGGCGATAAATAATCCCATAGAAAAGTATACAGAAACTCAGATAGCTAGAAGCCTGTTTCCTCCAATGGGAACAGCTATGAATTACAGAGACTTACACATCCTAGCTAACTGGACAACTGCCATATTTAATCAGACAGTTCATGCATTAAAACTACTCACAACAGAAGTCTCTCAGATTAGAGAAGTAGCATTCAGAACAGCTATACCTTACAAACCATTTTAGCCTTAAAGGGTGGTGTTTGTGCATTAATTGGATCTCATTGCTGTGTGTACATATCAGTTTATAAAGCAAACCTCAGACATACCACAGAGCAGATAGAAACCATGGTTGCTGATGCACCACTTTCAGACAGAATACCAACTTCTCCATGGGACTGGCTATGGTCCTGGCTCCCTGATATTTCTGGTCTCAAAAGGGTGATTTCTATTATAATGACCATAATTGTCTTAATTGTTTGCCTGTGATGCTGTATTCAGTGCATACCCAACCCTCATATCCATATTGAAACCTTGCTCTCAGCCCGGATACAAAGATGTCTTGTAAGATGCCTAATAGGGAATCCGGAGCCCTGCAGAGTTGGCACACCACCTGCACCTGCTCTGGGTGATATGGAGATTCAGAAGCTCATCGGCAGCTGGCACACCACGCCGAATCAGCTTTCTTCTCTCCATAATCCCTCATCCCCTATTTCCAGCCCATACCAAGACATAACAGATTTCAGTAAGGGTCTAAAGCTTTACTGAGCTGCCCTAAACAAAAACAGAAAGGGTGAGATGTGGGAAATATGCGCTTGCCAGCAAGCCATTTCATCAGGGTTAAACACTAACTTCCCTTCTCCCTGACATTTGCCTGAATAAAAGCATCACTTGTGCTTAAGCCCCTCTGCCTAGGAGAGGATACCTGACTTCATGTATTTCTCTGGCTTATAATTAATCCTGTTAGCCTGAAAGAAGGGCTAGGTGTTCCCTAGTCAGAGGCAGGACAAAGTCAGGAGGTATAGATTTCAGCAGCCAATGATATGATCCGTGCACACCCCCTGAGCCAAAGCCAATGGTGTAATGACTCTTCTGTTGCTATGGGAAAGTAGCCAATCATGTTATGACACATCATCTGCCTTTGTATGAATGTACAATAAAAGGAAGAGGCTCGGGAGGACAAACCCTCTTTGCCCTCTTTGCCTTCCCTCCTCCTGCCTGCCATGAATGCTGCTGTCTGATGCCTATTCATTACTCCTACAGGAGTAAATACATACTTTCTGGCCATGAAACAAAGAAGAGCGGTTTTGAAGAAAAAAAAATTAATACAGCATTTTTATTAGAAACAAAGGTAAATGAAACCAACAAAGTGGCTCGTTTAGTTAGAACAGTATCTAAAGAAAGTTCCAAAACATCAAACAAATTTAAAGATGACTCAACTTGTTGAACTTTAGATTGTCCATGATCCCACTTGTTCAAAGGTAAATAATAAATTTTGGAAATAACCAGAAGGGAATCTGAAGAAAAACCCAATACTTGAGTTAGATAAGACTTAAATAAGTCAAGAGGTGAAATAATTTTAACATAAGGAAAATTAAGAACTTGAAGGTTTAAGGATTTCAAAGCATTTTTGACATTTCCAAGCTTTTTTGCATGGAACAGTTCAGATTGAACTAAACCATGCTGTCTCAACAGTTGTTAAGCAAGTGTAAATCTGCTCCACTTTTTCACCAAAGTTACTTACAGTCTTCTCCGTAGATGTTATCCATTGGTTAGTATCAGAAGCTATATTTGTTGAAGTAGTTATCACCGACTCCAGGGAAACCAAAGCACTCCATAAAGTCCATTGTAATCACAGGAAGTTTTCTCAAGTAGAAAATAAACGTACCTTGGAGTCGACATCTCCTGCTCCCGAGGGAACAACAATACCTTCCCCAACTCCAGAGGGGCTGGCCATGTTGGTCAAGCCTGAGGCCCGGCCAGGGCTCTCAGGCATCGTAGCTGGGGGCACCACCCCTCCTCCTCCAGCTCATGATCTTTCACCAACTTCAGCCCATAACTCTGGACCAGATGGAAAGGTTGGGGAATTTGCTCAAACGATAAGGTGAAAAAAGGGGGGAGGGAAGTGTAATAGATGTGCTGGGTGTATTGTTTATAAGCTTTTGGGTGGACCCTTGGACACTGTGGCAGATGACCATGCCCACAGGGGGAAGTCCCTTGAGGGGCCACAGGTCAGGCTCAGCTTTAGGACAACACAGAATTATCTTTTATTAAACAGAGTTGAGAAGCCACCAGAGGTGGCAGTAGTGAGTAGAGATGAAGCCTAGCTGGGCTTGTAGTCCCTCAGGACACTGGAACAGCGATCCCTCAATAGCTGTGCTGTAGTAGAGAGAAACTGAGATAGTGAGTACAGTGGAACATACACAGGGTTCTGGTATGGAGCCTCATTGGTTGATTACTCACACAGCGGTTTCTCCCGGAAGGTAACACAGAAGCTGGAATAGAGGCAGGCTCTCGAGGAGCGAGTACCTGGTTCCAGGGAACAGCTCTGAGAGAATATAGATGGTAAAGGCAGTGGTTTCTTACAAGCAGAAGTGAGCTCAGGCAGCGAGTCCGGGAACATGGGCCCTCGAGGAGCGAGTACCGGTTCCAGACAGCGACCTGAAAGAAAAGAGAGGCCCCCGAGGAGCGGGTACCCCGATAGAGTAAGTCCAATAAGGAGAGGCAGAGTAGCTAGGCACGGAGAGCAAATCCCATCCGAAAGGAGTCCCTTGCTAACTCGTTTAGCTAGCAAACAGAGTAGGTTTTTTTATCCAGGATGCATAACATCATCACAGGGGGACGCCCCTGAGGTTCACGCCAAAGAAGGAATAAGAAGCAGGGTCGCATGGTGCGCGCGCCCTATGGCAGGCTGAACAACATGGAGGGATGCAGCACCCAAGCTGGACCGAGGACGCTGGAGAGGATGGCAGGTAGACCCCCAGCTTGGGGGGGGGCCTCCTGACCCCCCCCAGCTTGGGGGGGGGGTCAGGAGGCCCCCCCAAGCTGGCCAAAAGTTCCGGTTGGGTCCAATGGGGGTCCCGGAGCGACCTCCTGCCACATGACCTACCTGTCACGTGGTAGGAGCACAAGATGGCGCCGGTGACCATGTGACAGGTGCTGACCAATGGCACGGCAGCCCCTGTGACACAGGCTATCGGCACCATGAGGAAATCGCAGACGAGTGCAGGGATGACTTCCTAACTCCCCGCTGGACCACCAGGGAGTTTTGGTAAGTCTTGGGGGGGTATTAAGGAGGGTGGGGGGTTTACATTTTTATTTAGGGAACCGGTGAACGTATGGACAGACACTCAACTTATGGAATTCTCCATATGTCCATATTGAACGAAATCGACACCCCACGAAAACTTATCAACGATTCAACGAAAACTTTTTGCCTGCACATCCCTAATAGGTGCATATATTTCATGTTTCAAACATTATGCACATATATGCTAATTTTTATGTAAGTCTTTGAAAATTCACTCCTTAGATTGTAAACACTCTAGGGATATGGAAATACCTGCAGTAACTGAATCTATTCTGCATTGAGGTATTGAAAGGTGGAATATAAATCAAATAGATTAATAACTTTTTTCTTCTTTTGTTTACTTTGAGGCTATTTTAATGTGTTTTCAAAAATAAAATAGTAGTTTTGATGATTTTCATAAATTTAAGTCATTCTGTGTTTTCTAACACTGCATTAATAGGCTCCGACATTTCTTGGGACTTGTTCATCCTTAGGCCTGGATTCACACCACTGCGATATTTTTTCATGGGAGGGGCCAAATATCACAGGGTATGATTCCTCAATATTTTGCCTCTTCCTGACAAAATATTGTGGTAGTATCTCCACATTGTTATATTTAAAGGGCCAGCGGCGGGAAAAGCCCTGCAGCCCCAATGATGACCTCATCATCCCGTGCCTCGTCCAGCCCTATAAAAGGGCTCAGCTTGTTCTCCTTGGGGCCTTCGAATCGGGTCTCACAGTTGTCTGTGGTCTTCCTCCGGTCAAGGTCCTCCGTGGTCTTCTCTTGCTTAGATAGCTCTTCATTTGATGTTCCTGGTCTTGTTCTTTGTCGGAGCTCCTTCATCGCCTGTTCCATGTTCTGGTGTTCCTGATGTTTCATGTTCCTGAAGTTCCTGACATTCTATGTTCCAGCGTTCCATGTGCCTGATGTTACAGTCCTGATCCCGATGTTCACATCTCCAGCTCTTCATCCTGCTTCCAGGTTTCCTGCTTGTCCACTTTTCCTTACAACCTATCACTATCTATCCACAAACTGTGGGGGTAACCCATATATCATTAATCAAATAACCCACACAACTGCAAAATTATTATTTTGAATTAAGGAATCCCTTTAAATTTTTTTGAAAAAAAATGTTATTTAATAAATTTTATTAAAACACACCTACGTGTCCCAAAACCTAAAAATTCGTAAATATATTCTTATTATTTTATTTTAAATATTGTATAAGTGTTAGGTGATGCTTCATATAGTGAACATAACACCAAACCTTGGTGTCTGGCTCAATTTTGTGATATAATCATGAGCACCACCCTCCACCACTTCAATCTTTTTTTTTTTTTTTTTTTTACACAATATTTAAAATGTGAAGTGGCTTGTCTGATTTGAGCCTGAAGGATTTTATACCTACCAAGCCATTCTAGGAGATCCCTTATAAGGAGACAATAACCTGGGTAAACTGGAGCAATTACGTCTATCTACTACCAAGCTCCTTCAAGGAACAAATTCACTGTCATATGGGAGCCTGTGTTAACATGTGGATTATACCTAAAGTGCAATTCCCTCCTTGACCTTACAAAAGAGACTATTCTCGCCTATCACTGGCTCTGCAAAAGTCTGGGGTTGGTAACCCTGAGTTTCATTCTGCCCATCAACCTTAAGTCTGTATACCATCTATCAACAAGAGTTATAAAAATGTGTCTCTAAGATCAGCTTTCCATCCTTTGAGTAATGTTTGTTGGGCTTCATAGTTCCACTTGGTGCTCCTCGTACCAAGTGGTAATCTGCAAATTTGCCTAAGCACTCTTCTGGTATACCACCCTCGCATCTAAGAATCCAGCAGTGATGCCCTAATCTACTACCTTTGCCATTGCATAGCAGGAAGACAATGCCAATATGTCTCACGTCCGTCTCAACTTAAATAAGAACCAAGAACCGGACTAATACCTTGAGATGCTACTACTACTACATCTGTGCCTTCAGTTCAATCTGGGTCATGCCTTCTGAGATTCATTGTATCTGTGTCTAGTCTTCAGTATGTTTAATGCCTCATCGCTTCAGCTCCTTCCAAGTATTTTGGAGATCTTGTGTTTGGACCCCCACATTCCCCAATTGGTATATCAGATATGCCTTCTTGTCTTCAGCTGTAGAGAAGAGGCTGAAGAGTGGAGCTTTGAGGAGGGGGTGTTGTTACGATGCTGCTCGCGGAGCCCATCCCATAAGCAGTCTCTTACCTTTGAGCTGGCTAGCGCCTGACCTTCTGCCCCGGCCTGACACCACAGCAGGTCACTCCTTGTGGCCTAGGCTACCCCAAACACCGCTGCCACGCCGTGTGTCCCAACACCACTATGTGCAGCAGGAGAGGCCACCATTGCCTCTTAGCAGCAGGAGCCACTCTTCTTTCATCTTCTTCGTGGCCCTGGTGCCACCGCTGTCTCTGCTTCTTTGTGGCAGAAGCTGCTGCTGGGATACCTCTTCATGCAGCCTGGTATCACTGATGCAGGCTTCCTTTAATCCTTGGGCCCTAATAGGCATGTGCGCGTGCCCCAGCACTTTATTTAAAGGGCCAGTGGCAGGAAAAGCCCCGTGGCCCCAAAGGATGACCTCATCACCCTGTGCCTCATCCAGCCCTATAAAAGGGCTCAGCTTGTTCTCCTCAGGGCCTTCAAATCAGGTCTCACAGTTGTCTGTGGTCTTCCTCTGGTCAAGGTCCTCCGAGCTCTTGTCTAGATGGCTCTTCGTTTGATGTTCCAAATTTTCCTGGTCTCCTTCGTCTGATGTTCCTGGTCTTGTTCTTCATTGGAGCTCCTTCATTGCCTGTTCCATGTTCTGGTGTTCCTGATGTTCCATGTTCCTGAAGGTCCTTACATTCCATGTTCCGGCGTTCAATGTTCCTGATGTTCTCATCTCCGGCTCGTCATCCTGCTTCCAGGTTTCCTGTTTGTCCACCTTTCCTTGCATGCCACCATTGAGGTCTGTGACAAGCCCATGGGGGCTGTGTAGGGCACTTCATGGCACAAGGCCTGTCTTCACGTCTGCAGCACAAGTCTCCGGAAGGCCCTTGTTTTTAATGCCGAAGACTGTTCCTGAATCCGAGTTCGAGTCTTGAATCCTGAGTCTTGAATCCCCGGTCTTCTGAGAATCTTGTTCCTGCTTCTGTCCATGCCTTAGACTCAAGCCAGAACCTGCTGTGCTTCAGCGTGGTCCGCAACCAGCCACAGGCAGCTATGTAGGGTGCGCTTCGGTGCAGGCCTCTCCTGAATCTTTGACATCTTTCCGGTTCCAAGTCTTGACTTTCTCACCTGGAGTCTGCTTCCCTTTTGGCGTGGTCCACGACCAGCCATGGGTGGCTGTGTAGGGCATGCTGCGGTGCAGTACTCACCCTGTACTAGTGCCTGAATCCTGAAACCTCGTCTGAGTCTTCCAAATATCCTGAAACCTTGTCCGAGTCTTCCAAGTTCCTGGATCCTTGTATGAGTCTTCCAAGTTCCTGAGTACCATGTCTCATCTTGTTCCTGCCCTCAGCCTCAGTCTGGCCTCACACACTCATTGTTCCCAAGCAGCGGGTCTGGAAGGAGTACCGAGTGGCTGGAGGGCTACTCTTGAGACCAGCATTGCGTTTCTGGGTCTCACCTGTGCGTGTAGGTCCAGCAGAGGTCTGAGCCTGCCTTGTTCTAGTTCCTGATGTTCCATTTCTTGACCCCAGTCCAGCCTTGTTCCTGCTCCAGCCCGTGCCTGAACACTCACCTTACAAGGTGTGTGTCCTGGGGCTCCTCCCTGAGCCGCGCCGTGGCCCAAGGGCTCACAATCCCTCTTGAGCAAGCGACCGCACCTCAGCGCTCGCAACACCAACCACTTACCTCCTGAAGTATTCACACCCCCTCCTGAATAGTGACCCCTCATACCTTCCCCTCCATTTCCATAAAAAAAAAAACTATGCCGATAGGGCCGTCCCTCAAATCCCCCCACTCTCAACTGTTGAAAAAAATCATTGGAGCCTAATGGCCTCCCCACCCTAATCCCTCCCCACAGAACATGCCACACAGCCTAATACTTTAAATCTGCCATTTTTGTGAAAGTAGAAAGCCTGGGGTACCTCCTAGCCTTGGGCCTGGTCGGGATCACTTTCCAAAATGGCACCACCAGACCTTTCCCCACTCATGTGACAGGGGCAAGATCCCAGGACTGGGCCATGGCTACTTGACTTTGACACAGCTCCCTGGACCAAATATGCATATACATTCATAACACAAGTAATGTTGGCCTCATAGTAAAGAAGCTTTCTAGGGGTAGGGAGTATTTTGGAGGCATGTTTAGAAATTACAGATGGGTATTTATATTTCAATAAAATAGGCATGTTGTGCATGCTGCTAACATAACTTGCACCATCCTTTTGAAAAAGGGTACATGTCTTAGCCACATAGCAAATACTATAGAGATCAAACACCCAGGTATGACTCAACTACTCACAAACTTTCACCTGGTCCATATTCCTTTTAAACAAATACTACTGCCATACTTAACAATTCACCAATGCATCACCTATTTAAATTTATTATAAGGATGGGTGGTAGTTTCATATATTTTATTGGGCACTCTCCCTGTTGCCTCTCTCTCATTTCAATCATTAACTACCCTCCAACCTCCACTTTCTAATCAAATATATCTTTAAAAACTCATGTTTGGCAACAGTATTTGCCCTATACACTGACAGTGATAAAGATTATGAGGTGTGCACACACAAATAAATAAATAATAAAATATATACACACCAAAAAAAGGTAAAAGCAAGAAATATAGGGCAAATATTGTTGCCAAACTTGAGTTTTTAAAGATATATTTGATTAAAAAATGGAGGTTGGAGGGTAGTTAATGATTAAAATGAGAGAGGCAACATGGAGAATGCCCAATAAAATATATGAAACTACCACCCATCCTTATAATAAATTTAAATAGGTAATACATTGGTGAATTGTTAAGTATGGCAGTTAGCCACATAGCAAGCAGATATTCATACAGAATGTAAACAGGTACCTTGTGTTGCAAAGCCAGCTTTTCTTTAATGAAGATTTAAATGTGCACACATACTTTTATAGTTAGGCATCTTAATGAAAATGGACTTCTGATATCTAACAAGGAATTTTGCAGTAATGTCAGTAACTTCTTTTAAAAGGTTGCTTAGATGAGTTGTCATTTCTGCTGGTGACCAGCAGATGGTAAGATTGCACTTCTGTCTGTTCTTAGAGCTGAGATGCTATAACTCTAAAGATGCAGTTCCGTGGTACTGTAGCTTGGTTGTTTACATTTACAAGCTACAGTGGAAGAGAAGCACACAAATGAAAGCTCTATTTCTTTTGCTTCATTTAATTGCTATAACAAAAGGAGCTAAGCTGCTGTACTCGTTGCAGGCATTATGAATTCTGGGAAATCATAGACTCTTCTTTATAACAAAAATTATGCTGCTCAAACAGAAATACAGCCATACCTCCAAGTTAATAGCATTATAACTTTTACCTGTTTAATTGAGCGCTTTTATCAGATTGTTTTTTTTTTCAGACTCTACATTGTCACGTATGTAGTCTACATGTGTAGGGTGGCATGGGTGTGAGCCCTTTGTGATGCAGCATAGTTGACACAGTATCATAAGCAAACCTATGAGGCCTATGCCAGCAACTGGCGAATGAGCCCTGTAGTGGAAATACTGGAGCTTCACCTATACCAGCCGCTTCTCCCACAGGTTGAACCATTGGGTTCTGGTGGCCAGCAGGTCTTAGGCAGATCCCTAGGGTGGTGACTAGAGCAAGAGTTCAATGGCATGCTGGGGTCAGGGCAGGCAGCAGTCTAGAATGGTCAGGTTCAGGCAAGAGGTCAGATCCAGAAATCAGGCCAAGGGTAGATGAAGACACAGGACAAGATGGGCAATACAAGGCAAGGCTCGACACGTCAAGGCTGGAGAGGCAAGGCTGGATGATGAATCAGGACCACAGGACACAAGAAATGGGAACTCAAAGACAACACACACTGCTAAGGCAGGAGACCTGTTGTTGAAGCAGGATAGCACTTCAAGGCCCTTACTTAAGTAGACTGTTCAGCCTGATGTCAAAAGGCGCTGCTCAGCCTATTTAATGTGTGCATATGCATGCGCCTAAGGGATGCCAGCAGGAGTGGCAGCTGGTGGCAACTCAGGCCGCACTGCACTGTGTTCAAAGCAGGAAGGTCTATGCTGACTGTGGGATGGGTCCAGCCATGTCAGGGGTTAGTGAGGCAGCTCGCGGGGCCCTCCCATGTGTCACTGAATGTAAGACTACAATTAGTCAAGTATGTCCTTAACTTTTACCATCTGGAAACTTTGTCCAACTGTTCCTCATAACACTACCAACAATGGCCTGTGTTGTGATCCCTCCCGTGGCCAGAGCCACGGGAGGTCTCTTACCTCCAGGCCAGCCTGGTCCAACCCCTGACGTCTTGTTGCTGGCATGGCAGGAGTCGTTCCAGGGTTTCCAATTGCGGCAGGAGGCCGCCATCGTGCCCGCACGGCAGGAGTACTAGTGGGGCTCTGTCTCGCAGTTAGAGCCGCGCTGTGACATCCTGCGCGGCCCGGAGGCCACTCCTGGGTTCCTTGGCTAGCAGTGAGGTTGTCCCTGCTAGTGCCGATGTTCTTCGCGGCCAAGCAGCTGACATCATCGTCCCATGACCCAGAGGCCGCTGCCACCACTGCACGTTTCCCCATGGCCTGGAGGCTGCAGTCCTGGGTCTCTCTTGTACCGTGGAGTCATCCCCAGAAGCCTCTTCAGCGGCAGGGAGCACCTCCCACATCGGGACCTGCACGGCCCAGCCTCAGCTCCTCCTCAGTGTCAGTGTCTTCAGGGCTGCTGTCCAGGGTCCTGCAGACTGCCTCTTCCTGCCTTTCCCTAGGCGCCGGGCCGCTTCTCTCTGCCCTTCTTGTAGGGCCAGTGAGGGAGTGGGCCCTGGACGATGTCACTTCCTGGATCCGCCTCTTCAGCCTACAAAAGGCTCTTCTGGTCAGTTCTTCCTTGCCTTCGCAAGGAGTAGTTCTCCTTAGGACTCCATGTCTGCTTCTCCTCCTAGACACTCTGTTATGTGTGGGATCCCGTGTCTTTGCTCCATGTTCTGGTCTCTGCATTTCCTTGATGTTCCATGATGTCTAGTTGTCTGCCTGTCCCATGATGTCCAGTTGTCTGCCTGTCCCATGATGTCCAGATGTCTGCCTGTCCCATGATGTCCAGATGTCCACCTGTTCCAGATGTCTTCAGCTCTGCCTGACCCATCCCTCGTGGTCCATGACCAGCCCAGCTGGGCTGGTAGGGTGCATAGTGGCCCAGTTGTCTGCGACCACCCTGACTGGGATGTGTAGGGTGCTGGTGGGCCTTTCCATCAGACGGCGCTGAGGAGTCATCTTTTCCCTCGTCAGTCTGCCTTGATGTCCATATCCCTGAAGTCTGCCTTGCCTTGATATTCTTGCCTGATGTGTCCTTCCCTGGACAGGCCCTGTCCTGCAGTGTGGTCCGTGACCAGTCCGGCTGGATTGTGTAGGGTGCCTGAGGGACCGGGTTGCCTGCCCTTTCCTGTCCTTGGATTTCTGTGGCTCTGATGCCGTCTTGTGTGATCCGCGACTCTGCCCGGCTGGGCTGAATAGAGCACCAGAATGTACATTGTCTGCCTGGAGGTTTGTAGACTTTTAACCATTGGTTTTAGTCTTGCCTTTTCATGCCTTGTCTTGCCATGCCTGTCTTGCCATGCCTTGCCTGTCCGTACCTTGCCATGCCTTGAGTCTTCATTCGCCTTGCCACGCCTGATGTTTTTGTCTGCCTTGCCACGTCTTGTTCCACGTTTCTGTCTGGCCTTGTCCTCTGTCCGACTTGCTGCTTCCCGCCTCTCCCTAGCCTCTCCCTATTGGTGGTCTCAAAGAAGCATGCAGGTCCAGTCGAAGCTCAGGGTAAGGACGTTTCACCTCAAGGGCACACATCTCATCCCGCGCTGGAGAGTGCCCCCTGTTGCTCTCTCCCATCAGCAGCACTACAGCCTGCCCTGACATAAATCACATTAATATGGATCATGATCTGATAATCATGATTTGTGATCTGGAAACTGTAACAGTTCTAGTAACTGTACTGGACCTGTAGAAAACTAGGGTCTCCTATAAAGAAAAGCCCTTTTGAATGCCCGGTGTTATTTGAACTATACACACATTATTCCCCTATGGAAAATCATCAGCCTTGAGGTACACATGTTAAAAGTGTCCGTGTACTTTGCCTCTGCCATTTGTGTGGGCAGTGAAGAGGGAGGGATAAAATAGCACCCACACTTTTGAAAAAATGCCACATGTGCTTGCTGTTTTATTCCACCAGCCTAAATACACCCAAAGTGTTGTGGGAGTCTTGTTTACTGGACCCTTGGGCCAACCTGCTGGACACTAGTAAGAGATGGACAATGTCTCTGATGAACAGCAGGCTGGGAGGCAGATGATCAGGCGGGACATAGATGCTCGTCACCCTGGAAGCTGGTGCTCCCCCAGGAGGAGCCCATATGAGCCCAACCGCTGGGACTTAGGCGGGTTGTGGATCAGGACAGGTAACTGGAACCAGACTAGGACAGTAGTAATACTGTTACTGGGTACGGGTTCTGGAACCAGGCAGAAAATGTAGCAGGACTCGGGTACTGGAACCAGGCAGGAACTGTAGCAGGCTCGGGCACTGGAACCAAGCAGGAACTGTAGCAGGACTTGGGTACTGGAACCAGGCAGGAACTGTAGCAGGCTTGGGCACTGGAACCAAGCAGGTACTGTAGCAAGCAGGCAGGAACCAAGCAGGTACTGTGGCAGGAACGGAGCGACGTAGCCAAGCAGGTCACTCCGGGGCACAACGCAACAGGAAACCAGAATGCTAACCCATTGCAAGGCAAAGGCTGGATGGCCACAGCCGGCTTATCAAGGCCGTGGCATCTGATGTCAGGAATTGGGCAGGGTCAGTACTGGCGGGAAACGGGCTACAAAGGCGCCGAAGTGGCGTGCGCTTGCGCCTAGGAACAGGGCATCCACCGGAACCTTCATGGCGGCACTGCCCCAGCAGGGACGCTGCCAAGCAGGCCACAAGCCAGGACTTCGGAGGCAGGAGCAGGTCCTGGAATCAAGAGGTAAGGGCCTGGCTGTGGTGCTCGCGGCCAGGACCACAACAGTACCTCCCCTCTTACACCCCCTCTTAGCCGGTCCGGGTTTACTGGGGTGGTCCAAATGAAACTGCCATAATAAGTCCTTGTCGAGGATATTACGGGCCGGCTCCCAAGAGTTGTCCTCAGGTCCGCAACACTCCCAGGCAAGCACGTATTCCCATCGGCGTTGATGGAACCGGACATCCTAAACTTCATGTACTTGATACGTAACCTCGTCCGGTACTGAAGGGTCCGAGGTTTCAGGAGCCTTGGAATGGTATCTGGACAACACAAGAGGCTTCAACAATGACACGTGGAACACATCATGTATGCGCATGGAGGAGGGTAGGCATAGACGTTATGAGACCGCTCCCACTCATTCGGCGATTCGGAAAGGCCCACAGAATTTCGGGGCTAGTCTTCGAGAGGGAATATATATCTGTAGATTTCTGGTGCTAAGCCAGACATGGTCTCCTGGGAGGAAGATAGGTGCTGGTTGACGATGCCTATCCGCCCACTTCTTGGCAGACAGGGCAGCTTTACAGATCTTTTCCTGGGTAGAGTTCCCCAAGGCACGGAGCTGGCGAGCTGAGAGTTGCACTGCCGGGAGTGCACTAGGTTCAGGCAAAGGTAGAGGCGGACGAAGTTGCTTCCCATAAACAATGAGGAACGGGGAACTTCCCGTAGCAGCATGCGTGTGAATATTATATGAGAACTCCGCCCAAGGGAGTAGCTTGGCCCAATTATCTTGTCGTTCATTCACAAAGGCACGGAGAAACGTCTTCAGGGTTCGATTGGTTCGTTCCATTTGCCCATTGCTCTGAGGATGGAATGCAGACGAAAGACTAACTTGTACATTAAAGCGCTTACATAGGGCTTTCCAATAGCAGGCTGTAAACTGTGGTCCTTGATCGGAGACGATATCCTGCGGAAGACCATGAAGTCTAAAGATGTGCTGAGCGAACAGACCAGCTAGGTCAGGGGCAGAAGGAAGTTTTGGCAAGGGAACGAAGTGCGCCATCTTAGAAAATCGGTCCACGATTACCCAGATGACCGAATTACCTCCTGAGACAGGAAGATCCACGACAAAATCAGTGGAGATATGTGTCCAAGGCTCCACTGGGATGGGCAATGGTTGCAACAAGCCCCTGGGCTTCCCGAGGAGCGGTTTTTGAACCACACAAGTAGGGCACGAGCCTACAAAACCTTGGACATCTTGTTTCACCGTTGGCCACCAGTAGAAACGGTTTAACAAATCTAACGTCCCTTTCCAACCAGCACGGCCCCCAGTGAGGGAGTCATGGGCCCAAGCGAGGACTGCTCTCCTGGAGTGACGTGGAATGACGGTCTTCCCTTGGGAGGACACCAAGATTGCAGCAAGGCTGACTTTTTCAGGGTCCAAGATATACTGAGGTGTATCAGGGGTCTCTTCGACCTCAGAAGAGTGTGAGAGCGCGTCAGCTCGAACATTCTTAGAGCCGGGTCGGTAGCGTAAGGTAAAGTCAAACTGATCAAAAAACAGCGACCATCGGGCTTGTCTTGAATTCAGGCGTTGGGCTTGCTTCAAGAATGCTAGGTTTTTGTGATCGGTGTAAATCGTGACCGGGTGGTTGGCTCCCTCCAACCACTGTCTCCATTCTTCCAGAGCAAGTTTCACGGCTAGCAACTCTTTGTCACCTACACAGTAGTTGCTCTAAGCCGGGGAGAATTTCTTTGAGAAATAAGAACAGGGCAACAGCTGTCCAGAATCAGAATACTGGCTCAGTACGGCCCCTACGGCCACATTCGAGGCATCAACTTCCACCACGAAGGGCCGGCTGGGATCCGGATGATGAAGGCAGGTATCTAGTAAGAAGGCTTCCTTGAGGGCCTCAAAAGCTTGGCAGGCAGAAGGAGGCCAATCTACCGCGTTAGCCCCCTTTCGGGTGAGGGCAGTTAACGGAGCCACAATACGGGAGTAGTTGGGGATAAAGTGACGGTAGAAATTAGAAAAGCTGAGGAAGCATTGCAATGCTTTAAGACCCCTGGGCCGGGGCCAATTCTTAATAGCCGCCACTTTCTCAGGATCCATTAGAAAGCCTGCTGCAGAGACTATGTAGCCTAGGAACAGCAGGGAGGTCTTCTCAAAACTGCACTTTTCCAGTTTCACGTATAGACCATGCTCCCTGAGTATCTGGAGCACTTGGTGGACATGTTGATGATATGACGGAAGGTCCTGGGAGTAGACTAACACGTCATCAAGGTAAACAATTACACAGGTGTTCAGAAGGTCCCACAACACCTCATTCATCAGGTACTGGAACACCGCCGGGGCATTACACAAGCCGAAAGGCATCACGAGGTACTCGTAATGCCCGTCTCGGGTATTAAACGCGGTTTTCCACTCATCTCTGGGACAGATTCTGACCAAATTATAGGCTCCTCGTAAGTCCAACTTTGTGAAAATCTTCGCTCCTTGAAGCCGATCAAGGAGCTCCGGGATTAACGAGAGCGGGTAGCGGTCTCACTTAGTAATCGAATTTAGGCCTCGATAGTCTATATACGGCCTCAGTGAGCCATCTTTCTTGCTGACAAAAAAGAAACCTGCCCCTGCAGGTGACTTGGACGGGCGGATAAACCCCTTGGCCAAATTCTCTGCAATGTACTCGGACATGGCCCGAGTCTCAGGTATGGATAAGGGATAAACCCTTCCTTGAGGGGGGCATAGTACCAGGCAGCAAGTCAATAGCACAGTCATATGGACGATGCTGCGGAAGGATCTCCGCCTTGGTCTTGGAGAATACATCGGTGAAGTCCTCATAAGGTGCAGGGGGACCCACCACAGAGTGCATCAATGGAAGTGAGGGGGTCCTAGGCACCTTCATACAATTAGCTAGGCAGAAGGGACTCCATTTAACAATCTGTAACGTATCCCACTGAATCGTGGGCGAGTGTTTCTGTAACCACGGCAACCCTAGCATCACAGGGTGGACAGCCTTATCCAGTACTAGGAAGGCTATCTCCTCTGAATGGATCGCCCCGGTGCAGACCATAATGGGTGCCATGGACAGCTGGATGGGACCAGGAAGGAGCGTCCCCTGGATCGAGAGAATTCGTAACGGGACCTCCTGTCTATGCATAGAGATTCGCAACTGGGAGACTAAGTCGTGCAGGATGAAATTACCTCCGGCCCCAGAGTCCAGGAATGCCATCGTCTCAAAGGAACCTCCGGGGTATTCCAGAGTAACAGGAACAGTGCATTGAGGAGCTGTAGCACAGCCTAGGAGGAGCTCCTTCCAACCTCCTAGGCTTTGGTGTTTTCCGCATGTTCCTGGCAGCGTGCCAAGAAGTGGCCCTTCTGGCCACAATATAAACACAACTTCAATGAACAGCGACATTGTCTTTCTTCAAGAGAAAGCAGGGCCCGTCCCAGCTGCATGGGTTCGGTGGTGGGGATGTCTGGACGAGAGCTCTTAGGAGAGGGCGCAGGTCTCGGCCCCCGAGCCGGACTATGGCGAGAAGAGCACTGCTCCTTGGCCCATTGTTGTAGGCGGCGGTATATGCGAGCAGCCATCTTGATCAAGGCATTGAGGTCTTCCGGCAAATCTCGAGCCGCGATCTCATCCTTAATGTGTCCGGAAAGGCCTTCCAGGAAGGTGGCCTTAAAACTACCATCCTGCCAACCTACTTCCTGGGCTAAAGTCCGAAACTCCATTGCATAGTCTGCCAAGGAGCGAGCCCCCTGACAAAGTTGCAGCAGATCAGACGTAGCCGTGGCTACTCGGGCGGGCTCATCAAAGGCCTGGCAAAAGTTTGTGATGAACAATTGTAAATCCGTTAGTGAAGAATCATTGTTTTCCCAAAGGGGAGAAGCCCATATCAAGGCTTTCCCATCGAGCAAGGACAGGATGTATGCCATTTTCACCGCATCCGAGGGAAACTGCCGAGACAACAAGGAGAACCGTACAAAACATTGGTTCAGGAAGCCGCGGCAGGTCCATAAATCACCAGCGTAGTGAAAGGGTGCTGGTAACTGAGTCACAGAAGGGCCGTGACCCTCGGGGGCCCTGCCAGCGGAAGGCAAGGACTCCAGGTGTGAGGATAGCCGTTCCACCATGGCTGCCAAATTATCAATGCAGCTCTGGTGCTATAGCATCTGCTGGGCCATCCCAGACAGATCCAAGGGAGCGGATGCATCCGCCGAGTCCATGGCCTTGCAATCTGTTGTGGGAGTCTCAGTTTAGTGGACCCTTGGGCCGACCTACTGGAGACTAGGAAGAGATGGACAATGTCTCTGATGAACAGCGGGCCTGGAGGCAGATGTTCAGGCGGGACGTAGATGCTCTTCAACCTGGAAGCTGGTACTCCCCCGGGAGGAGCCCGTAGGGGCCCGGCCACTGGGACTTAGGCGGGTTGTGGATCAGGACAGGTAACTGGAACCAGACTAGGACAGTAGTAATACTGTAACTGGGTACGGGTTCTGGAACCAGGCAGGAACTGTAGCAGGACTCGGGTACTAGAACCAGGCAGGAACTGTAGCAGGACTCGGGCACTGGAACCAAGCAGGTACTGTAGCAGGAACGGAGCGACGTAGCCAAGCAGGTCACTCCGGGGCACAACGCAACAGGAAACCAGAATGCTAACCCATTGCAAGGCAAAGGCTGGATGGCTGTGGCCGGCTTATCAAGGCCGTGGCGTCTGATATCAGGAATTGGGCGGAGTCAGTACTGGCGGGAAAAGGGCTACAAAGGCGCCCAAGTGGCGCGCGCACGCGCCTAGGAACAGGGCGTCCACCGGAACCTTCACGGCGGCGCTGCCCCAGCGGGGACGCTGCCAAGCAGGCCGCAAGCCAGGACTCCGGAGGCGGGAGCAGGTCCGGGAATCAAGAGGTAAGGGCCTGGCCATGATGCTTGCGGCCAGGACCGCAACACAAAGGAATGCCCAATTGTTTTACTGTGGTTAAAAGTACACTAAAGTTGTGAATAACCGGCATACATTTTTTTTTTTGCAATTTTGAGAAGGACAATTTTCAGACAGGCCCAGCTTACCAAGATATATAAAATATTGTATACCCGTGTAAATGCTACTTATGCATATATAATGCTATTTTTACATGTGCAACTCCCACGTAAGGCTTTGAAAATTACCTCCGTAATTTTTTACTTTAAAAACTATGGGGCGGATTTTCAGAGCCCTGCTCGCGTAAATCCGCCCAAAACCGGGCGGATTTACGCGAGCAGGGCCCTGCGCGCCAGGAAGCCTATTTTACATAGGCCTCCCGGCGCGCGCAGAGCCCCGGGACTCGCGTAAGTCCCGGGGTTCTCCGAGGGGGGCGTGTCGGGGGCGGGCCCGGTCGTCGCGGCGTTTCGGGGGCGTGTCGGCAGCGTTTTGGGGGCGGGTACGGGGGCGTGGCTACGGCCCGGGGCGGTCCGGGGGCGTGGCCGCGCCCTCCGTACCCGCCCCCAGGTCGCGGCCCGGCGCGCAGGAGGCCCGCTCGCGCGCAGGAGGCCCGCTCGCGCGCGGGGATTTACGCCTCCCGGAGGGAGGCGTAAATCCCCCGACAAAGGTAAGGGGGGGTTTTAGACAGGGCCGGGTGGGTGGGTTAGGTAGGGGAAGGGAGGGGAAGGTGAGGGGAGGGCAAAGGAAAGTTCCCTCCGAGGCCGCTCCGATTTCGGAGCGGCCTTGGAGGGAACAGGGTAGGCTGCGCGGCTCGGCGCGCGCCGGCTATACAAAATCGATAGCCTTGCACGCGCCAATCCAGGTTTTTAGAAGATACGCGCGGCTCCGCGCGTATCTACTAAAATCCAGCGTACTTTTGTTTGCGCCTGGAGCGCAAACAAAAGTAGGCTATTCGCGCGCCTTTTAAAATCTGCCCCTATGAGCATACATAAGTTACAGACTGCTTGAAGCAGGTGTAATTTGGTATGAGGTAATTTATGTACATGCTCCACCCAAGGATTCTCAAAACGAATGTATGCATGTGTTCACATAGAAAATCCTCAATACAATCTTTGTGTGCAGACTTTACTGCTTTGCAGACTGCCTGAAAATAACCCTCCCTATCTCTATTCACAAGTATCCTACTGATATTTCTGAGAATGTTCCTTGTGAAATGCTGCATTTGACAAAACAAACTTTATACCTACTTTTGGAAAAGAGTATGAACTATCCCATTTATTTTATTTCATGAGATTTACAAAAAAAAAGAAAAACCTTGCATCTAATTTTCAGTAAAGTATGCATGGCTCTGCAGATTTTTTGTACACTGTTAGTGACTCTAGCAAATGCTGAAAGATGTTTCAGCAAGCCAGCATTCATCAAAAACTGCAGGCATTCTACTACTACAGGATAAGAAGCTACCTCACTATTTTTTTCCACTGAGTGTGAACTTGAAAGAGAAATTGACTTTGGCGACACAATTTGCAATGAAAAAGGCCAGACAAAAAACAGCTTAAGGGGGTCATTTTCAAAGACTTACATGGGGTTGTGCATGTAAAATCAGCATATACATGCATAATAGGGGTGTGCATTCGTATTGAACATAAATGTAAAACGCTACTTTTTTTTTTTTTAACTTAAAAAAGTGATGAGACATAAACGATCGGATTTCCAACTTATTCAACATAGCTATGTTGAATAAGTTGGAAATCGCGATTGTTGATCCAAAATAAAAATTTAAACCCCTCACCTTCCTTAATCCCCCCCCAAAGACTTGCCACAACTCCCTGGTGATCCAGCGAGGAGTGAGGACGCCATTTCTGAAATCCTTTGCGAGGAGCACGTGACGTCGGTGCCACGTCGGAGTGACGCGGCGTCACATGATTCCCCGCGGGGTCGCACCGGAACGCTCGTTCGGCCCAAAAGGAACTTTTGGCCAGCTTGAGGGGGTCAGGAGGCCCCCCCAAGCTGGCCAAAAGTTCCTTTTGGGCCGAACAAGCGTTCCGGTGCGACCCCGCGGGGAATCATGTGACGCCGCGTCACTCCGACGTGGCGCCGACGTCACGTGATTCCCCGCGGGGTCGCTTCCGGGATCCTCGTTCGGCCCAAAAGGAACTTTTGGCCAACTTGGGGGGTGTCAGGAGGCCCCCCCAAGCTGGCCAAAAGTTCCTTTTGGGCCGAACGAGGATCCCAGAAGCGACCCCGCGGGGAATCACTTGACGCCGCGTCACTCCAACGTGACGCCGACGTCACGTGCTCCTTGCAAAGTTGGTCAGAAATGGCGTCCTGACCCCGCTGGACCACCAGGGAGTTGTGGTAAGTCTTGGGGGAGGGGGATTAAGGAGGGTGAGGGGTTTAAATTTTTATTTGCACATATGGACATATACTCAACTCATTGAATTCTGTTTATGTCCATATTGACCGCAAATGGGACCCCCTTTGGACATATGGACATATGAACTTAAACTTTTGCTCTGCACATCCCTAATGCATAATTAGCCTCTGTGCGTGGTAAGCAAATTTTCAGAAGGGCAGTGGGAGTACACTTGTACTGTTGCTGCCATGTAGAAACAGATGCACATATAACCAGGGCATTTCAAGGGCATTCTGGGGTATGGTTTGGAAGTATGCACCCATTGACATTATTTATAAATGGAGTACATGCATACATGCTTATACACCTGCTAACCAAGTCACAGATATTAAATCTGACTTCTCTTTTGTCTGCAGTTTTTGGGAGGTTGTCTGGAACAAGTGGTTGAGGGTATGGGTGAGCTGGTGGAGGATGTGGATGAACAGATGGAGGTCTCAGTGAACTGGTGCTTGGAAGTACGTGCACAGGTATTTTCATAGGTGAGATACATGCAAACATCAACCACTTTTATTAAATACCTATCTCCACATATAAAGTGAGGGCTATTGCACACAAAAGTTACAATTGTTTAATATGTAAAATACATGCATGTACTTTTATAAAATAGGTGCATAAGTTATGTAGATCCCTACTTTAAAAAAATATGCATGTATTGAAACATACACAAATACTTTTGGGGCAGTAATAGATAGTATTTTTATAAACTGCAGCTCTGACTGCACAGTTTTATAAAATACAGGCATAAATTTAAGTGTGCCTATTTATGCATGGCAGCCAGTTGATCCAAACTGAAACTTTATGATTTATATCTGAAATTTAAAGTTTATGACTTTTATAATGAAAGCACACACCTACTGGAAAGGAACCAGCCACTACCAACCTGCTGTGATATGATAGGTTTTGGGAGCATTGGTCTAAACTGGGTTCCCCGTGACGTCTTGCTTTCAAGCATCTTTTTATTGACTACTAGGGATGTGCTGTTTTAAAATGACCAACGCTCTTTCATGTTCTGAGGTTTGCATCTGTTACAAACCAATGAAATCTTGCTTATGTTTCCCCACACTCTCTTCCTTCTCTTGGTACTTGCTCTAGATGGGTGAGCACTAAGCCCCATTCTGAATCACTCATACTCAAAAGCTATTAAGTCCCCTCTCCCTGAGTTGAAAGTGCCCCTCTTATAGTGGGATATATATAGAGAGAGTGTCAGATTAGCCCTTTAAAAGAGGTTCTCTCTCTTTCACTCATATATGCATGGTAGGGATATTTTAAATGGTACATGTGTACTTGCACACAGAATATAAAATCAAGAGTATGTTTGCTCAAGCACTCATAAGAACATAAGAACATGCCATACTGGGTCAGACCAAGGGTCCATCAAGCCCAGCATCCTGTTTCCAACAGTGGCCAACCCAGGCCATAAGAACCTGGCAAGTACCCAAAAACTAAGTCTATTCCATGCTACTGTTGCTAGTAATAGCAGTGGCTGTTTTCTAAGTCAACTTAATTAATAGCAGGTAATGGACTTCTCCTCCAAGAACTTATCCAATCCTTTTTTAAACCTGTCTACACTAACTGCACTAACCACATCCTCTGGCAACAAATTCCAGAGTTTAATTGTGCATTGAGTGAAAAAGAACTTTCTCCGATTAGTTTTAAATGTGCCACATGCTAACTTCATGGAGTGCCCCCTAGTCTTTCTATTATCCGAAAGAGTAAATAACCGATTCACATCTACCCGTTCTAGACCTCTCATGATTTTAAACACCTCTATCATATCCCCCCTCAGCCGTCTCTTCTCCAAGCTGAAAAGTCCTAACCTCTTTAGTCTTTCCTCATAGGGGAGCTGTTCCATTCCCTTTCAAAATGTACTTGTTAGTGGGTAAACAATTCAATGTTTGGTGAATTTTTCTTCACAATGATAGGAAGAGCCAGCATTCAAAAAGCAATGTCTCTATGAACTCTTGGCTGCCACTAGCCAGTTATTGCTGGGACAACATTTCTGACACGTCCTGCTTAAAACTCAAAAAGACAAAGATAACGGGACCCTTCTGCCATGGTCTGTATTCATAGTGAAAATCAAGAACAAGTGAGATTTTACCCTTCAGGTCCACAGGAGGTTCTGTCCTCCCTTAGCTCACCTTAGGGCACGTGCATTATGGTTTGCCAGGTGTACCTCCCCAGCCAAACTCCCCTCCTGCCACTGACTCCAGAGTGGGTCACATTGAAATTATATTGGGTGCTTGGAGCTAAAAGTGAAAGCCCCTCAGAACTCATTCTCCACCTGTGAAACAATGATGAGTAGTGGTATTTCACTGGCAGCCCGAAGGCCTCCCACTTATCCTACACCTTTCATGTCTGTTAACAGTGGCAGAATAGAGTCAAACGCAACAGCTTTTTCTTTCCTTGCTGATTCCACCAACCCTGCTCCCTTAAATGTGGTTTTACTAGGTAGAAGGTAGGGACAGTGGGAATCTTGTTTATCGATTCATGTGCATCACTAACTAGATGATGAAGCACTTGGCTACCTTAAGAGAGTCCTGTCATTTACCCACACTTCACTGAGTTTTTTCACTTTGATTTTCAGAACACTGAGCAGAAATTACATCACGTCAACACCTTCTATGGGCCTTCACAATGCTTTGTTTTAATTAAACAGTTGGATTCCCCTGGTCCTCACCAGTTCCAGTCAGCTCCCAGGGAAGGAAGGGAGAGGGATGCATGCCACAGCTGAGGCAATCCAAAGGAAAGGCCCGGCTCATGCCCAGTCACCGCTGCATCCAGCTGCAGTGCATTCACAGCTCCAAGTCACAGCCCAGCCACACTGAACCAACCCTTATCCCAACGTTATGGATCTGACTGACAGAGTTCCCTTACCTACAATGTTCTAACATGCCAAAGGCTGTTCACCTTGGCTACTTGCTTTGCATATGGGTATGACATGATACAAGATGTACACTCCTTTGGATTTTTGAGGACTAGCAGGAGCTCATCAGATTCCATCAGAACCATAATGCTTTCTAAGGGTCAGGCCCCTTTCTCTAGGTGAACCCATTCTAGGGTGCCCTGCCCTTCACAATTAAAAGAGAACTTCCATGGGGCTCCTGCCAGCTTCTCCAGAATCATAAGAACATAAGAACATAAGAAAATGCCATACTGGGTCAGACCAAGGGTCCATCAAGCCCAGCATCCTGTTTCCAACAGTGGCCAATCCAGGCCATAAGAACCTGGCAAGTACCCAAAAACTAAGTCTATTCCATGTAACCATTGCTAATGGCAGTGGCTATTCTCTAAGTAAATCTCAATTGCATTACTGCACTGGATGCCTCAAAGTATCTGTCTCTGCTACTCCAGGTTCAGGGATCTGAGGGTAATGGAGGCCATCAACTATCTGTTCCATATGGCACTTGCCTCTTATGACTGATTGACCCATGTTAAACAAGTGTTCAAATGGAACTTAGGCATTCAAAATTCTCTTTTAAATATTTGCTGCTATCACCAAGATTTTCACCCAGGCCCCTACTCTGGGCTTCAGTGCTTACCAGAGTGGCCCTCCTACACATTGTGGCTTAGCCCTCTAGATGCTCATTGCTGTCAATGGCCAGGTATGGACCCAACACTCCAGCACCATCCATTTTCAGGACTAGTTGATTTGGCAGGTGAGTTGTTGCACACTCCTTAGCGGATTTCTACTTTCATAGCCACCATCTGTTGAATATTTCAACCAACACTTTTTCTGAAGTCTGATGGGCATTAGCAATGGGTGCCTTAACCCAGCATTTGGTTTCTCCTACAGCACCAGTTTTGTTTTCCAAAGGTGGCCTAATAGACACTCGCATTCCATAACTATCTCAGTGTCAGTGAGCCAGGTGTCTTTCCTATTTAAAGTTTAAGAATAAGTTGAGATCATTTCAGCTGCAAAACTTACTCACTTTACCAGATAAAACTAGCTGGACAGAGCACTAACTCTCCTGAAGGAAACTTAGGAGAGAACCAGCTACTAGATAGACTACTCAAACTTTCACCCCCTATACCTCATTTGGACAACCAATTTTCATGTCAGGACCACTAAAAGCCTTCTCCAGAGTTTCCTCCAGGCACAGTTAACCAACTTTCAGGTGCTATCTTACATGCACATGCTCCACCTCCTTAATAGGGTGGGTGAGGTGGGCTAGTGATGCATCTGCCAACAGACAAAGCAGGATGCCACCTCAGCTGGCATACACTGGCCCTCACCTTCATGTGCCCCAGGGATTTAGGAGGCCCTTCAACTAACACATGTGTTAGACTCCTGGGTTTGTGTTTCAAAATGGGTCACGTGGATCAGCACAGACTCCTAGTGCCCAACGTTAGCCTCCCAACCTGGCATTGTGACACAGTCAGAGTGCACTGAGAACAGTCCACCCCAGTTAACAGTCACATTAGGAGTTCAGATCCCTATTGCTATTCACCCCATCCCTTTCAATAGGGGAGGATTGTTCTAGAGAATGATATAGTGACATCTCCCTCAGCCACAGGAAAACAGTGACACTGCTGTCATGGGACTTTAACATGTGCTACCAGAATGGCAAGACATCTGCCTCCAAAGGCCTTCCAAGTTGACAAGGAGCTGGTCGAGGTGAACCATGAGATGAAACAGGAGTTTCACGCATGCAAAATCAGCTTGAAGACACAGGACAGGGAGAGACCCCAGTAGACAGAGGGAGCTCTAAAGGAACTCCCAGGGGAACTCTGCCTCAAGACAGAAAAAAAAATGAACAAAAGTTGGCTAAAGCCAGAAGAAACAGGAAGCACTGATAAGAAATGTAGTTTGGAGATCCTTGGTAGAGAATCAATTAGAAAGAAAGCAGCAGCTATAGAAAGGTGTTATTGTAGTTGGGAGACACAGCTAATTATAGAGGGCTACTGCAGGGAATCAGCATGTGAAGAGGGGAACTTCCCTTCTTTCAACTTCCACCATGGATGGGTTGGGACAGGTTAAGTTATGTATCTCTACATATCTGCCCTCCCACACCATAGCCAGGGACCACTCCACTTCCGCCTCCCATCCAGGGTTGAAATGTAATTGTGCAGAGAGAAGGAGGGTGGTTCATACCACATGAATTCCTCACTGCCACTGATTCTTCCGCGTTCAATTATGGAAACCGTGTAACAAATTTTACTTACTGTAGGCAGTTAAGTTTGATCATCCTCTTTGCATTCCACTAGGGCCATCATCGACCCCAGCAGGACTGATCCGAGGACCTCATTAAACCATCAAATTGGTTGTAGCAACAGGTGACGTCTAGAAAGGGCAGGGACTTAATGTGAGCTTATGACCCGCACCTATTGGGAATTCTTCTTATATGGAAAATAATTGTAATCCCCAATCCTATCATGAATGGGATTTAGTGGATTACCCACACATTTTGAAGAAGGATAGACACAAGTTTATCTATTCATTGCACTGCACATGCAGCCCCATCCATCTAAGGGCCTTAGAGACCTGTTGCTGCTCGATCTTGCATGACTACACCACTTGTCCCTCTAAAATGTTAGTCACCAACTGCTGGGAGTTGCATAACTAATTAGCATGGAGGAGTCTAGTTTGTTAGTGGAATTAACCAGACAAAATCAGTCCACCTTTTAAGAATGGCCAACTGCAGAATCGAGAATGAGCTATCAAGCTGTCAATCCTTACTCTGTCTTGGTCAGCTGAGGTTTCCCATGGTTCAAAATAAGCCACAAGCTCAACTCCTTATAGTGCCCTTCCATCAATTCCTTTCAGCTTTGCAACTATGCTCCCCCCAGAACCCAAAGACTTTGGTTTCCTCAAAGCTGCTTAGCAGGTCATGGGAATAACTGTCAGATAAGTAGTCAGCATCATTTATGGATGGCAGTCTCCTTGCGCTTACCCCAGGTTGAGAATACAAAACTAAATAAAAGAAAATAGCTGAAGGACTCTTCTGGATACTCTTTTGCTCTGCTGTCAGTAGAAAGTTATCTGACAGAAGCTGCAACAGTTCAGGTCTGAACTGTGACTTATGATGGTGGAATAATGAGTTCTCTAAATGCAGCAGTCCCTGGAAGGGTTAACCATATGAAGAGCAACAAACCAGGAAGTGTAAGCCTTACTGATGCAAGCTGGGATTGCTGAGGAGGTCACATGACATGTCTAACCAATAAGGATGCAGCACGGCTAAGGGAAATGTCAGGTGTTCCAGCCAACTAGGGGCAAGGATCTGACTTTTTTAAAGCTGGTTTATGCTTAGGAAAAGGAAGAAAGAAGAGTGAGGAGGGCTGCAGCAGTGGTGAAGGGATCTGCTGGCCAGTAAGGAAAAAAAACAGGTGAAAGTGAACTCTGAGCTGATATTTGCAGACTTAGCCTGCAGCATGGGAAGTCATTTGATATCTTTGTTCAAGAATGTCGGTATAGAAAAATTCGAAATAAATAAATTAAGATAGAGATGAGGAAACTGGACTGTTGGAAAAAATGGCAACAGTGTTTCTTCCAAGCTACATAACCTCCAGGATCTGGGCCGGATCACTCTTTTTAGAAAAGCTGAGATAAGTACTCTATACCGGCATCTAAGAAATATTCTGGGAAAAGCAGAGTGGAGATGGTAACCTATAGTTTTCACTAGTATAGATTTTCACTCCCATTGGATATAAATTCCTTCACAGGTGCTGTCCTTTAGAACTTTGAACTTAATGACAGGGAACAGCACTGTGAGCTGGACTCTCAGTGTATCTTCTCAGCAGAGGATTCAGAGGATCAGAGTCTCACTCAGAGCCAGTGCTAGTTTTTTTGCTGCCCCATCCCTTCCCCGGGGGGACAGTGCCTGGCCCGGGCCTATCAAATAAAGCCCAGCTCTGTCCTGTAATCTATATTTTTAAAAACTGACAAGGTGATCCGATGCATGGGTGAGACATGTGCCTGACTCGTTCTCAGTGCTCCATCCATAATCTGCATTATTTCTCCGGATTCTTACCCTTAGTGGTTGCCCCACTGATCATCTGTGGCTTCCCAGAGATTCATAGATGACTTCCTGCTGCGGTGAAATGTCTTGTAAACTGCAGCGAGAGAAGAAACCTCAGGGTAAGCCACTCAAAAACAAAATGGCAGACAGTCCTCTGAGCCCACGCCCAGATTCATGAAATAGTGCCCTAGTTGAAGAAGTAACTCAGGCAGTTGTGCAGGCATTGGATGGCTGTTTTCAAGCAATTTCCCAGCAAATTATGTCAGGAAATTAACACTGAATGAAATTGAACTTCAGGTGGAAGACACACAGCAGAAGGTAGCTGCGGTGGAGTCCTATGCGCAGGCCCTCCAGCAGAAGCAAGGTGTCTTGGAAAAGCACATTTCAAAGCTGGAGTCGAAAGTGTACGATTTAGAAGACAGGACCTGTAGGAATAATCTTCACTTTGTGGGGTTCCCTAAATCCCTTTCAGATCGAGAGGGGTGGCTATTGACAGAGTTTGGCCTAGATAACCTGGTCGGACGCTGCTATGTGGAGTGCGGCTTGGGGGCCCCGGGCTCAGGGGTCTACCAAGCCCCACACCGTAATTGCACGTTAAACTTTGCACACAAATCAGAAAATCTACAAGCTTATCGGAGGAAATCAGCACTGCTGCATGATGGATGTAAGATTTTGATCTTCCAGGATTACTCCAACATGGTCTCAGAAAAGGAAGGAATTCTCTCATATATGTGCGGATCTTTTTCATCAGCACATGAAATTCACCTTATAATACCCAGCGAGGTTACGTATGGAACATAAGGGTTCTTGGAGAGTTTTTGACTCTGCAGTCAATGCTCAACAATTTCTGGACTTTATCACTGAGAAGTGAATCTCATCTACACTCTGGAGACTCCCTGTTTCCAGGGAGTTTATTAGTATTGGGTCCATTGCAGTAAGTGAAAACATTAGACAGTTGAACTGGTGTATATATGAGCCAGGCAGTTGGAGGGGGTACCGGTACGGATAGTAAATTTGGTTCTTGAGCCTCCTTTTTCTGGAGGTCTTTTGCTTTTGGTGGTGGGGGATAAGGGGGTTGGGGTTATTGTTTGGGAGGGAAGGTTGGGAGAGAGAGGGGAGGAATGGTGATACAGATTGTGTTAGTAATGAAAGGGATATATCCTGGCATAGACTTCAAGAATTCCATTCTATAGAGAGATTGGGCACAGTCCTAGAAGGTGCTGATTGCCCAGGCTGGCGGGGGGGGGGGAGGGTATCAGCATCTTGTTTGATCAGGTTTTGGTCCTGAAATAGACAGTATCTTTTCTTTTGTGTTAAATATAGTTGAGATATTCAAC
This sequence comes from Rhinatrema bivittatum, assembly GCF_901001135.1. Taxonomy (NCBI): domain Eukaryota; kingdom Metazoa; phylum Chordata; class Amphibia; order Gymnophiona; family Rhinatrematidae; genus Rhinatrema; species Rhinatrema bivittatum. Next base: position 585,641,797 of record NC_042616.1, on the reverse strand, counting down.
TAATCTCATGGAATATAGCTGGTTTGAGATCCCCTGTGAAAAGGGCCAAAACGTTAACATCTCTTCATGGATACAGGGCCTAAATTGCTTGCTTGCTGGAGATGCATCTAATTGATCAGGAGCATGATAAGCTGCGCAGGGAGTGAATGGACAATGTCTTTTATTCCTCTGCAATGGCCAGAAAGGGAGGAGTTGCAATCTTGTTGGGTAAGCAGGTAGCTTTTGAGAATATTTCCACTCATAAGGATAGCGAGGGTCGCTATGTCTTCATTATGGGGAAACTGTATGGTCAGATTGTTACTCTGTGCAGTGTATATGCCCCAAACACATACACTCACACCTTTTTTGAGGAGTTGGTGAGAGCGTTGATAATTAAAGTACCTTTAGCATGAACTATCGCTGGAGACTTCAATTGTGTGGTAGACCGTACCCTGGACAGAAAATCTCAGGTGTCTATCGTTAGATTGGGTCACAATAAGGGTATCCCTTTTCTTTGTAAGAACTTATAGTTACTAGATGTCTGGCAGGTTACACACCCTGAAGAAAAAGATTTACTCACATCTCGAGGGCACACATGACTATGTCTTGTATAGATTATATATTAGTATCCACAGATAGTTTTTCCAAATTGGATAAGGATGAAATAGGGACAACAGAATTCTCAGATCATTTGATGCTATGGGTGGATATCAAGATGGGGGGGCCCAAGGGTGGGTCAGCAGAGATGGAGATTTCCTACCCACCTTGCTGGAGATGTTGACTTCAGTCATATCTCAAGATCAAAAGGCAGGAGTATAAGGAGAATAATTCTCATCATTAATTTAATCTCATATTCTGGGATGCAGGGAAGGCAGTTATGTGGGTGGAAATTAAGGCTTATCTGATCAGGAAGACTAAGCTGCTCATTAAGCGTATTGTGGAGTTGGAAAAAGAGTTTCAGAAGACTAAAGCACAATATGTTGCCTTTCCCTCTGGTGTTAAGCAGTGTTATTGGGAAACATTATATTACTTGAATTATTTGCATAAAAAAACATGCAGAATTTATTATATTCCTCCCATAATTTATATCAATTTGGGAATAAAGTTGGCAAGTTATTTGTGAATATAGTGAAGGTTAAGAAGGGGCATAATTACATTGTCTAATATCATCATGATCTTGTAAAGCCTCAAACATCTGCTGAGGAGATTTTAAGATTCTCCGGTCCTTCTATGAACAACTATATCACATTGATGTCAGAGAAGGGGCTAGTGCTGCTAAGGAACTATTTTTTCAGGGGCTTACTCTGTGAAGGGTGACAGAAAGTCTATTGTCCTGGCTGAATAGACCATTTCATCTTCAGGAAATCGTGGAGAGCATAAAATCTAGTCCCTCACACAAAGCTCCAGGTTTCTGGGTGGGGACCCAGGGGAGGTACTTAAAGAATTTTTTTCTGAGGCTTTACTTAAAAGTACTTTTCATAATGAAGTGAAGCAGGCTTATGTAACTGTCCTACCTAAAGGAGAGAAAGACCCATCCCATCCAGCATTATACAGGCCTATTTCTCTTTTAAATTTTGAGTTAAACTTTTTGCTAAAATCATTGCAAATCGATTAAACATAGGGTTACCAAAGGTCACTTGATGCTGAGAGATTAACAGAAGGTTGACCCTGGTTCAAAGTAAATATTCTCTTACACAGGCATTAGTGGTGGGATTTGATGCAGAAAAGGCATTGAATAGGGTGGTTTGGGAATATTTGTTTTCTGTTCTATGCCGATATGGTTTTAAGGGTGATATTGTACTCAACATCTCTTTATTATATCAAGAACTATGTTCCATTTTCTTGGCAAATAGTTGTATGTCACAGACATTCAAGTTACAAAGGTTGGTGAGGCAGGGGTGCCTACTTTTTCTGCTATTATATATCCTTTCCTTAGACCCGTTATTACAGAAGATAGTGGAGTCACCTAGAATTCAGGGTTTCGTGGCAGATCATGAGACTTTTAAGATAGCAGCATTTGCTGACAATGTGTTAGTCTTCTTAACTAATCCGGTGCACTCATTGCAATTATTAATGGAATTGCAGAGGCAATTAGGCCTTTTTTCAGACCTCATAATTAATTTGGACAAGACAGAAGCCTTAGACGTCACAGGATCTTTGAAAGATCAATGGCAAGGTCCCTTTCCATTGTCCTGGGGACATCAGAGATGAAATATTTAAGGGTTAAAATTCCGGTAGATATCTCTAAAATATATGACTGTAATATTCTGCTGCTACTTTCTAAGACCATGCAAAAATTGGGTGAGTGGCGGACATTGCCTCTTTCCCTTTGAAGATTGATCCATTTGTTCAAGATGATAGAACTACCCATGTGTTACAGATTTTGCCTATTTGGATTAAGCGCAAACATATTGCTGAATTAGATAAAATCTTGCAAACATTTTTATGGGGGAATAAAATGGCTAGGCTAGTGTTCAATAAGATACAGTTGCCTTGGGGGGAAGGGGGATTGGACTGCCCTAGTTTACAGAATTACAATTTGGCTTGTCTACTTCACCATGTGCGGGATTGGTTATATGGTTCAGATGTGTTTTCTCCTCTTAGCTTTATACAGGCATGGTATAAGCCGTTTTCTGTGGGTAACCTGCTACATGTGCCAGGGTCTGCTCTGCTCATTTATGTTCATATCAACCCAATTGTCATGACTTGTAGGCAAGCATGGAAAAGACTATGTGGCAGGCTTTGGGTACGTTGTGAAGTTTCACCTTTCCTTGCCATTGTGGGTCAACCGAGTTTCCCCCCAACCTGAAGAATGTGTTATTTTTCAATTGGGCGAGCAAAGGACTGACTGCATTATGCCAGTTTGTTCAGGCAGGTAATGGCGGAGTCCATTCCTTCAATGACCTTAGACTAGAATTTGCTCTCTCTCATAAAGAGTTCTATGCTTATTTGCAAGTCAGATATTGTATTGAACAAGATCTTTACAAAAGGTCTAAATACACGACACTCAACAAGTGGATGTTTTTTTTTTTTTAATGTACTAACTAGTAAAGGACATCTTGTACCTCTTTGATAAAAGCCATAATGGGGATTAAGGTGCAAGACAATGGGCCATATTTTAGTACCTACGTGCACGCAACCCAGCGTGCACAAATCTACGCCCGATTTTATAACATGCGTATGCAGCCACTTGCATGTAATAAAATAAAGGGGGTGCACACTTGGGCACCTTGCACACGCCGAGCCAAAGGGAAGCCCCGATGGCTTTCCCTGTTCCCTCCAAGGCCGCTCCGCTTTCCTTCTGTCCCCCATCTTCCCCTCCCTTCCCCTTCCTAACCCACCCCCCAGCCCTACCTAAAATCCCCCTAACCTTTGGCAAAGTTGCACCTGCCTCTGGGTAGGCGTAGGTTGCGTTCCCCGGCCAAGTGCCGGCACGAGATCCCCCAGCCTAGAGGCCCTACGGAGGCCTCTGGCCACGCCCCGCCCCTTTTTTTCAAGTCCCGGGACATACACGTGTCGCTGGGCCTATGCAAAATAGGCTCAGCATGCAGAACCCCGCTATGCGCATAGGATTAATGTGCGTAGGGCTTTTAAAATCTGCCCCAATATGCTGGAAATGGTTTCCCATTGGAATTTAATGTTCCTATCGCTTATAAAACATTAAATGCCTGTTTTGGAAGTATAAACAATATCTCAGAAAATGTGATTCTTCGGGAGATGAATTTCAAATTTTTCACCTTATGTATGTTTCTGCTGTTTGGGCTTTTAAAACCAAGATAGCACTAACAGATCAATGTATGGCACTCTGTTCCATTATTTCTGGGATTGTGAAGTAATCAGAACTTTTTGGAAAGCAATATTATGTTATTTGGGTAAGCTGCTCAGATGTATTGTACCAGTATGTTCTGTTTTTGCAGAAAGCAGTTTTATTGGCTAAAAAAATCGAGATTGGATAATGGTTGAGTAGCCTTCTTTTATACATTGCAAACTGAAGCTACGTAAGCAGGTTATCTTTGAACAACTTCTGCTCATCCCAGGTGAAGTATGATTTCTTCATAGACACTTGGCAAGCTTACATCTTGTCCCTAAATGTGAAATCTCGAAGTGCGCTCTTGGCTTTAACCTGAAGATACTAGTTGAGAGGATTGTCGTTTAACAAATCTTGCTGCTTCCCACAGAGAACTGAGGGTAGTAGGATTTACCTAGTATACCCTGTACAGGATATGATATATGAGGGGTGGAAATGTGTGGACTGGGGTGGGAGTGAGCTATGCACCTCCTTGAGGCCTTATAAACCTGCAAGAAACCTTAGATCCATTAGCAAGAATCTCCTAGAAGTTCTAGCAGTACGAGTCGCCAGATTAAACATCACAAGAGAAAGGGTGTTTTCCGGAGCAGGGCCCATATTATGGAATTCCCTCCCAAACGTCCTAAGGCAAATCTCGGACGTAAAAGAATTTAAAAATCTCTAAAAACCCATTTGTTCAAAGAATCATTTGCAGCTGTGAGCCAATAACAATTTACAGTTCAGCATCAGAAATTACTTATACATTAGATATTTCTTATTTAGGTTTTTCGTATTCTTCGATTTTTCTGGCTGGTTCTTGATTTTTTTGGTAATTTAAGTACAGGGAATATAGACTGTAGTATTATACAAGTATAGGGAATAAATATACAAATTGTATTTCTCTCCTACTGATTTTATTTTATTTGTTTTATTTATATTTTATATTCTATAGTATTTTATTCCAGTTCTACTATAGTATATTTAATATTATTTTCTGATTGATTCTATTTTTTAAATTATTGTAAACCGTTTTGGTCAATCCTGTATTGTTAAAGATGGTATAGAAATGGCTTAAATAAAATAAATAAATAAGACCAACAAAATAGAACCAGAATCCTTTTCCATTATTTTTAGCTGCAGTATTCTGGTGAGCTGCCTACTTTGAACAATCTACATTTTTCAAAGCAAACACTTTGAACCACCAAGAAACTTGGTCACAAGCATTAAGGAGGCAGGGACAGGTAGTAGCTCACATCATAGCAGACCATCAGCTTGATCCCAAGAGCCAATTGTAAGTTTAACTGCAGTAACTTTAATATGTGCAATTGGAGCTGGAATTACTATGGCTGCTGGTACCTGCCTTGTCTTTCAATGGATTCTCATTAAAAGATTTAAAGTGTACTCATTCTAATTACTGGGACTTCAAAGAGTTCTGGCATTGTTATTTTTTGTCACTACCTCCCTGAGTCAGGAGTGGGTAATTTGCATGCATACTGCCTTTCTTGGATGTGATAGCCATTTCTCATGCTCTCTCTCAGCATCAAACACTGATCCCTCCTTACCCATGATCACCATGGCAAAAAAGTACCATTGAAAGTTGATGGTGATGATACATTTCGATGTCTGCACTATCACTGGGATATGAGATTGGCCCAAGGTTATCCAGAGTAGGGATGTCAATTGGGCTTCGGACGATTGAAAATATCGTACGATATTTTCAAAATCGTCAGAAATCGGGGGCTCCCCCAAAACAATAGGAAAACCCCATGATATTGTTCGTGGGGGTTCTCTTATCGTTTTGGGGGAGGGCGGGAAAAATGGCATACAAAAATAACCCCTAAACCCACCCCAACCCTTTAAAACTAATCCCTTAGCTTCCCCCACCCTCCCGACCCCCCCAAAAACCTTTTACAGGTACCTGGTGGTCCAGTGGGGGTCCCAGGAGTGATCTCCCACTCTCGGGCCATTGGCTGCCACTAATCAAAATGGTGCCGATGGCCCTTTGCCCTTACCATGTGACAGGGTATCCGTGCCATTGGCCAGCCCCTGTCACATGGTAGGAGCACTGGATGGCCCGCGCCATTTTTAAAGATGGCGCCGGCCATCCAGTGCTCCCTGGAGAGGATGCAAAAGAGAAGGGAGGAAACACTTTGCCTGAATGCCAGATAAGCCAGCCTGTGAGGGCACTCCCTGTTCAGGTCTGAAATGCCAAATCAATCAGTGGGGAAAGGGGAGGATGTTCCAAGGATCTCGCACCCCTCTTCCTGCCTACCAAGAAGCAAGGAAAACAAAGAAAAAAGGGAAATGTGCGATTTTGCTCCTGCATGCCCAGGAAGGGCTCACTGAGCTGGTTTGTATTTTTAGCTCAGTACCAATTAGGATTCTACCTTTTCAGCCCCGTCTTGAAAATCTAACAGCTGATTTTCTCAAACTGCACTACGAGGGTGGGGGAGGCTAAGGGGTCAGTTTTAAAGGGTCAGGGTGGGTTTTTTGTTTATCGGATCGGGCGCAGCCAATAAACAAAAAAACAATCAGGCCAGACGATAAAAATTATAAGATTCCGGTTCCGATTCACATCTCTAATTCCTACTTGGTTTCAGGCAACAAAATAAGTGCTCTCAGTATTTTAAAAAAAAAATCTTCTACCTTTGCTTATTCCGTAACAGACTCTTATCCAACAAGCTGCTGCACAGAAGTGAAAGGGAAAGAGATAATCTTAGGGCTGACTTAGTTTTAGAATAAAAGTATGCCTGGGCCCCATTCTCCTTCTGCCTCAGCCTCTCCATCCTCCTCACCTTCCATTGAGCTCTCCAGGTTCAATGGATGATTTTAATGATAGGTTGCATGTGGGTGCTCCATACTAGCGCTGTTGCCTCCTACTCTCTCTTGCCTTCTGGAGGGCCCCTCCCTTTATACGGGTTAGCCTACTCCTCCCTAGGAAGACCCTGCCTCTTTGTTTCCCTGCCCCCAGCACTTCCAGGGGCTAACTACCAGGGCATTTGGGAAAGGTAGTTTCCTTTTACTTCCTGCAAAGGAACCTTCACACCTGAAGGAAAAAAACACCTAAAGCTTTACAGTGCAGAGACTCACCACTGGGTCAATCACCACAATATGTACACTATTGGTAGCTCTGCCTATAAAAAACAGACAATAAAGCTTCTCTTTATCTGAGCTCTTAAAATGTCAGACACATAATTTTTATCACTTCATATATTCCAGCTGCTTGCAAGGAGTCCCTCAAGTAAAATCTCCTTCAAAGCAAGACTTTCTGCTCCTCTGCATCAGTGTGAGGGCTCTGTGACTTCCAGCTTATGCATGCTTTTTCCATTCAGTAAAACCTTTTTTTTTTTTTAACCTATTCAAGCACTTCTTTCTGGAACCAAAGTCAACCTGTTTTCTGAATCTCATAATTCTGGTTACAGCACGTCGAACTGACATTTTAGGAGAAAAATAAGAGGAAAGAAGGCCAGCGAGGAATCAGTGAGAACATTGATAATGGTTTTGACCACTGTGACAGAAAATGTAGCTTTAGAATTGATGTAATATTTTCATACTTTCTTTCTTGTTGTTTAATTGATACAGGTGATTTTGGAGTTTCAGCTCGGATCCCAGTTTAATGATGTCTTAACTTCAACATCTTAAAACCTATAATATGTTCCTTGGCAGAAACAGCCCAAAACACGACCAGCAAATGGTGGGTGTAATCTACAAGGGAGCAGCTATCAGTCTCCACTTGTTATGCTACTTCTGGATGAGAAAGACTGACAGAGCAGATTGGGAAGCCACAACCTATAGTGGGAAAGGCAGAAATCTAGCAGGGTTGTGCGATATTTGGGTAGTCAAGAGAGCCTTTTTTAGTGAAACAAAGGCATCAAATCGAATTCAGTAGCTCACCGCAGCACAACAATCTTGTCTTTACCCTTGGCAAAAGCTTCAGTGAAGTCCTCCAGAACCCAACTCACCCCAGAGCATTTCTGCTTTTTTGAGCATGGCAAGTATTGGATGACAGGATCTGACATCTTACCCACCTAACCCTCACCCCAATACACACATACCCTTCTGAATAATAACCACACCCAAAGATCTTTAGGGGCCGATTTTCACTTACTCAAATTTCTGTTTAGTTCTTACGTTCTTTTGTACCCATATACCTTGTAGCTACTTTTCAAAGGGAATCTACCTGGTTACATTGCACCTATCATTTCTGTGAGTGGTAGAATCAAATCTGCACAATTTTTTTTTATATGGCAAAAGGGCAAAAAGCTTGCACCACTATAATGGCACTGACAGAGAAGGAATGACTGGGGAATGCTCTCGCCTCTGGGGAAGGTTATCCAGTTTCAGGTAAGTTAAGGAAGAGTCTGGTGGGCCCGTGTTGAGGGAGAACAATTGTTAGATAGCCAGTTGACTTATGAAATTGCTATTTATCCCCAATAAATTACTTGAAAACTTGCCCTCCCCATGTCAATGGGGAAAAGGTTCAGTAGATAGGTTCCATATAGTATTAAGATGGCAAAAGTATCTGAAGTAAGGATATACATTTGTTTGAAACAAAAGTGCTATCCAAACTGAAGAAACCCATTTTCCATTTGTTTCATTTTGTTTCAAATGAAAATGCTGGTGTCTCTGAAAAACTCAAAAAAATTCAGGGTTTGTTTTGATGTGAAATAAAAAACCACATGCACAAATTTCTGAAGCTCCCCTGTTGTCCTCCTCCACAATATTTGTAAATTGCACCACCTGTGGTGAAGACCCTCACACTGTTGAGGCCAAGGATATAATAATGTGGTTGGGGTATTGTTCTTGCCAGATCTTCAGATGTTACAAAAGATTTACAGCCCAATGCCTACCTCCCCACTCAGGAGTCAGGGTCTGCACCACCCAGTTGTGTCTCCCAGAATTTGGAGGGGAGGCAGGGATAAATTAAAGGATTTAACTCTCCTTTTGTGTAAACAAATGTAACAATTCTTTTTTGTAGCAACATTTTTTTTTCCTAGCAAACAATATTATTTTGGTTAAACACAATACATTTCTTATTAAACGTTTACAATAATATTTCTCTACTTTTATTATTTAGGACTACTGATGTACTGAGGAAAAACTGTAGAATTATGAGAACTTTGCAGGTAAATCAATCGGAAAAGTAACAATTTTGCTTAAAGCTACTTTTATTTTCCTCTGCTTCCTCTGCTGTAATGAAATTTAAAAATTGCTTCTATATGTCTTTATGGGGGATTTTTTCCCAGGAATGTGTGAACACTTTTACTTCAAATCCTTCTACTCAGGTAAACATATACAATTATGTTCTTTTCTCTGCTTTAACTATAGTTTTTATGTGTACTCTCCTTTTCTTATTGTATTTCTTTATTTGTGTTTTATTTTCTCTATCTGTTGCAGGCCTGTTTCTGTCATGGAGGTTTTATAAATTATTTATCTTATTTTTTGGCTGTTCGTGGGCATGGCTTGTGTTCACTGCTAGCGTGCACTGGCTGGAGCTCTTGACACGAGCATCTGTTTTCATCCTACTACTTTATCTCTACCAAATCAGTAAGAAATTCTGTTTCCCTGTCACCAAAGAATCTTCTGGTCACTAAAATGTTCCCTATGAGGGGTGCCCACATTGGCATAGAGAACTGGGGTATCTAACTAAATACAGAAACAAATATTTAAAGAATCCCTGTTCTAGATGGAAGGATAAGTGATGTTTAATGTCTCAGACATAGTTTCTTTCACTCTGTCAGTAAAGGCTTCTCACTAAAAAAAAAAAAAAAAAAAAAAAAAAAGTGTATAACAAAGTTTTCTACTTTATTCTTTGTGTTTTAGTACTTTTATTCTGAAGTTCTGCTGTAAAGGAGTTTTCTTTCTTACCACTTCTCAAATTTGATCAGAAAAGGAATTTCATCATTTTTATCTGATAATTTCCTAGGTACAGTTCCTCAAAACTCATCTTTTTTTGTCTCTCAATTTTCTCTGGCAGACTCTCTTGCTAAATCTATAATCTGCCACACACTGAAGTTGGAGTTAAATGGATCTGTATTACTATTTTGTAACACTTCTAAACTCCCTGCACAATAGGTAAACCTCTTCTCTGAAAGCCAATTGGGTGGTAGAAATTTTCCAAGAGAGTTATCTATCTTACTGGTACATAAGCTAAAAACCAATTTGTTCAATATAATTTGGCAATGGCATATGGGCTAGTTGTATGTGTTCTTAGTTGTCTTCTCTTCTATTTTTGTGTTTTTATACTTTTTAAAGGTCTCAGAGCCAAGCTAGAAAACAACAATCCTGCTCTGAAGAAATCTGTTCCTTTCCCTAGTTCTATACTGCCACTTTGCTTTTCTGATTTTCAAGATCCTTGCTCTGATGACATCAGGAGAGAAAACAAAATACTGAAACAAGATAGGAAACCAATAAAACTGCTTCATAGTAGTTCTTTTCCTGCTTTATTCAGGAGTACTTAATGAGAGAATATTTTTGACAATTTTAAAATTCCTCTAAATGAATCTAGGCAGTTAAAAGGAACTGGATGTAATTCACATTCACCCCATCACCAGGTTGTTTACAAGTCATCTCCCCATTTCCTAGAAGATGGCTTTGGAATGATACCTGCACTGAGGTGGAAAGGGCTCGTTTTCTTGGGTAAAACCTGGACTGGAGCACTTAAAATTGACTGGACCTGAGTCAATTTGACAGTAAATTTTAATCTTAAAATTGAAATGAAAATGCTGGTGCCTTTGAAAAACTCAAAAAATTTCAAGATTTCACTGTTGATGGGGAAAAAATCCCACATTCACACATCCCTGTGTTTCCTATGGTCCTCTGCTACTCTCATTTTCTGGGGTTTGCTGAGGCTGAAGAGCAGGAACAATCCTCAGAGTTGCTCCTGCCCCTCCGGTAACAAAATGGCACTGGCCTCAGGGCCAGTAGTGCCATAAAACAATGTGGCTATAAAACTTGTTTTATGGCCATAAAACTTGTATCAAAATCATATTGCTTTATGGCTATAAAACAACTTGGTGCTGGCCAATCTTGAGGTTAGTGCCATTTTTTACCCAGAGCCCAGGGGATCCTTTCTGCCCTATTCAGCCTCAGAGAGCTGCAGAAAAAATAAACAAACCAAAATAAACAAACAAATTGAATCACAAAAGAAAAAATATATATAAAAAAGCTAAATGAAATGAAATGAAAAAAATGTTTCCAGCACCTCGCTAATCAGAAATTACTGAGTCTCCAGGTACTGAAAAGTTCACAGATAAGTGTAGCATAGTGCTCTGATTTTATGTTATTCATAGCAGTAACTAGAGTGAACTGTCAGAATCATTATGTAACATAATCATCTGGCACATTCACAGAAAAGTGTTTTGAGTGTTGACAGTAAAGAAGTCAGAATATAAAAGCATCAGCTGGTGACAAAATAGTTTGATTTCTCTTACCAAAATGTTACCAGTAATGTAAAGGTTACCGGCGTCCTTTACTTCAAGACATTTGCTGTACAACAAAGTTGCAAAGTTTTAGGTAGACACATTTGCATTCGTTTCCACTTTGTGATGGAGAAGCATCTCTTAGCACATGTTTGGGAAAGCCTCCTCAAGGTGCAGCTAAAAGCTCACCTGCTGTGGAACAACATGGGGGACTTTTAGCCACATCGAGGGAGGGCAGTGTTTTTAGACACTCGATTAATGCAAGCAAAAGGATTTTTGCCTATTTACAATTGTCCCTGTAAAGAGCAAAAACATTCAGCCTAAGTGAAATCTTTTGTCTTCTGTGCAGACTCAGCCATGGTAGGGTTTCAGACACTTATTAACAGAGTTGAATCATCCAATCCTATCAATTCAAACTTTTCTGAAGAAAAACGAATTCCTTTCATGTGCAGGGTCACATGTTTCATTCTATAAGGGCTATTTTGGTATCCAGTTCTGGTCTGAATCAGTGAAATAAGAGTCATAAATACGCTGCAAATTGGCAGCTTTTAAAAATCAGACGTTTAAAGACGGCACTGATCCTAAGATCTGTAAAGTGAGTCAACACTAATGGGATGAAATTTTAAAATAGCGGGGTCTGATTTCTTGAAGTAGCTATCTCGTCACAACAGAAGAGCCCTGAAACCAATACATGAAATGATAAGTTTTATTTATCAAGGACTGAAGGCAATTTGTTCCAATTACCAAAATTATCAAGAGTACCATGTAGACTTACAGCACTTGGTAATTCAAAAGAAAATTGTCAGGCTCTGAATTAGTTCCATAAGGTTAGAAGTTTTTTTCCACAGAAAAGGTGCTGTATTCACAAAACAGCAGCAAAAATATAACAGAATTTATGAATGCATGGCATAGACACAGAGGAGCCTTATTTTTGGGGATGTGAGAGTAGTATCAGAGAACAAGAGAGGTCTTCAGGGTTGCATCAAGAAGGAAAAATGAGCAGACAGGATGGGTCTTAAGATCACTATCTGTTATCAAATATTATGAGGTTGATATTCAGTAGACTGGTGAGAAGAAAGTTAACCAGATAAATTTACCTGGATATTGAGTGGAACAAAATCAGATAAGTGTTCCACTAAATATACACAGATAAAAGTATCTGATAAGTTTAGGCCAGGTTTTGTTCAATCAGTTTTAACCAACTAATTTTAGCCAGGTCTAAAATTTAACTGTGCCACTAGATTGCTTCCATTACTGTCTCTTTTATCTGACTCAGGGAGTCATTTATCAAAATGCGATAAGGTGTTTTCGCATGCGTTAAGCCCCATTAATGCATGAGATAGCACCATATTGTATGGTGCGATGCAAATCTGAAAAAGAGGAGGAGTTAGGGGTGGGCTTGTGAATTACTATTGTTAATGCTGATTTTAACTACACCTTTTTCAGTAGTGTTAAGCTGTGTGATAGTGTGGAAAGGTGTTAGTGCATTTTGTGATGTCTCCTGAAAGGCCTCTTTTAGTAGTTTGAAGGAGAGAGAGAGAAAGCACCTAGCCATAATGTCTTCTCCCTAGATAGGTATTTGTATCCCTATGGGTGGCCCACCTAGTAACTCGAAGTGAGGTTTAGGTATTATTGTAGGGGGTTAGGGGCTACTTTGACATTCAATTTGAGACGTACAAACAGAACAGTGGTCTCTTGTGAAGATTTGATGACCTTCGGAGTGAGGAAACTCACCCAAAGATGAGATTTGGGCAATGTTCTCTCCATCTAGCTTGATGTTACCCAGGTAGAGACTCCATCAAGCTAGGTTGAGAGAACCTTGCCCAAATCTCATCTTGGAGTGAGTTTCCTCACTCCGAAGGTCATCAAATCTTCACAAGAGACCACTGTTCTGTTTGTACATCTCACGTTGAAAATCAAAGTGGCCCCTAACCCCCTACACTAATACTTAAACCTCACCTCGAGTTACTAGATGGGCCACCCATAGGGATACAAATACCTATCTAGGGAGATGACATTATGGCTAGGTTCATTCTCTCTTTCTCTCTCTCAACCTACCATAAAAAAGTTATTGTAATTTTCACTAAGATAGTGCTTCATATAGGTATTAGCACAAATTGTGATAAACTGCCTGTTGCCATAAAACACATCCCTTTTCCTATCACATGCAATATTTAGTGCATTTTGATAAATCCAGGCCTAATTTTGCTGTCTGAATATGGACCTCATTGTTTTCTGCACCATATGTCAAACACAGGACCGAGGAGGGTTAAATTGTGTAAGATGAGGTCAGTGTAGTAAAATCCAGGATTGAAGAAAGTGAGGGAAATGTAGGTGGAGGGCAAGAATCTGAGTTTGAATAAGACTCATAAGAGAATGAAAGAAAATGAGAAGGGGGAGAAGAATAAAAGAGGGAAGAAGACAGGGACAAATGGGGTAATGGGAAGTGTCCAGGAAATGGATATTGTTAAAGGGAGGGGAGAAAGGGGAGAAAAAGAAGAAGGAAAAGGGAAAGAAAGCTCACCTTGGAATAGCTGGAAAAGTGGCAAACTTTCCAGGCCTGCCTGAAGATCCAGAATAAAATGGATAGGTAAAAATGAACTGCAGGGGTTAATTATCTTCAAATTGAGGAAGATAACAGAAAGGGAGTGAACAACAGAAAGCTATTGGGGAAAAATTGGGAAAATGAATCAAACTTCAGAAAAAAGGTCCTATCGAAATAAATGGATCTACAAATGACAATCTGAGTGGGATTCAACCTGGAGGCCTCTGAAAGTTGTAGAAATGTCATCTGGGAAGTCTGAACATGCTGAACAGGGAACATCTATGGAGCATCGATGAAGACCACGCTTCTTATGTGACTTAAATATTTAGGCACAACCTACAGCAAATATTTGACAAATGCATGTGAATATAATTTTTCAGTGACAGATAGATTGAAAAACTCTGGGAATATCTAGATATTTGCCTGCTTCTTGACAAAATCATTTGATTGATTAGAGACCAAAATCATTTGGCAGAAGTATTTAGGGTATAATTTTGTAAAATTATGCATTAAAAAATGTTGGCAAATACATGCATAAGTTATACCAATTTTAAAAGTGGATTTGCCATACATAAGTCTGCTTTGAAAATTACCCCACTTAATCTACCCTCACAAGTTACACCTGCTAAAACATCCACACACATTTTTCCTGAAAATCTGCAAGCATATTTAGAAGTCCAAACTTTTCAGAATGAGCAATTAGGGATTCTGCCCCCAGGAGTGCCTCTGCTCAGTGAATATGACATAGCTGTGTACATTTACCTGAAAATTGTGTGGCCAATTTTATAAAAGGCCATTTCAGTACATAAAACACTTTCATTCAGAGAAGTCCCTTTTAAAATGACCCTCCCTCTGTAAGTGGGCCTATGCAAATAGAGGTTAAGAACCTTGAAATGATATTAGCTCCTGTCATTGGAACATCATCTGCAAGAATTGCCTTTCTAAACAGGCAATATTACTTATATATGTACATTAGTCATATTTACAGCTTATCCTGAAGTACTTCTGTTTACTTATTTATTTTGTTTATATATTTATTTTCTGTTGGAGCTAAATCACTTCACTTCAATACACTTGGGTTCCTACAAATCTGCAAATAAAACAAAACACCAGTTCATAAGAGTCATGTTGCACCATGAGGCCCTTTCCAGGCTGAATTGTGTTTTCTCTATCTAAGGAACACAAAACCACAAATCAACTTTTTAAATTATCTTCAAAACAGGTTTTAATTCTGAAGATATTTTACCCTCTTTGATCTTCTGAAAATGGAAAGCATTGCAAGCACAAGAAACAAGTAAAAAATGTAAATGTCTTCCTAATGCATGTCTAGATTGTCTTTCAGTAGAGAATTATTGTGGCTATTTCCTTTTAAGTCTCTAGTCTCATCTGTCTTGCCTGTACTTGTACAGATTTATCTTTGCCTAGTAATACTTAGTTGACATGCAACACATGCTATCCAAACAAAGGTTTCTCCATTGTAGTAAGAAAGGGGAGGAAGGAATAGCCTAGTGGTTAGAGCAGTGGACTATGAACCAGGAAACCAAGGTTCAAGTCCTGCTGTCACTTCTTGTGACTTTGGGAAAGTCACTTTACCCTACATTGCCTCAGGTACAAAAACTTAGATTGTAAGCCCTCTGGGGATAGAAAAATATCTACAGTACCTGAATGTAAACCGGTGTGATATCTCAATTGAGATGAATGTCAATATATAAAAATAATAAATAAATAAGTAAAATATATAATTATACTATACAAATACATATGGGCTGGTGCAGTGACCTTGAGCATGAGTGCTAAACTTGACACTATGCACATAGCATGGGTGAAAACCTGAGCAAGAATGCATGGCCACAGCCACAATTCCATTTTAAGACAGCCATGTAGGCTAATCACGTAAATAGGGGTATAATGAGCTGATTATCCATTCTTTCTCTCTGAATTATGATGTGTTACCTTAATACTTTAACTGGGTAGCTGGGGGGAGGGAGGTGTAGGGAGCCCATGTATACACTGAGCATCTCCCCCTTTCCCACCCACCATTCCTCTTCTCTGCCAAATCTCATTATTCCCCCAATCTCTAATTCTCACCTACATGCAGGAAAGGTACACCAGTGTCTATACAGTGATTTCTGATCCTATAAGAGTGTACCTGACAATGCTGTATGAACTTTCCCACCCTCTATGCGAATTTGCTAATTTCAGAATGAGCAAAATCAGCTTAAAATTTGCCATTCTTAACACTTTTATCATAATATATTTGCTTCTAAATTGGTGTCAGGGTCTGATTCGGCCAAAAACCCAAAAGGGTTGCTTCACCAACCCTTTTAAGGAAGAAATAAAATTTTAAATCTCTATTATTTTATATTCTGCCTTTTAGCTACTTCAAAGTGGATTACATTCAGGTATTTTCCTATCCCTAGAGGGTTCCTAATCTAAGTTTATACCTAAGGCAATGCAGGTCATAAGGAACAACAGTGGGATTTAAATGCTGGCTTTGGTGGTTCATAGTAAAACTGCTCTAACCACTGGGCTACTCTTCCACTCACATGTGGGTTTGTTACTTACAACAGGCAGGAGGGAGAAAACAAAATAGCCAAGCAAGCTTTCCTTACTGGGCAAGTGTGTGATCCCAGCAGCTCTATAAGGTCCAACATAGCCTTTGTCAGACCCAGCCCTACAGACGACAATGAACGTACCAGCAAAGAAGTCTCTGCTGCTAACCCTTAAAACAATTGTGTTAGCAGGGTGGGCCTACTTCCGAGCCAATGAGACCCTGGCTGGGTGCAGCCCAGCCCATCACACCGGAACAATAACGGTACTACTACTGGCCATGTTTACCCCATTAGTACAGCTCACTCAGCAGAGCTCCAGCCTCACACAGGCAGGGGTGAAGGTTTAAAAACCCTCCCCCCACCTCTCAATAAGGGGTAGATTTTCTAAAGTGCGTCCATGTGCGTGCTCTTCCAGGCGCGCGCATGTTATAAAAACATAGGGCCGCAAGCACACCAGCGCCGGATTTTGTAATCCGCGTGCACAAGGGGGGGGATACAGTTTTGCAAATTTCACGCAGCAATGCATCCCGGCCTTCCCTAGTTCCCTCCCAATTCGCTCCAATTAAGGAGCGGACTGGGAGGGAACTTCCCTACCATCTACCCTAACTTTCCTTCCCCTTCCCCTCTCCTCCCCACCCCCTAAATGTAACGTACCTTCTTTTTTTTTTTAAGTTGCTGCGCCTCTGGAGCAGAAGCAACTTTGCGTGCACTGGCCAACTGCCGGTGCACGCTTCCCCAGCTCAGCTGCAAATGGCCGCTGTGCCAGCCGCCTCCAGACCTGCCCCTCCCTGCCCTCCCCCGGACAACCCCTTCCTGCCCCTGCACTTAATCGCATACCAGGGTTTACGCGTGTGGCTGGGCCAGTTTGAAAACTGGCCTGGCACGCATGAGGCCCGGCCACGCATGTAAACTCCAGGATTTATGCGCGGGGCCGATTTAAAATCTACCCATAAGTATCTAATAATGCTTTGAATCTGATCAATATAAGTTAATGGCTATAGCTATCCTTCTTTTGTATGGTAGATACTATATGTAAATAAGTAACACCATAAACCTGTGGGTAATCTGGCATTGTCATCTGGATGTGTTTGATAACAATGGCTTATTTTCACTTTTGAGGGTCTGATGTCTCTTAGCATGAATCCTGGACCCCTAAAAATTGTGATCAGCTGCAGAAGAACATACAGAAGGCAATTGTCAGTGGGATTTAACTGGGCAACTACAGAATCACCTGGTTAGGATCCACTGGTAGAAAATTGGCCACCTCAGAGCAACTATAGTAGGGGTGGCCAACTCCTGTCCTCGAGAACCACAAACAGGCTTGGTTTTCAGGATAGCCACAATGAATATGCATGAGAGAGATTTGCATGCACTGCCTCCCTTGTATGCAAATCTATCCATTCATATTCATTGTGGCTATCCTGAAAACCTGGCCTGTTTGTGGCTCTCGAGGACCGGCTTTGGCCACCCCTGTACTATAGGTATGCTTGAGCTTTCTCACCACACGCCAGATTAAAAAGTTTATTTCAGAAGTTGGCATGAAATGGAAGCAAACCACTTGGCCTTCCCAAGAACTTGAATGGTGCCCCTATGATCAATTGTTATGAATATAGATTGTAAAGCACATGTACGAAAGCCTTTTTGGTTACTGGACCAAGTGAGTGGAATAAACTCCCTATAGAATTATGGCACGAAACTGATTACAGGTCTTCCTGCAAGATGTTAAAAACGTTCTTATTTTTACCAGCGTATGCAGGAAATGTAATGTTTATGAATATTTTTAGATTTTTTTGTTATGATTTGCTTTTTGCCTTTGTATCTATTGAATTTTAATATGTGAGATTTTATTGGATTTGCAGGCTAAAAGATGTCTAAATAAATAAATAAAGTGGGTTATTGCATTGAGCTCTCACACACAGCTATTGTAAGGAAGCTGGAGGAAGGCAGGAGAAAAATGGCAGGGGAGTAATTAAAGGCAATTGCAAGCCCCACAACTGCCCTCAGGTTGCACTCTGATTCTGCCTTTGGATGTGAAGTCTTAATGGTCTATGCAGTGAAATGCTCAGATACTGTGGAGTGGACCTTCAGTACATAAAAGATTTAGATTGCATTTCATTGAAATGTTACAGCCTTCCCTTCCCTTTACTGGTGTACAGTAAATGTAAATATAGTCTTGAAAAGCATGCCTAGAAGAGATGGCATAGTGATGCTTGCTCTGTACAACAAACATCTTTCCTAAGTAGATGCACTAGTAAATTAATTTCCACTCTTCTGATTCCATTTTCATGTTCGTGAAATGTAGCTTTAATTAGTTTCATACTGAAAATGGCAACGTGGTTTGTTTTTTTTACAGCAGAAGTAGATGGCTGTATGGAATTTTCCTTACCCAGTTAGTCCATTTCTTTGTTGTTCCAAATAACTGATACATTGCTACAAGAGACTTTAAAGCAAAAGGAGCACCTGCAGTACTCTATCCAGGTTGTTTTAAGAAAGTCCTATAAAGATGTTGGCTTGCTTGGTACATTGCTTGGTACATTGAATGGTAAATATCATAAAGCTAAATACTGAGTTTTAAATTGATAGCCATCTGAAATAAAAATCATTATGAATCAAGATTTTGCTATAGAAAAAATGAAAAGATTTGCTAACAGGTACTGAAAGAGAGTAAAGATGGTTATTTAGGAGATTTCACCTTGAAAGAATGAGTTAGCGTCTAAGGCCAGGCAGTTGTAGGGTTTTAGCAAAGGGCATTTTGACTTGTATATTTTGTGTTATGAACCCTGCCCGTGGAGCTAACCCCCGCGAGCAGGCCCTGCTCACCTTTTGTTGCTTTTTTCTTTGCGGCGCGATGCCGCCAATGTCGCCCCCCCCCCCCCTCCCCCCGCGCGGCCAGAGCCACGGACTTTGTGCTCTCCTGCGGCCCACAGGTCACACATCGGTTCTCCCTCCATCACGGTGGAGCCGCGGACTTCTACCTCCCTTCATGTCTGGAAGCCGCCGCCGACACCGTCTTCATCTTCATGGCAGCAGGCCACATCCCCGAGCTTGATTGGCGGCTGGAGCCACCCTCGGGGCCTCCTGCAGCGGCTGGAGCCGCTGCCATCTTTGGGGCCTGCGTTCAGGCCAGGCACTGCTGCCTGTGATGCTAACGTTGGTGCAGGCTGCTATCAGCAGTCCTGCACAGCTTCTTCCTGTTCCTACTAGGCATGCGGCCGCACCTCTCTTCAATATTTAAAGGGCCAGCCACAGGAAGTGTGTTGGGCCCCACCTACGGACTGATTTCCTGTATAGCCCTATAAAAGGGCTGGTCTCATCATTGTTCCTTGCCTTGCATTGGAGTTACTTCACTCTGGAGGTTCCTGCCTGCCAGAGCTCCACCAGGTCTTCTTCGTGGAGCTCCTCATTGTTTCATCTTCATGTCATGTCATGTCAAGTCTTCGTGCCTGAGGTCCTTGTCCAGGTGTCCTGGTGTCTCGACTTGATCTTCCGCTTCCTGATGTTCCAGGTGCCTTGGTGTCTTGTTCCTGTGTCTTCAGCGCTCCTGAACCTTCTGGTCCTGCCGGCCTTGGTCCCTTGGACTTTTAGAAGTCTGCAGAACTGAGTGTTCTGCAGACTTTTAAAGAACTGAGTGTTTGTATTTGTAATTAATACAAACTGAGTGTTTGTATTGAAAAAAAAAACAAAACACAAAAGTAGCCAGAAGCTAGAAATAAGCTAGGAGCAGTATATACCTAAGTAAAAAAGTTGAAAAGTTCAGCTCAGTTAATCACCTTGGAAAGGTGTTGAGGTAGTGTGATTGGGTTTGAATAGGGACCAACATTTGTTAATCAAGAGAGCAGTGAGTCACTCTGAAGTTAGACTGTTTGTAATGGAGAAGGTTTTCATGGGTAATGATTCAGATGGACTGAATCAAATCACTGTGAACCTAGAAGATGTGGTAGGCCTGATTGACAAACTGAAGAGTAGTAAATCACCTGGACCGGATGGTATACACCCCAGAGTTCTGAAGGAACTAAAAAATGAAATTTCAGACCTATTAGTAAAAATTTGTAACCTATCATTAAAATCATCCATTGTACCTGAAGACTGGAGGATAGCAAATGTAACCCCAATATTTAAAAAGGGCTCCAGGGGCGATCTGGGAAACTACAGACTGGTTAGCCTGACTTCAGTGCCAGGAAAAATAGTGGAAAGTGTTCTAAACATCAAAATCACAGACCATATAGAAAGACATGGTTTAATGGAACAAAGTCAGCATGGCTTTACCCAGGGCAAGTCTTGCCTCACAAACCTGCTTCACCTTTTTTGAAGGAGTTAATAAACACGTGGATAAAGGTGAACCGGTAGATGTACTATACTTGGATTTTCAGAAGGTGTTTGACAAAGTTCCTCTTGAGAGGCTTCTAGGAAAAGTAAAAAGTCATGGGATAGGTGGTGATGTCCTTTCGTGGATTGCAAACTGGCTAAAAGACAGGAAACAGAGAGTAGGATTAAATGGACAATTTTCTCAGTGCAAGGGAGTGGACAGTGGAGTGCCTCAGGGATCTGTATTGGGACCCTTACTTTTCAATATATTTATAAATGATCTGGAAAGAAATACGAGTGAGATAATCAAATTTGCAGATGACACAAAATTGTTCAGAGTAGTTAAATCACAAGCAGATTGTGATAAATTGCAGGAAGACCTTGTGAGACTGGAAAATTCGGCATCCAAATGGCAGATGAAATTTAATGTGGATAAGTGCAAGGTGATGCATTTAGGGAAAAATAACCCATGCTATAATTACACAATGCTGGGTTCCATATTAGGTGCTACAACCCAAGAAAGAGATCTAGGCGTCATAGTGGATAACACATTGAAATCGTCAGTTCAGTGTGCTGCGGCTGTCAAAAAAGCAAACAGAATGTTGGGAATTATTAGAAAGGGAATGGTGAATAAAAGGGAAAATGTCATAATGCCTCTGTATCGCTCCATGGTGAGACCGTACCTTGAATACTGTGTACAGTTCTGGTCGCCACATCTCAAAAAAGATATAATTGCGATGGAGAAGGTACAGAGAAGGACTACCAAAATGATAAGGGGAATGGAACAGCTTCCCTATGAGGAAAGACTAAAGAGGTTAGGACTTTTCAGCTTGGAGAAGAGACAGCTGAGGGGGGATATGATAGAGATGTTTAAAATTATGAGAGGTCTAGAACGGGTAGATGTGAATCGGTTCTTTACTCTTTCGGATAGAAGAAAGACTAGGGGGTACTCCATGAAGTTAGCATGGGGCACATTTAAAACTAATCGGAGAAAGTTCTTTTTTACTCAACGCACAATTAAACTCTGGAATTTGTTGCCAGAGGATGTGGTTAGTGCAGTTAGTATAGCGGTGTTTAAAAAAGGATTGGATAAGTTCTTGGAGGAGAAGTCTACTACCTGCTATTAAGTTCACTTAGAGAATAGCCACTGCCATTAGCAATGGTAACATGGAATAGACTTAATTTTTTGGCCTTTGCCCTCACTATGTCACAGGGAGCGACCCCCTGTGACATAGTGAGGGCAAAGGCGATCGGCGCCATTTTGAAACCAGTCCAGCAGCACCGGCACCAAGGGTATGATTGAAGGGATGGCTCCCGGACCCCCCGCTAGACCACCAGGTACATGTAAAAGGTTTTTGGGGGGGTCGGGAGGGTAGGAGAAGCAAAGAGGTAATTTGTAAAGGGTCGGGGTGGGTTTTTTTTATCGGGCCATTTTTATCAGTGGTAGCCAAAATGGCGCCGATGGCCCGAGAGGGGGAGATCAAGCCGGGACGCCCCCCCCCCCCCCCCCCCACTGGACCACCAGGTAATTTAACATTTTGGGGGGGGTTCAGGAGGATGGGAGAGCAATGGGGTCATTTGTAAAGGGTCGGGGTGGGTTTTTTTTTATCTGTTCAGGCCTCACTAAAAATTTAACGATGTGAATTGGAATCAGAACCGATTCCAATTCACATCTCTAACGATCCGATTTTTTTCTCCCTCCATCCGAACCTGATCGTTAAAACGATCGGGCAGACTATTCACATCTCTAGACATTAGGCTCCTCTAATTGTTTCCATTGTGAGAAGTGAGGCCAATTGGCCAGAGGTTGTCATTTTGAAAGGAGTGAATCAATGGAGGTCTGCCTGGTGACACAACCGGCACCAAAGGTTAAAGCAACCACTAGCAAGGAAAAACATTCCAAGGGAGGATGATCGCTGGTTTGGAAGGTGCCTGCCCAAATAAGTTACAAGATTATTGATTTTTTTTTCTCTTCTGCTCACTTTGTGCTAGGCAGCATAAAGAGGAATGTTGCCCTTGTGGTAAGAAAGAAAATGAGGAGCCCTTTGTAGGAAGTGTGGAAGTAAAAGAAGAACAGGGCCTGTGGACATGCTGCTACTGTAAGACAGAAGACCATGCTAACAAGGACTGCCTATGGCTTGAAGACCTAGAATGTGAGTGCAAGTAAGAGAAGCAGCACAAGAGAGAGCGCAGTCAATTGAAGGAGGCAAACAACAACCCTTTTGCAGGAACTGTTGAAGTCAAAGTAGAGCAAGTCCAGCAAGCATGTTCCCATTATAGAGCAGAAGAACCCATTATCAAGGATTGTACCCAACATAAGGCTAAAGAATGAGGGCATGAATGGGCAAGGTCTTTTGTGAAGATTCGAAGCTGTAATTTGGTAGATGGTCCATGAGGGGAATTGTCTAACTTTGTGATGCCTGTGGAATTGTACAACTGTCCTACATGAGCCTTGAAAGATCCAGGTACAAGAATACACTCATTAGGAAGGAGTTAGCTCAGATATTACATGTCAGCTATGAAAAGAAAGCAAAGGTCTCTTGTAAGCAAGGGTGCCAGGTGCTGCTGTTGACTACAGTAGGGCAAGCCAGGGTAGAGGTAGGAGTACTTCCCAAGCTCCACTACCCAGTGGTTCTGGGACATAATTATCCCCACTTTAAGACTCTTTGGATCTGGCTTATTTCTGGGTTAACCAAAGGAGAAACAGTGGACAACCTATGAACTGAATCCCCAGGTTGGGTGAGGAAGAGGAAACCCAAATGATTTGACAGCCCAGTATAGGAGGGGATAAGGAAAATAGGAACATAAGATTTCTTAGGAGTATACCCCTAATAACGGCAAGTGCTCAACCTGACAGATTTGAGCTGAGGGGAAGGATATGTGAAGAGGTATACAGGAGAAACCCCAGGACACCTTAAAAGACTGGCTCCAGAGAACTGGCTTGGTCCACTTTAAACCTAATATAGCAGGGAATCCTGGTCCTGAGTGGAGGTCCTTGGGAAAGGAGTATAACTAGCCAGGACCAGAAGGGAACAGGAGGCCCAAAGGAGAGAATGAAGCCTAGAGAAATAGAATACTGCTGAACTGTAAGTTGCATTTCTACATTTGTTTGTTTAACTGTGAAGAATAGCAGAGCAGCTTTTGTTTGGAGTGGCCTGAGTCTGCTCTCTGGCCACCCCAAAGACCACTTACATTGCCCAGGAACCTGAGGGATTGGTTGCTTTAATTGAGAACGAGAAAAAGAGCCAAGAATTCCCACAAAATATCCGATATCACAAAAAAGGGAAACAGTATGAATTACTCAACAGTTTGCCCAAACATACGCTTGTAACTGAAGTTGTAGCCGAAGTTTCGCTGTTATGCTTCGTCAGGAGCCTATTTTGTAAATCTTCTAATGTGTCAAAGAATCTTTCATCTTTATAGATCCGATATAAAGTCGAACCTTGCATAAAAAGGAAAGTCAATAATTAGAGACTAAATGTAATACTTAGCTTTCTTGTTGACCAAAGTTCCAAATCCTTACTTGGGACCAATATGTCTCCCGCTTGTTTTTCAAAACAGAACAGAGACCAATGTGTGGGTCAACCTCAGTTTAAATCTTGTGGACTGCTGAACCACGTAGCCAATGGGGACTATCCATGTCATAGCTGACATCATCTCGTGATAAATCCAGAAATATTTAGAGAAACACTTGTAAATCCAAGCTTGCATTCAAAGCATTCAACTTCCGCCATTGTTGAGCCCGTCAAACTGCATGTGTCTTGAACTGTGTGATGCAATATCATCGCTTTCCATTTTGAAAACATTTTTTTGAAGTTCACTGATAGTAATGTACCACAAATGATTGATTAGACCAAGTGATCTCACTTTCCACAAGAGATACGCTGTCTGGCTTGCTGATGCGGCCATTACAAAAGAACATATACACAAAAAATTACTAAAATATAGAAAATATAAATAAAAATAAAAATAATTTATTAGTTACAAGCGTATGGTGGGCAAACTGTTGAGTAATTCATACTGTTTCCCTTTTTTGCTTTAATTTAGTACATTGCGAAGATTAAAGAAACTTGGGAAGGGATTTGATAGCCAGATTATTTCCAAAGTTACTTAGAAGAAAAGAAAGCTATTTTTGGCTATGTGACAGGAGACTAGAGCTCTTGATGCACTTTTTTTCCTACAGTATCCTTGTAAATGTGTTAGTAATTATGCTGGATTGGAGTTAGATATCAAATTTTTGCACCTGAACAGTTGTGTTTCTTTTTGGACTCTAAGAAAATCGCAAGAGCTACCTCTGAGACCGCTGGAATAGCTGAAAGTAGTTGAACTGGATATCATAATGCTTAATGTCTGTGTTCTTTTTTTATTACCTGTTGAATCTCCTCTTTTTCCATTTCATCCCCTCAATATTGGGGTCTAATGTGGATTGATGGCTTGTTTATTATTGCCTGTATACTTTGCTGAATTGGTTTCCTTTTTGACTATGTATCCTTTACTTCTTGAGCAAAGTATTATTGTGATTTGTTTTTAATCTTACAAATATAACATTTTAAAAATCTTTGTGTTTCATGAATTTTAAATAAACTATCAAGTTTTACTGTGAGTTTATCTTACTCTACAGCCAAGAGAACACCTAAAAATATTAGGGATTTGCACAGAAAAAGTTTTCATTTTCATTCATTCATTCATTTTGTATGCCCCCAAAGTTTGTTTCGTTTATTTCAAATGAAAACAATTTATGTGTTATTTGTTCATTTATTTCCCATTGAAGTTAATGGGGGCAGCAAAACATCCTAATTTGTGCACCAAAGATGGGATTTTCTAATGAATTTTAATGAAATTTGCAGGCAGACATTATCAGAAGTGGCAAGAAATGTAAAACTGTCCAAGGCACCATAAAAGGGGGAATGAAGCTCCAGAAGTGGCAAGAAAAAATCCAAGGCAATGATGACTGGTCAAAGCATCACAAACAATAGCATGTAGATCCCAAAACACATGAGAGATGCAAAGTAGCCAACCACAGTAGCAAAAACAGCCCAGAGATCCAAATGAGGTGCAAAGGGCATTGACAGTAGTGACATGTACCACAAGGCACCTGTAGAGCAACAAAATGCTCAAGCAATAGTGTTATTAACACCACAAGGCAACCAACAAGCAATGAAGAACACCAACAATAGTGGTATGAACACCACAAGGAGCCTAAAAACAACAAAGGACATCAACAATTCAGGCATGAATACTCAAGGCACCTGAAGAGGAACAAAAGCCACCAACAATAACACCAAAAGGCAGATAAATAACAAAAAAGGATACCAATAATAGTGGCATGAACACAACTTAAAAAGGAGCAAAGGGCACCAACAACTAGAGATGTGAATCGTGTGATCGATCGTCTTAACGATTGATTTCGGCTGGGGGGGGGGGAGGGAATCGGATCGTCGCAGTTTTGTTTTTTTAAATATCGTGTAAATCGTAAATCGGGGGAGGGCGGGAAAACCGGCACACTAAAACAACCCTAAAACCCACCCCAACCCTTTAAAATAAATCCCCCACCCTCCCGAACCCCCCCAAAATGTCTTAAATTACCTGGGGTCTAGTGGGGGGGGGGTCCCGGTGTGATGTTCCACTCTCGGGCCACGGGTTGATAGAAATGGCGCCGGCGCTACCTTTGCCCTGTCATATGACAGGGCAAAGGTAGTGCCGGCGCCATTTTGGTTCCTGTCCCCCGACGTCACGAGCGTAGGAGATCGCTCCCGGACCCCCGCTGGACCCCCAGGGACTGTTGGCCAGCTTGGGGGGGCATCCTGACCCCCACAAGACTTGCCAAAAGTCCAGAAGGGGTCCGGGAACGACCTCCTACACTCGAATCATGTTGCCGTAATCGGGGGAATTCCTATTATATATCGCCTTTGACGATTTAAAATATATCGGACGATATTTTAAATCATCAAAAAACGATTCACATCCCTACCAACAACTGTGACATGAACACCACAAGGCACCTATAGAGGAACAATAGATTCCAAGAATAGTTGCTTGAAAAGCCAAGACACCTAAAGAGTAGTAAAGGGAACCAACAATAGTGGCAAGAACACAAGGTACCTAAAGAACCATAAAGGGATACAACAATAGTGGTATGAACACCACAAGGCACTTAAAGAGGAACAAAGGGCACCAACAATAGTGGCATGAACTCCTCAAGTTGCAGAGTGCAGAGTATGGCAAACAGCAGAATGGCATCAAAGCCCCCAAGGTGTAGTGTGTTGAGTAAACAAAATGACATAAAAACTCTTAAGGCATAGAGTGTGGACTATGGCAAATAAAAGGGTAGCATCAAAACCTACAAGGGTTAGAGTATGAGGTATGGCAAATAGCAAAGCGGCATCAAAATCCCCTGTGGTGTAGAGTGCAGTTTATGGCATACAGCAGAGTCGCAACAAAACCCTAAGGCATTTTGAGAAGAGCAAAGGGCACCAATAGCAATGGCATGAACATCTCAAGTCACCAAAAGAAAAGCAAAGTAGCACCAACAGTGACATGAATATATAAAGGCATTGTAAAGAGGTAAAATGGTACCAGCAGTTGCAGAAGTTCTCTACTGCCCACTGTCCAGTGTTCTCTGCCCACTGACTAAGGAGAGAGGTTTGTCTTTTTACAAGTACTGTAGTGCTAGTCAACGTACTCCTCTTTTCACTGCTTTCACACACACTGCCTATATCTGGTGGTAGTAGTATGTGTTTTACACAGATGAAGGCACAGTTTATTGGAAAGTAGCATACCTCCACATACACAAGGTTTATACACTTTCCCATGCAATGATGAATTTTGCAGAAGAAAAACTTCAAGTATGACATCACTGGTTTCTAAGCACTGCTAGCTGTCTTCAGAAGAAAACATACCCTGCAGTTTGCTTTTTCCATATATTTTAATGGGAAATGAAAACAAGGAGGTTTCTTCAGCTAAAGTGGAGGCATGGAGAGGTAAGAAGAAAAATGTATCAAAGACTTCAAAAATAAAAAACATGTTAAAGAATCTTCATCGCATTGTGAATTGAATGAATCAAGAAAAGTGCAAGCACAGAGGTATTCCCTTTGGACCTGCTGAAGCCTGGGGATACTCTGAATCTCAGGAATTGTTGGATTCATCTTCCTCAGATTCTGAGGCTGAGTCAAATAGAGAAGTTGAATTTGCATTAACTTCATCTGCAAGAATGGAGTCATCAGTGATGGCTCCCGTTTCTGGCATTGATGACCTTGGATCTGGGGTATCCACCCATGGACATATTTGAGGAGGCTGTTGCTCATCTGGTTGTTCATGTGCCTCAGAAATTAAGACATAAGATTCTTTGGGGCAAACATATTGATATATTTTCTTTATTAGCAAGAAAGCCAGATTATTCTAATAAGAAAAAAGGACAAGCTAGCAAAGTTGATGGCAAGAAGTGAAAACCTTATGGTTGCTAAATCTATACGTAATTGGATTCTGACATTTCATATTTTGGCTATTATATCAGAGAAGCAAAATTAGAACTTTATTCTAGTTTTTTTTGTTATTCTGATTTAATTATTCAAGCCTATCAAACATATGGTAGATGGTTTTGGTTAAATTATGATGAACAGATTTGGAAAGGATTGGCAAAAGATTAGACTGATGACTGGGGATGTGAATATTTGATTGACAAAGATGGTTTTAGATATCAAAATTATTATTCATTTATTTATTTATAAACATGTGATATTCCGCTCAGGGCATATTACAATAAATTTATAATAAATACTTATTACATTTGTGTCACAGTTTAAAGCAGTGTAGGAACAAAATTGAAGATGGGGTTTTGTAGGTATAGATAGAGGTGTGAAGGGGTTTTTAATTGGTCATCTTGGATTAGCAAAAGATGTGGTAACAAGCATTTGTCTCCTCAGAGGATTAGAGAGCCAAGTTAGAGAAAAGTGTATTGAAATAAATTAAGCCAGGCAATGGATGATGAAGTGGTTTCATGATCAGGGGCAGTTAGCCAGTGACAGAAGGGAGTTTCTGTTGCTGTCTTTGTTGTAGTAGGATGTGGGAGAAAGCCTGGCCAAATAGCCATGCTTTGCCTTTTTTTCCTGAAGTTAAGGCAGGATGTCTCATGGTGTACGGGGTAGTAATATCTTGTTCCAGATTTTGGGCCATAACAGCTGAATGCATAATGTCGTGTACAAATTAATCTGGAAGAAGCCAGTGGAGGTGAGGATAGAAGGGTCATTTGGGAGGAACCACGTTCCCCTTTAGGGGTGTAGGAGAATAGCATCTGGGAGTAGGGATGTGAATCGGGCTTCTGATATTTTCAAAATCGTCAGAAATCGGGGGCTTCCCGAAACCGATAGGAAAACCCCACAAAATTGTTTGTGGGGGTTCTCTTATCGTTTTGGGAGAGGGCAGGAAAAACGGAACACAAAAATAACCCCTAAACCCACCCCGACCCTTTAAAACTAATCCCTTAGCTTCCCCCACCCTTCCGACCCCCCAAAAAACATTTTACAGGTACCTGGTGGTCCAGTGGGGGTCCCAGGAGTGATCTCCCGCTCCTGGGCCGTCGGCTGCCACTAATCAAAATGGCGCCGATGGCCCTTTGCCCTTACCATGTGACAGGGTATCCGTGCCATTGGCCGGCCCCTGTCACATGGAGGGAGCACTGGATGGCCGACGCCATCTTTAAAAATGGCCGGCCCCTGTCACATGGCCCTGCTTTGACCCGTCATCATTGCCTTGGATTTTTTTTTGCACTTCTGGAGCTTCATTACCCCTTTTATAGTGCCTTGGACAGCTTTACATTTCTTTTAGAACATTCAGTTCATTCCATGGGTGCCCTTTATTAATCTCATGGACGGAGCACTGGATGGCCGGCACCATCTTTAAAAATAGCAATGGCCATCCAGTGCTCCTACCATGTGACAGGGGCCAGCCAATGGCACTGATGGCCCCTGTCACATGGTAAGGACAAAGGCCATCAGTGCCATTTTTATTAGTGGCAACCGATGGCCCGAGAGCGGGAGATCGCTCCCGGAACCCCCACTGGACCACCAGATACCTGTAAAAAGGTTTTGGGGGGGGGGGGGTCATGAGGGTGGGGGAAGCTAAGGGATTAGTTTTAAAGGGTCAGGGTGGATTTTTTGTTTATCGGCTCGGGCGCGGCCGATAAAAAAAAAACACGATCGGGCCGGACAAAAAAAAAAAACACGATGTGAATCGGAACCGGAATCAGAACCGATTCCGGTTCCGATTCACATCTCTATCTGGAGAGATACTCAGAAACTATGTTTTTCACAGTCATATAGCTTTGATGATAAAGCAAAGAGTTTTGAATTGAACCCTCTCGGCAAGTCTCTCCTAAATTCTAAGGATGTGCAGAGCAAAATTTTATGTTCATATTTCTTATGTCCGAAAGTGGGTCCCACTTGCGGCCAATATGGACATAAAAAAAATCTAATGAGTTGGGTATATGTACATATGTCGCCCATTAAAGTCAATGGGGGAAGGATTTCCAGCCTATTTTTGGCTGCAGAATTGTGGTTTTCTTATCAATTGGCCCAGGAGAGAGTTCCCTTTCCTTTGTGCAGGGAAGTACTCCCTGGAAAGGGTCCACCCCTAGAGTTGTGTGTACCCGGTGTTTACATTGGCGTCCAGTGAATATCGTTGGCGTCTAGTGAATTCCGTTGGCGTCTAGTGAATTCAGACGGTACTTACGCACTTCAGCAGATGACAAAGGAATTGGAGGATCTCTCAGAAATAAGAATACGTGTGGGAATACAAGGTCTGGATGAACAGGCAGGCACAGCAATGGAGTTAAAACAGCAGTAGGAACACAAGGCCTGGATGAACAGGCACTTCATTCGAGGACAGAGGTCAATCCCAGCTAGGGACACAAGGCCTGCATGAACAGGCACAGGAACTAGGTTAAAAACACTGGTAGCTCGCCAGCATCTTTCTGATGCATGCTAGAATATTGGCAGCGGTATGGGCATGGTCCGTCAGGTGGGTGTGCAGTAAAGCCCACCTCCACCCTCATGCTTGTTCAGGGAAGGACTCCCTGGAACGGGTCCACCCCTAGAGTTGTGTGTACCCGGTGTTTACATTGGCGTCCAGTGAATATCGTTGGCGTCTAGTGAATTCCGTTGGCGTCTAGTGAATTCAGACTGTACTTACGCACTTCAGCTGATGACAAAGGAATTGGAGCCTAGGATCTCTCACAAATAAGAATACGTGTGGGAACACAAGGCCTGGATGAACAGGTACAATCATTCGAGGACAGAGGTCAATTCCAGCTAGGGACACAAGGCCTGCATGAACAGGCACAGCAACCAGGTTAAAACACTTGTGGTAACACAAGGCCTGGATGAACAGGCACAGCCACTGAGTTTAAAACACCCTGTGGGAACACAAGGCCTGGATGAACAGGCACCGCCACTGAGTTAAAACACCTGTGGGAACACAAGGCCCGGAAGAATGGGTACAGCAACTGAGTTAAAACACCTGTGGGAACACAAGGCCGGGATGAAGAGGCGCAGCAGTCGAGCACAGAGGTCGATCCCAGCTAGGGACACAAGGCCTGGATGAAGAGGCACATCATTCGAGGACAGAGTTCAATCACAGCTAGGGACACAAGCCGCGGAGGAAAAGACACTAACCAGGATCCTCCAAGCCCTCATTTTCTCCAAATTAGACTACTGCAACTCTACATTTCTTGGACTTCCCTTCCTCATACACAAAACCACTCCAAATGGTTCAAAACGCAGCAGCCCGTCTACTAACAAACACTAGGAAAAGAGACCACATTTCCCCAGTCCTAAAGACCTCCACTGGTTACCAATTCAGTTCAGAGTCATTTACAAATCCATCACCTTGATATACAAAATCTTTCACCACACACCATAATCGACCTACAAATTCCTCTCCGTTTATACAAATGCACAAGACCGACCAGGGAAGCCTACAGAGGATGCCTCCTTGTTCCACCCTCCAAAACCACTTATCACAGCACCTTTAGAGATTGAGCCCTTTCCACAGCAGGTCCACCGTTATGGAACTCCATCCCCCCAGATCTCAGAAATGAACCTTGCCTCCTAACCTTTCGGAAAAGACTCAAGACATGGCTTTTCAGGCAAGCCTTCCCGAACTGCACCTAACACACACCATCAATAAATTCTCAGCTCAGAAGCTGTATATATTGGACGCCATATTTGTAATGTACTCTTGTATATTTTTATATTCTACACATGTATATAATTAACCTCCTCTATCCCTCTTTATTTCTTACACTCCCAGTTCATAGCCCCAGTTAATTGTAACTGCATCTCTTCACCACGTGTATTTATGTTATAGGTTGTTTTCTTTGCACCCCTGTTTTCTGTAAAGCGACATCATGTGAACGATTTCATGAATGCCGGTATAAAAAAACCTTAAATAAATAAATAAATAAGTAAGTACCGCAAGGGAAAGTTGAAAACAACTTTGAAGAGGGAGTTCAAGAGGGCGTGAAATTGTAAAGAGGTAAATGGGTGGGGTCCGTGCAGTCCGCCCGCAGGATTCAACCCGGCGGGTTCGGTCGGACCGGGGTTTCGGCGGATCCCCCACCCCCACCCCTTTCGCGGGGGGTGGGGGAGGGGCGGGGAACGCCTCCCGGACGGCCCCGGCCCCCGCAGGGCGCATTTCCTCTGCGGCGGTGCGCCGCGACCGGCTACGGTTCGGCTGGGAAGGCCCAGGGGGGGCAGGTGGCCTGCTGCTCCAGCGGCGCGTGTTATAGCCCCCCCTCCCGGCGTTTCCTCCTTCCCCTTTGGCA